>NW_004524666.1:11244531-11314892 GCF_000260255.1 Octodon degus | reverse complement strand
TTTTTAGTGGAACCAAGGATTGAACTCAGGCCCTTGCACTTGCCAGAGAAGTGCTTATTCCACTGAGCCATTTCTCTGGCCCCGGTACCATATCTTAATTATGCTTTTGCGAAAATTCAGAGAACTATGCAGTAGAAGGGGTTAATTTTGTAGTGCGTGAATTAAACCTTCATGGGTGGGGGCTGACTCAGCCCACCCTGAGGGCAGGGCTGGTGCAGCATGTGATGCTGAGGATCAAACCTCCTTCCCTGTGCTTTTGCCTAAGTTTGCCTAAGTGGGCACTTTAGACCACAGAGCTTCTCACCAGCCCTACACCTTAATTTTTAAAATTGAAAAAAGAACTGTTAAGAAAACAAATGTGGGAGGCTGGGAGGAAAGAATAATAATCTAGTCTTTAGATTGAAGTACATTGTTTGCTTCATGGGACTTGTCTGTACCTTGGTCATCTCCCTTATGGTCATCACAGCGCCTGGCACATAAGGGAATGTGACAAATACTCAAATATTTGTTGAATTGCATATTGTTCCCTGATCTTTCTTTCCCTTTCCCTTTCCCTTTCCCTTTCCCTTTCCCTTTCCCTTTCCCTTTCCCTCTCTCTCTCTTGCTCTCTCTCTCTCTCTCTCTCTCTCTCTCTCTCTCTCTCTCTCTCTCCTTTCTGTACTAGGGATTGAACCCATAGCCCCTTAGCACTGAGCTGCATCTCTACCCCTTTTTTATTCTTTATTTGCCAAGTTTTCCAGGCTGGGCTCAAACTTTGTTCCTGCCTGTGCTCCCAGGAGGGGTGGGATTAGAGGCAGGTACCGCCACACCTGGCTTCCCAGACACCATACCACTAGATATTGAGACACACTCCTTCCCGTTCGCCATCTTTTCTCTAGACTGAACTTCCTGTCTCCTATTCCTGAGCTCCTTGTCCTTTGATGTTTTCATGTCCTTCCTCACTCCACGGAATTCCTTGAGGAGATGTCTGCTTCCCCAGCTCCTTCCCTGTCCTTTGACCAGCGCAGAGCATTATGTCTCATGGGGTCTGGTGCAGACACGTGGCTGTGTGGGTGAGGTTACTAGGTATCCAGCCCTGAGCCTCTTGGTCACTCTCAGTACTGAATACCTAGCAATGGACCAGGACGGAGTTTTTCCAGACATTCTTCTCAGAACAGAGCTCTTGGAGGGCGGGAGGCTAGCAGCTAGGGGACATCATGAGTGTCTTGACCAAAATGAAGCAGATCCAGGGGTCCTTAGTTGGAGATCTTAGTCTGATTATAACTTTTTTTTTGTACAGGGTCACAATACATAGCTCAGACTCTTAGTGATCCTCCTATCTCGGCCTCCCCAGCTCTGGGATTACAGATGTGCACCACCACGCCCAGTTTCAGGGCTGGCAAGGCCTGTGGTACCGGAGATCAAACTCGGGTCCTTGTGCTTGCCAAGCAGGCACTAAGAACACCGAGCTATCTCCCCAGCCTATTTAGTGTGTCACAGATCCTGATTCCTCATTGTGAGTCAGGGGAAGTTTGTAATTTTTAAAACTAAACTTCTGGGTCCCTTTAAAAAAGTACATCTAACTCCACCCCTTGAGGTCAGGGATGAGATAAAAGTACATAAATAGCAGTGATTCTCAGATAGGTCATTTTCCTTCCCAGAGGATATTTGGGAACATCTGAAGTCATTTTGTGTGGTCATAGCAGGGAGGGAGAGTGTGTGCTGGTGGCATCTAGTGGGTAGAGGTCAGGGATGCCGCTAAGTGCCCTCCAGCATGTAGGACAGCAACGAATACACACACATGCACACCCACATGCACACAGAGTAAAGCCTCCCAACATGTCGATAGAGCTGAGGCTGAGAAGCTGACATAGGAAGTGACATAATCTGAATGTCAGTGCTGGTTGTTTTAAGGCTTAAATTTTAAGTCTTTTGACAATTATGTTTGTAAAAATAAATGTGTTCAGAGAGCTAAAAGGGTTTTTTAAAAACTAGCTCATCCATTACCCCCGACTCCAAGCAAAAACTGACCTGAAGGAATTCAGACCAACAGTTGGGTCTTAGAGCTTGCCCTGAAAGCCAGCCACTAAACATTAAAGGAAGATTACACATGAGCCCTGCATGCTCATAAAAGAGGTTGTCTTGTGCTTTACGACTCAGCTCCAGCTTTCTCAAATGCATTTGTCCTGTTTTGTTTTGGTCTTTTGTGAGACAGGGTCTCACTATGCAGTTCAGGCTGGCCTTCAGCTCACTCTGTAGCCCAGGCTGGTCTCAAACTCACAGCAGTCCTCCTGAGTGGAATGCATTTGTAATCTAGGGTAGATTCTGGTGTGATGAAAATGTTTTTAGGGAGAAGAGTGGTCTCGTTACACATGATTGAGAGTACTTTGATACACGGGGCTGTTTATTTGCATTGGTTTGCTAGTGACACCACAGTCTGGTTTAAATGTGAGTAGTGGAGAGCGTTTATAGCCCAGCATGACTACATTTGCTGAAGCGGGTGGATTAAAGCAACATATGTCAAGTTGTGATACAGAACAAGCCACTTGAAAAGACTTGACTTAATGATAGGGCCTATTTTGGGAGAGTAACTGCTTTCTGTGAGGTGTATTTTGGGATATATACCAAACCAGCTTCTAGGCTAGTAATATCTTCCCAGGAAGGGTGTGGCATGTCCTGTGGATATAAGTATTTTCTTACCAACAGCTGTGCCACAATACTCTTTCATCTACACTGTCTTCTGTTTTCCTGGTAGTCTTTGCTCCTGCGAGAGTATGTTCCGGGAAGCCCAAGTAACGGAAGAATGAAAGATCATTTCAGGGCAGGCCAGATAGCTCAGCAGGCTAAAACGCCTGCTTAGGCAGAGCACAGCGGCCGGGGTTCGATCCCCAGCCTGCCATGCCAGCCCCGCCCCTGGGGCCCACAGAGTCAGGACTTGAGACTGGGCGTGGTGGCATGGGCCTGTAATCCGAGCACTTGGAAAGCTGAAAACAGGAGAATCACTATGAGTCTGATCTACGTAGTGAGACCCAGTAGATCCTGCCCTAAATTCATTAAAAAAAATTAAAAAAGAAAGATATCATTTCAAATGACAGAGATTTAGCAGATTACATTATTGACTGCTGTTTCTTCTAAGATAGAAGAATTTTAGAGGAACGTACCAGAATTGATTTAGGTAAAGAGACTTGAATGAGACTATTAAAAATACCTTGGTGACAGTAGATACTGTTTTGTAGGCATCTGTGGAAACATTATCCACGCATAACTACTCGTTGTGCACCCCCTCCAACCCGTGGCACACAGTCTCTGGGCCATTTCAGGGCTGTTTCTCCAAAGCTTATAACCTAAAGCAGGTATCTTCTTTCGCTTCTTTTCTTCAAGATACACATGTGCTTTCCACGTGCTCTGCCTCCTGGTCCCAGCTCTCCATGGCTTCTTACTGACAGAGTAGGGGCACAAGATAGAGTTAAGACAGGCAGTTTTCCCCTGAAAAGCCAACTAGACCTAAAGGCAGAAGAAGCACTTTACCTGAATGCTGAGTTATGAAGGCTACCTGCTCCCGTGGAACAGCGTCTGTGAGTCACCCACAGAGCAGCCTGTGGCCCCTGGACCAGAGCTGCCTGGAAGCCTGGTCAGCAGCACAGCTCCCTAGATTGTGAGTTCTTGCTCCTTTCTCCATTCTTGGCTTTTGTACAGAACATATGGTTCCACAAGAGGTTGTATGCCACGGTCTGGTATAACCTGTAAGATTCTCTCAAACATGTAAAAAATGTCATCTTTAATGTAGGTTACTTTAAAAATCAGCCCTGTCCACAAGTGGGACAAGAGCATTATCCTCTGTGCTATTTGGTAATCTTGATCCCCAGAGTCATCCCACAATCCGTTTAGCTTTGCTCACCAAGAAAAGTGACATTTTTATTCCATGATAGTTTGGGCAACATCCTAAAGCAGATTCTGCAGAGTTGCTGTGAGGCTGCCGTGCTGTTCATCTGCTGCCACCGTAGCCCGTGTCACTGCCATCTGCCTTCACTCTGAAACTCACGATGTGGTGTAGTTGTGATCTATAGCAAAACTTACAAAACAAGCTTTCCCGCTTTATATTAAGGAGAAACGCTGTCAGAGACAACCTGGGGCAAGCTTTATATCCTGAGTGGAGTGTGTCTAGACGTGTTGGTGGCTGTGGTAGTCTGTGTTTCATGGTTACTCTTCACCCATCTCTAAGCTGCTTTCTTGCACTGGAAGGTGGCGAGTGTTCTAATACGTGACTAGACTGACAAGACACTGACGGACCCCACCCGGAACTCAGGTGGGCAACCTCAACCTGCAGACTTGCCTTTGGCTGACAGGCTGCCCGCAGGGTGAAAATTAGGATGCCATTTGTATAGCTCAGAAATTTATGAAGAGCTGTGGCACATTTGATCTCCCCCAAACCATTTCTTCTAAGTTGGTAGAACTGATATTATTACCAGATAAAATCCAGGACTTCTGAATTTAGCCTGTATCTGACACAGGAAGTGCTTGGAAGCATAGGGACATGTTTCTTACTGTCCTCAAGGCTGGTGGCAGTGTTGACATGTAGTACTGCGGGGACTGGGCAGTGCCGGTGAATGAGTGACTGATCTACAGGTTATATATAGCTTTGCACACCAGAACTCAGGCACGGCCTACCATACCCAGGGGCAGTCTCTAAGCAGTCTCTAAACCATTGGTGGCCTAGCTGAGCTGCACCCTAACCTGCCCTTCCCCCATCAGTGCCCACTGCACTGGGCATGTTAGGATCAGAGCCCAGGAGGAGGCTGCACCACCCCAGCCTTTGGTTCAATCCTGCTGTCTTAAGACCACCCTGCTAGAGCGTTAGATGTCAATTTCAGGAGTTTTTGATACGTTATCTTAGGCTTCCTACCTACAGGACGCACTCTTAGAGCATACTATCAGAGCTTTGGTTAAGTCTGGCTTTGAAGTCAGCCAGCAAAGGAGCCCAAACAGCTATGGCAGTTTGAATGAGCACACATGAGATTTATTAAAGTGAAAGAATAAAACCACATTGAGTGAGAAGGCACACAGGGAAGCTAAGCTGAATATCATTGTCAGGGGCCTTCTCACAGAAAAGGGTGTTATTAGCCCATCTTCCTTTCCTTCTTTCCTATTTTGTACAGGGTGTGTTGGGGTGTGTGTGTGTCTGTGTGTCTGTGTCTAATTTCTGTTTTCTGTATTTCTTTCCTAATTTTTTATTCAGACTTACTAGTGGGGAGAAGTGTAAAACAAGTATCTATCTGTCCCTTACCAAAGTTCACTTTGTGTTCTGTTTGTCATATTTACTCTCCTCTTCCGATTATATACATATGTATGTATAATACATGTATAATTATATGTAATATACATTTTTCTGTATCATTTGTATATAGCAAGCACCTTTACATTTTACTTGTAAATATTTTAACCATGTACCACCTACACTGTTACCACATCTAGGAAATTTAATAACTCCACAATATTATTTAGTGCCAAATCTATATTCAGATTTCCCCTAGTTAGCCCAAACTATGTTTTATAACTTATCTCCCCACTTCAAAATCCAGTATCTAGGGGCTGGTGAGATGGCTCAGTGGTCTAAAGCGCCTACTTGGAACAAGCTTGGCAAAGCAGAGGGACCACGGTTCAATCCCCCAGCACCACATGCCAGCCAGCCCTGCCCCCTGGTGGGCTGAGCTGGTCACACACACACACACACACACACACACACACACACAAATAAATAAATAAATGTTTAAAAAAAAATCCAGTATCTAATCAGATTCATTCAATATGTCCTTTTGATAGGTATCTTTGATCCTGTAAAAGAACATATAGCTTTTTTTATGACTTCTCGCAGAGTCCTGGCTAATTGTGCAGGAGAATGTCTTACATACTGAGCTTTTTTGTTTCCTCCTAGTATCATTTAAATTACTCTCCTTTTCCTGAAAAGAATTAAATTTAGAGGTCTGTTACTAGGTGAAAGTTGAACTTGCTTTGGCATAAGCACTCCAGAAGTGATTTCCTGTGCCTGATATCACATCACGTCATGGGGCAGATGATGTCAGCTTGTTCCACGTCGGTGCTGAGTTTGATATCTGGGGTAAGGCGGTGACCAGACAGAACGGAGTCAGTGTGTGCTTTGAGATAGGCGGTCTCCTGTGGGCTGTATGTGGGGCCTTTGGGAGCTTCCTGTTCCAGCCACCCTTCCATCCAGTGGCGTGAGAGGCCTTATCTGGATTATTTGGGGATATTGCTCGCTACTTTTGCCCTTTGCTTTTTTTCCTGGACTTATTGCAGCGTATGATCTAAGCCAGTGGTGGCAAATGTGGCACATGTGCTGCAGTGGGCACAGAGCCCTCTCTGTCAGCACAAGCACACGAGTCCAGGATGTGCTGGTTGTGGGCTTTTACCTTTCAGCAAAAGCTGTTTGTGTCATTGAAAGCTTGGCTATTGGTGGGTGGTGGTTGTTGTTGTTTTTAAGACAAAAGATGTTAATGGAGAATTGTTCTTCTAAATTAAAACTTCAGTGTTCTGGTTTAATTGCAATG
This sequence comes from Octodon degus, assembly GCF_000260255.1. Lineage (NCBI taxonomy): Eukaryota > Metazoa > Chordata > Mammalia > Rodentia > Octodontidae > Octodon > Octodon degus. The sequence goes on along the minus strand of NW_004524666.1, from coordinate 11,308,350 downwards.
TAAGTGGTTTGTAAGTGGGTCTTGGGTTGCAGGTTGGGTACTCATTCTCTAAAAGGTTTGCCATTACTGACCTAGGGGCTTATATATTTGCAGTGATTGTTGTTTTTAACCTCTTCTGGGTGGTCAGCTGCATTTTTCTGTGATATTGAATTATGCCAAAGATTTTTCTTTCTGGCCTTTGGGATAAGAAGGAATGTTTAGAGGAACTTGTACTATGACGTCACCTGATGTGTGCAGCTTCTTCCACTGTCTTCCAGCAGAGCAGCTCAGATTTGCGACATGACTTGCCCAGGTTCTCCTCGTCCCTGTGGGAGAGCTAGAAATCAAGCTGCATCTGTCAGGTTGCAGCCCAGGCTTTTCAGCTCTTCCATGATCCCTCTGATGTGTCTCCCTCCTCAGAGACCTTCCCTTGGAGGGGCTGGGCTGGAGAAACACAGTCACCCATTTCTAAAAGGAACAGCATTCCAGACTACAGATTCCTGGGCCAGGTTTGGCCAGAGCTCTTGCCTGAAGTGTTACCCAACCAGACTTATTGAGGCAACCCTTATGCACATTCTGAGATGGTTACAGAGTCACCAGCTTTTAGCACAGCTCTGTTGCTGCCTGGGCAACCTTGGGTCAGATCTTGTTTGACAGAAGATGTTCTGTCCTTGTTAATTTGTATGTTTTTTTCTCAGAACTGGGAATTGAACTCAGACCCTTATGCTTACCAGGGAAGCACTTATTCCACTGAGACATCTCCCCGGCCTTGTATGTTGGTTTTTAACATCCTTCTTATACATAAGAAATTAAAATACTTGAGAAATAATGCAAATTTGATTTGTAGATTGTTAGATTTTTAAAGAGGGAAAAATTAGGTTTTATGGAAGTATTAATTAACAGCATTATTTAATAGTCAAAAGCACTAGATTTCTTTAAATCAAAACCTTAAATTTCTTAGTGAATAAACAGCAGTGTGGTTTTTTTTTTTGTTTTTTTTGTTTTTTTTCTTCCTCGAATGCCTTCAGGGCACTTTTGGCCAGCGGGAGAGTTGTGAGGTTCGAACTCCAGGAACCTGAGGCTGACAGCTTTGTGGAAGCAGCCACTTAAAGGACTGAGCTAGGGCCAGGCCCCCCAGTGTGGTTTTTTAATGTGAATCTGAAAACAAGCAAATACATTTCCTCTGAATATTATCTGTAGAGCTTTTTTTTTTTTTTTCAAATTCCCACAAGTCCTCACCAGGAAGTGGAAGCTGTTTCACAACTTGCGCTTCTTGTTCTTTGTCTGCCACTGGGTTTATGAGTCGCAGGAGAGTCTGGGAGCCTGTTCCGGACAGGGACTGAAGCAGAGCTAACAGATACACAGTGATGCAGCTCTACGGGGTTCCTGGCTGAGGCCAAAGATTTATCAGGTTCAATCTGTTTGCTTGCGGTAGAATTATTCCTGAATTTGGAGTGATGGGAATGATTCAGGCATGGAGATGCTGCAACCATTTGATCCAGGTCTGCACTCTACAGCTACCACCCAGGCACAGAGAGAGCGGTGCTCAGGCCGGAGCCGAGCTGGTCTTCTGCCACTGCTCCTCACGCTGACGTGGCTCCACAGGCCGCGAGGACTGTGCCCATCTGAGCCCTTACCTGTAAGGTTCCCACCAGCAACCACATTCAACAAGTGAGAAAGACAGGGAGCGTGTATGAAGTTTTCTAGCAGCCGTGTTAGAAGAAAGTTAGAACAGTGAATTTTAATGTATTTTACTTAACCCAGTATATTTCCAAAATATTTTACCATGTAGTCGCTATTGAAAATTACTAAAATCTTCTGTGCTAATGTTTAGAGTCAAGTGCACTTTATGGTGACGGCGTGTCTCTGTGGACAGGCCGTCATGTGGCTACCAGCTGCCTTCCTGGGCAGCATAGCAGCCAAGAGGACAAGTCCAAGGTCACACCAAGCTGGCTTCTTGAATTTAAATCTCTTGAAAGGAACTTAATCAACGTTGTTCCCTCCCCCAAATCCGAGGCCACATGTTTCTATCTCTCTGTGCCACCTCCTCCCCCCACACGCATACTCTAATTACAGGGAAGAGTTTGGTTTGGCTGTAGCTGCCTGCTCAGCAGTTTCCCTCCCTCCTGGCAGCTGGTGAGACCCACACACACTGCTTATAAATGGTAGTGTGCGGCTGTTTCACAGTATAGTTTCCATGATTTTTCTCTCAGTAACCCAGAGGCATTTTTAAAAACTAAGATGGTTTTTGTAATTCACTCCTTGTTAAAGAGAATTCTACCCAATAGATTTTTGAAATATTTATCACCTAGAAGCCATCCAGTGATCTCCACAGAACATGTAGACATATACTTTAAAAAAAAATAGGCCAAGCATATCTGCATTTTAACTAATAATGTCCTTTTCTACTCCCTTTTATCTGGTCATATCTCCTCCCAGTCTGTCAATCTATCAGTTAGGCATTATTCACAATAAAACATTAATGAAAGTCAGTTCCACTTGCACTAAATGTCACATCCCTGGCCATTAATCCCACTACTTGAATTATGAAACTGTAATCACAATCCTGGGGGTAGAAGTCAAAAGAAGGGTAGTGGATTCTAGACTCTGTACATTGGCCTTCACCAAATGCAAACCCTGCTGCATAAAAATTGAAATTTGAATGGGGGAAAGACTTTTACTGTCAAATAGAAGCCAGGCCACCTTGTCTTCCATCATTCTTAGTTCAGTGTCAGAGAAATGCTACTTTATTTTGTGATTTCGCAGCAACTGAAAGATGGGTGACATTACAAAAAAACAGCCTCTCTCCTGGAAATGAGTTTTCCCTAATTCCCACACTGCTATATGCTTTAGGTTATGAATGATACTGACATACAATTCATAGATCCCTTAAAATTTGCTGCTTAAAACAGTTCAGGGAGCCAGGGAGATAGTTTGGCAGTCTAAGCACCTGCCTGGCAAACACAAGAACCTGAATTTGATCCCCAGCATCGCATGTTGTGCCGGCCCCGTGCCAAGCCAGCCACCAAAACCGGATGTGGTGGCTCATGCCTGTGATCCCAGCACTGGGGAGACTGAGACAGGAGGGTCACTATGAGTCCACGTCCGAGCTGCATGGTGAGACCTTGTACCAAATAAACAAATAAATATTTAAAAGAAAAACCAGTTCAGGTGTAAAGTTGTGTTTGCAATCAGTGATATGACGTGAGGGCTTGTTTTCTCTACATCACACAATTTTCATGAAGCAGTCCTCATTTAGACCTACTCTCCTGTCACTGTCTTTTTTATCCTGTCCCACTCAAAGCCATTTTTATTTCCTGGGTGGATATAGTGTGCTCCTGTCACCAAGTCATTAAGTAGCAATATTTCTGTTGAACAGGCAGAAACGGTAGCTCATTCCAGCCAAATGTCTGAGTGCCTCGCTGTTCTTTCCAAGGAGAGTACTGGCTGGGAGAATTTTGGTTTCATCTTCACAACCAATACTTGGCTGAGAGAGATGATTGGGCTTAGAGATAAGGAAAGGTAAAATGTACTGCCTGGCACCTCTGCTCTGGAGACTCCTGACCTGGGGCTTTATCAGAACTACCTGAGGATGGGGCTGGTGAGATGGCTCAGTGGTCTAGAGCACCTATTTAGAACAAGCTTAGCAAAGCACAGGGACCGCGGTTCAATCCCCCAGCACCACATGCCAGCCAGCCCCGCCCCCGGTGGGCTGAGCTGGCCACACACACACACACACAAGTAAATAAATAAAATTTCAAAAAAAAAAAAAAGAACTACCTGAGGAAATGTCAGAAATCCAGTACTGAGGTCCCGCTCTACCTCCAGTCAGCTGGAGTCCTGTGGAGCAGGGCTTGGGCAGGTATGTACGGACTGCCTGCTCTAATCAGACCTACTTCTCAAAACTTAGGGACAGTTTTACTACATGTAAATTATACTGCAGTAAGCCCATATTGAAATGCGTTTATATGCACGCAGTGATATTTTTAAGATTGTTGACAACCGCCACCATGGAGAATATTTCAGCAGCTTGGAGTCTGAAGATAGGGCTCACAGCTGAAACAGTCATTCGCTTGCTCAGTAAACATTTAAGGAGCCGTAGTAGACTTTGTTCCTGCTCTGGGAAATCAGCTTGCAGTGAGACCCTGTGTACAGGTAAGAACAATATCCAAGTAGTATGATGCAGCTTGGAAAGTATATATGAGAGTATCTTTAAAGAAAGGAAAGAGGAGACCCCCAGCCAACACATACACACCTGGGCACATGCACGCATACCCACTTTACTCATGCCACCTTCTTGAAGGTGGAAGGTGGCTGGTGCTGTAGAAAACATTTCACAGAGAAGCCATAGAGCATGACTTTAGAAGCACAAATAGGCAAGAAAATACTAATGTGCTGCCTGTTTACAAAGCAGTAGCTCTCAGAATAGTATTCTGAAGTTTGAAATGAGTCTTTATGACCCAGTTTGTTCCGGAAGGACTGTCCAGAATTGCTGATGTGGCTAGTGTGTTTATCCTGACCTGTATAGTGCAAGGACAAATCTGGGGCTGGCACACAGTAGGTATACAGCCTGTTAGGTGTGTGGAAGTGATGCTTTGAGCTGTTTCATCCTCCTTGTGGCCTACTGTTGGACACAGTGGTGACCTGGAATAATGTCACTACCCAAGTTACATATGTAAATATTGCTAACAACATACTAAAAATCTTTGTTCTTAAACAGCACATTTAAGGGTATGTGAATTGTTCTGTGGGTGCATGCTAAGATATAATTTCATTTTTGTATTTTCACAACATGCACTTTTTTCAAGCTTAATCATTATTATTCCTCATTTTTATGAGGTTTTGGAAGAGTAGCTGGGCAAAAACATCATGTGATCTTGGCATTCCTTGTGGTATCTGTCACTCATGTACAGCAAAGAGCATTGTGTCTTTGTAGAGGATGGATGCTTATTTGTTACAGTTTGAATGTGGTTTGTCCTCCCCAGAACTCATGTTGAAGCATAGTTCCCAGTATAATGAATGATGTTGTGAGGTTGAGCATTTCAGAGGCAGTTAGAAGCTGGATGTGGTCATGCGTTCCTGCAACACCAGGCCTCTGGGAGGTTGAGGCAGAAGGATCACAAATTCAAGCCCAGCCTGGGTCACTTAGTGATTTAGTGAGACCCTGACTCAAAATTTTTCAAACAAACAAGCAAATAAATGAATAAGAAGGGCTGGAGATATAAATCAGTACAAAGGCCTGGGACTTAATTACCAGTATTGTAGTCAAATAAATTAATTGAAAATTTTTGAAATGCAACTGTTAAAGAGAATAATGCCTCTCGTAGGAATGGCTTCATTCCCATGAGAGCAGGTTGTTAAAAGCAAGTTCTGCTCCCTCAGCTTCCTCTTGCTCCCTCTGTTGCTATGAGATCTCTCTTTGCTCACTTGTCTCTCCACTATGAGGCTCTCACCAGGAACAAGCAAGCAGATGCTAGAGCCATACTGTGGACATGCAGAACCAGATGCCAAAACTAACCTCTTTTCTTTATAAGTTGTCCAGTCTCAGGTACTCTGTAATTAAGAGAGGTGATCTTGCAGAATTTGAGGAGTAGGGAGTATTTGAGAGTGGCTGCTGATTCTGCCTTGAAAATGTAGTCCACACAGGATGGCTGCTCATGCAAGGCCATGACCTTCTGTCCAAGTTATCATTGTTGGTTACTTTCATCCTACAGAACATATCAGGAAAGTTTTCTTTCTTCTTCTATTTCTTTTTTTTTTTTTTTTTTGCGGAACCGGGGATTGAACTTAGATCCTTGCGTTTGCCAGTCAAGTGCTTATCCTACTGAGCCATCTCCCCGGCCCCTCAGGAAAGTTTTCAACTTGACCCCTAGACAATGTTTAGTAGAAAAGGGGCAGAAGAACTTGTTTACATATGGCTTTGTTTGGAAGGCTGAATATTTCTAGAGGTACCCATCATTGGAAACTTTTGCAGTTGATTTTCCTGTTTTGCAACTCAAAAAGCAATGTGAAAACACAGGCCTTGTTCTCCAGAAGATCCATTCTGGTGCCAGGGAGAAGGCTTAGTAGAATTGAGTTCAATCCCTGATACAAAAGAGAGAGAGAGAGAGAGAGAGAGAGAGAGAGAGAGAGAGAGAGAGAAGAGAGAAGAGGAAGAACAAGAACCACCACCATTCTGATTGGAAGGGAAGGAGATGGTCACATGGGAGCGGGTTAGAGGCTTTTAAATGTCAGGATGTACGATGTCAGCATTTGCTTTGATCCTCGGCATGAACTTGCAGTCAAGTGCCACTCCTGACCAGTTGTGGGGGCTTGTACAAGTCATTTCCCCTCTGAGAACTTAAACTTTCTCACATTGAAAATGGCAGTTGTTTTGAGGGTTAAAAGGGATAAGAAATGTGCTAACGCGATGACTGGCATTAATGCTTATTCTGTGCCAGGTCTTTTTTCAGCACACATACCAGTCTTATTCTCTTGTTTCAAACCTGTTTGAGGCCCCCGTTTGCCCCTGAGAAATGTCTTAACTAAGCACCAGAACCTCTCATTTAGGCCCTTTTATAATCTGTGTATCCAACCACATCTAACTTTCACTTTGCGTTCATTCCTGTAGCCAAACCAGACCTGTTCTGTGCCCTGGACAGGCTTTGAGCATTCACTTCCTCTTAGGATGCCTGACTGTCGTCTCTGAGCATCTACATCCAGTCTGCAGCAAGGTTCGTCTTAGATACCACTTCTGACTGGTCCTGCAGGCTGAAAACTTCACCTCTGTGTCCAACACTGTCTCCGTCTCTATATTAGTATGCTGGCGCGACTATAACAAAGTGCCAGAGACCAAACAACCCAAATAACAGAACTGTGTCTTCTCACGGTCTGGGAGCCCTCGGAGTGTTGTGCATTTCTGTTGAGTAGCTCTCTGTCCTAGGCTTGCAGCGCCTGCCTTCTCAGGAGTCCACATGTTACTCTTGCTGTGTGCCTGCCCACATCATGGTGGCCCTTCCTCCTCTTTTACTACATTGGTCCTCACTTACCTTCTTGAGAGCCCTCTAACCAAATACAGCCATCTTGGGGATTAGGACTTCAACACATACATTTTATTTTATTTTATTTATTTTTTTTAATTCTTTTTTTTAATTATTTATTTATTTTTATTTATTACATTTATTTATTGTGTGTGTGTGTGGCCAGCTCAGCCCACCAGGGGGCGGGGCTGGCTGGCATGTGGTGCTGGGGGATCGAACCGCGGTCCCTGTGCTTTGCCATGCTTGTTTCAAGTAGGTGCTTTAGACCACTGAGCCATCTCTCCAGCCCCAACACATACATTTTAGAGGGGCATGGTTCAGTCCATAACACACAGATAGAAAAATGCTTCCAGGTCCTGAGGAAGGATGTATATATGTGTGTTCATTTGGGGACTCTTTTCTGTTAACAGCTTTCTCCTACCCAGACCCATTCAGGAAGCCCACAGCATTGCAGATGCCTTTGCTCCCCAGTGGTGGCCCGGCGCTCCCCCCACCCCATCATGGTTCCTTGACTACTGTCCCACCCAGTGATTTCATGACAGACCCCTCCTGGCCTCCAGCTGCCAGTGAAGGGAAACAAGGGAGAATGAGCCTTAGCAGGGAAGGGATGATAAAGAAGGAGAACTAGATGATTCTTCTGTTGTAAAATTTAAAAAGTAAGTCTTTCCTTGTACCTCTGTGCTTACCATGATCAATACAGTTTTTTCCCTCCAAATTTCTCCAAGTCCCTAAGTCTGAAAGCCACTGAAGGAACACCTTTGCTTAGAAGTTTAGACAGTTGGTAAGTGGTGTAGGAGAATGCGGTCTAATTGGGCCCTTAGTTAACTCACTCCTGACTTAACAGAGGGAGGCTATTTAGTTAGAAGTAACTTTATTCTGCTAAATCAAACACTTCTCATGCTACATCATTTGCCTGCAAATTAGCTGGAGGCACAAGATTTGCATTATGCAAAATATTTATTTTCACAGTTAATATGCTGGAAAGTGTGGTTTTACACTTTTCTGCCTATAGAGGGGCTCTCGCCCAAGAGTGAACCGAAATCACCTAGGGAGCTTTTACCAGATACCCAGGCCTCATCCTTCCTCTTCCCCACCTTCCCCCAGCCACGAGGGTGAGGACTTGCAGGGCTCCCCAACCCTGCACCCTTAACTCCGGCACTGCCACATCTTAGCTTCATAAGTCTCCATAGATTTCTTATTAAATATTTCATGTATTTTTTTTTTTATTTAAACCAATCTTGCATGTTTACATCTGGTAATCTGAACAACTAATCTGAAGATAACATCGTGCAGTACAGCAACCATTATTGAATTCCTAATACCTTGTTTAGTGAAATTTTGCATCATTTCTAATGTTTTTTTTTTCTATCACTATTTTGTATTCTTTTTAAAAAAGAAAAATAAAATTACCCTCTTTTCTGTTTCTTTTTTCCTTTTTTGTATGAAAAAAAAATCTGATGGTCAATTTGCTTTTTTCTGCCCAGCATTTTATTATTTTGCCATGTAGAAGTAAACAGTAAAAGCATAAGGGACTACTGTGTCACTTTCACTTAGCTCTGACAGTGATCTTTACCATTCTTTCTTCAACTGTGTCTGGATTACTGCTGCTGTTTTACTGTTTGTTTGTTTGTTTTTGTTTTTTGTGGAACTAGGAATTGAACTGAGGCCCTTGTGCTTGCCAGGGAAGCGCTTATTCTACTGAGCCATCTCCCCGGCCCCTGCTGCTGGTTTTTGACTGACTGAATTTTGTTTTATAGATACAAGAGAGAACAGTCTGTGGGCAAAATTACTTGCATGTCCCCACCATATGTTGAATCGACTGCATGCCAGGCACCTTCCACACTGTATCCCCCGTCACAGCACCCCCAGGTGCAGTCACCCATGAAAACAGGGAAACCGAAGCTCTCCTCCCAAATCACGTTCCAGGCCAAAGTCTTCAGGCAACAGTGAGCAGCCGGGCTTCAGGCCCAAAGGTGCCCCACCATGCGCTCCCCCACCCTCAGCTACTTCGGTGGAATAAAGGCCATGAAAAAGAATGTGCAGTTGAAAGCTTTATGGTATAGAGACACAGTTATTTGACATGGCAAATATGTCATAATATTAATGTTAAAAGCTAGGTGGTAACTATGCAGGTATTAAATGTCAAACTGTTCAAACATCATGAATGACACTTTTCACAATAAGACACTGGGAAGGGGTGGAATTCTAACAATAGCAAAATTCATCTTAACCAAGCCATGGATGAGACACACAGGCTACTTTCTATTCTGTCAATAACTGCTCCAAAAGAGACAGATTTGAGACTCAGTTGAATTTTGACTTAAGAATTGCAAGCCAAGGGTAGAGATTGTTTGGGGCTGTAAATAATCAACATCAACTGAAGAGTCTTGGTGGACAGCAGGATAAAGACGTACAGTCTGTCCCAGGGAGGCCAAGGACTGACTGCTCAGCAGGTTTCCTTCCTGTCACTGCTCATGGAAAACCAGGCTGAAAAAGGATTCTTTTTTCCAGTTCAGGCCATGTGAGATTCCATGGTGATTTCTTTTCATCATTTATCCAGAGGAACATTTTGCATGCGTAGAGCATAGCTGCTGAAGCTGCTCCTTTCTATATAATGGTAAGGCCAATTTTTTGCACACAACATAAAAAGTCACGTTATGGTATGATACAGGTGCTGTGATACAGGTGCTTGATGGTGAGCTGGCCTCACCAGCCCCTGGTGAGTGATCTTGGCTCTGTGAGGAGTGAAACTTGGAGGCAGAGGTACCCATCCCGGAGATCCAGGAAGTGATTTTCTTGCTGTAAGTATAAGGTGACCCTGAGTGGGCAATGATGAGCTCCTGTCCCAACTCTGCGAGGGCTCTGTGTGCCAGCTGCCACTCTTGAGCCCAAGCTTGGCAGCCAATGGAACCACCCAGACCACTCTTGGGTGCTTAGAGCCAAGAGCTCCCAGAGAAGACCCTGTGCTTCTAGGCTCCTGCTCCTGCGGAGGCACGTGCTGCCTGGGGGTTGATAGCTACCTCTCCAGAGTCCTTCAGGGTTCTCACAAGTTACAGAGCAATGGTCACACCATAAAAACAAGATTTTCAACAATAACCCTTCCTACTGACTTCCAGCTTCACCTTCCACAATTCTGATGGTATCTCGAGTCCATGTTACTCCCTGATACTGATACCACTGTCCTGTTGTTTCACTGAACAGAGTATAAAGAACAACTTGTTTTGTGACTTAACTATTCTGTTACCTTACATTTAGAAATCTCTAGGCAGTACAAGCTGAAACAAGGAGTAAACTTTGTAATCAGACCCTGGCATGAATCTCATCTTTATCCTTAGGAGCTACAATATTTTGGGGATCTTGCTTACTTTTCTTGAGCCTAGCATATAGGATAATAGTGGATTTTGAACTTGGGAAAAGTAAGGGCAAGCACCTAACCTACTCTCTGGTTCAGAGTGAGTGCTGGTTCCCTCTTTCTGTCACTTGTAGATGTGATAGCAGTATGCTGCCTTCTCTGTCCTTGTCACTAGCTGGTGATGTGACCATCTTTGCTCTTCCTATCTTTATACCAGTATCATCATCTGAAAATGGACCATCTATTCTTCAAAAGCTGTATTACTGGGCTTTCAGAAAAGTTATACTACCTGGTTACTGCTTAGTAGACCCGTCAGATTGTGGGAGCACAGAGAGGTCCTGAGCACAGGCCAAAACATGCAGACAGGGTGAAGGCTGGGGTCAGGCAGAAGCCAGGACTCAGAGTGAGACTAGAGTCAAAGAGGTGGCATCTAAAAGTTAAGATTGCTCCTTGAAAGTTTTGCCATGATTACACCATAGCAAGAACCACGTGTGCCTGCCTTTCCAGTCCCTTCCCCATCAGAAACCTCATTGCAGCCTGAGCTCTGTATGCCTCGCTGCTGGGGAGACCCCCTGGACTGCAGGGCCCCTGCCCACGTGGGACACTGCCGTCTTCCTCTCTAGACCAGGGGTTGTCATTATTTCCTGTGGTCTCACTACTGGGAGAGCCTGTTGGCTCAGCTGTGCTTGACACACAGTACATTGTTGTGGATCTGCACGTGAGCCGGGCTGGTGGCACTTCGGCTTTCTTGTTGGGCTCTGCCTGCTGCAGTCATCCAGACTCTCAGGACAGACATATGTCCCTTCGTCTCCACAGCTGCCAGGCCTGCGGTAGCTGGGCTTCCTTAAATGCAAGCAGATGGGAGTGAGCAGGAGGAGTGTGGAGGCTATTAGAGGAGCTTTCCCTCCAAGCGGTGCAGCTTTGCTCTCTGGCTGTATGGCTGCTCTTGCTTATTTTTATTTTCCATTTGGATTTTGTCAGGCTGTCAGCTTTTTCTGGCTGTATTTTGCTGCTCGGTGCAGGAGCTTACAAAATGATGATTGGGTTGCTTACTTGTGATTCAACTTTTCATTGTAAGGTATGAATGATATACACCATGATGGTGATGACACTTCATATTTATAAAATATTCTGCAGCTTAGAAGAACGTTTCACATGTGTCACTGTCTCACTTTGTCTAAGGCAGAAGCTTAGGAAAAAATGAAAGCTCTACTTACTCTGCTAGAGCCAGTTTTTCCTCCTCTTATACCATCTGAAATCAAGCTACACAGGAGAGGATAGTTTTAAATGAAAACTATAGCCTTCTTCCTTGTTCTTTTCTTTTCTTTCTCCTTTTAGTCAGTTAAATACTCCCCAGACATGTTTTGAGTGCCCTCCTAGATACTCTGGTGACAAATAATTGTAGCAGACAGCTTTTGCTATAGGAGCTTCCAGGGTACTTGAGAAAGCAAGACACACAACTGTGAGTTTCAGTAATAGTGCCCGGCACTTGAAGGCACTAAGTGACTGAATGTTGAAGCAAATGAGTGTGTGAATAAACAGATAGATAACAGAGTTCACCAAAGTCCTGAAAAGCAAGACCTAGAGGAACACAGAAAGGTCCACAGTCTTCAAGGGCACAGGGCCTACAGGTTGTGGCACCCAGAGTACTTGGGAATGGAACGAGAGAACCATGCGCTGTCTGCACTGAGGATTTCTTGTCTGGTGATGCAGCTATAGAGGGGCTGAGGATGTCAGAGGGAATCCGAGAAAGAGAGAGAAGCGTGAACTACAACGAAAATGCCATCCTCTGTTCTTAAGAAAAGCAAAAAGAGGGAGGCAAACAGATCAGGAGGGAAAGGTTGTTTATAGTCAAAATAAATGTGGCAAAATTACCTTACTTTAAAACATCTTCTGGCCTTGAGAACCTACTATAATAGAGTCCCACACTAGGAGCTGGGTAATGATAAGAGAACCACTGCTGAGTACAGGAAACGCTGAGTTCAGGTTAACCACCCAGTGGCAAATGATTGTGTGCTGAGGATACGCCTGGCGACAGAGAGAGGGGAGCCCCAGTGTGGGCCCGAGGGGCTGGAGGGGTGAGGCTCAGCAGGGCCCGGAAGGTGGCTGTGGTGTGGGGGCTGCGTGGACAGCCGTGTGGAGATGCACACTGCCCGGGATGGAGGCGCACTGGACCAGCGGGAGGTTGGTGGACCCAATGTGGAGGCGGTGGAGTGGAAGGCTTGGAAACTACACTTCAAAGCTAGGACAAGTTATTGAGCAGAGAAGAAACATGACATGGGCGGTAAATGGCACTTCTGTGTGTGCCCAGAATTGTCATCTGTAGCCTGCTTCCCGTGTCTTGGGCTAAGCTCCTCTCAGTCCCTTGCTAATTGTGCAGACTAAGAGAGGGATGGCAATGGACGTGGGCATCTCCTGGGAGGCTCTGAAGATGCACACAGGAGAACCGCAGTAAGGAAAGATGAGCCTCCACTGATACTGCCAGCAGCGAGACAGTTTTGTTGCTAATTTTGCACACAATGAAACTGTGTAGCGCCGCAGCTATGAATGTTTCAGAGACCTCTGTACTTTTTAAAACTGAGCAATGTACCACGAGTATTCTACATGTCAATAAATTTCTCTCACAGTGTGATGTTACTGCTATATATTATTGCACTTTACGAATGGACCAGCTGATCAGTCAGGAAGCCAATAAATAGGAAATCAGTACCCTACTTTTGATTATTTTGACTGTGAAAGTTATTTAGTTTTAGCATGTTTTAAAAAGCATTATAGCTAAGTATGAGGGCACCAAGTAACTGCCTATAATCCTAGTTACTTGGGAGGCTGAGTCAGGAGTATCACAAGTTAAAGGCCACTGTAGGCAGCTTAACAAGACCATCTCAATATAAAATATTAAAAGGACTGGGGTTATAACTGCTCTAGAGCACTTCTCATGCATATGGTAGGCCCTGGGTTCAATCCCTAGTACCTCAAAAGGAGGCAATATAATACAGTTTTCAGATAACTGTTTTCATTTAGGGTGTTCCTAAGTTGAGTACAAGTAAGTATAGAAAGTTGTTTTATCTCATTTGTATTGTCACTTTATGAGAAATTACAACAAAACAATCCACTGGTGGGAGAAATTTATATATGGATCTCTAAGACTGTTAGAAACACCAGCAGACCCAGCCCATACTGACAACTGTAGTTAAGCCTGTAATAAAAGTATAGGGATCATCATGAGATAAAGTAATTCTTAAAATTCAGTGTCATCCTCTGCCTAATTGTAGTGAATTCCGACAGACCCTTTTCAGGTAACTCTCAGCATGACTTTCCTGCGGATGACAACAGCTGGTGTGGAAGGGCTCTGCCCCGCTCCTGTCTCCCTGTTTGCCCCACTCCTGTCTCCTGTCTCCTTCCTGAAGGGGTGCCACTTTGGTGGCTGGTTCCTGCTAACTTTGTTATAAGCTGTCTAGAAAAGAAGATACCTACTTTAGTTTTCACTTGAGGCACAGTTTGATCTGCAGAGACTTGTGTCTCCAGTAACAGTGTGATTCACCACAGTTCAAGGTAACCCATCTACAGTGCCTCATTTTTTCAAGATGGGATGTTTCCATGGGAGCCACAGAATAGAGAGGCTTCCATGAAATTATGGTCCCTGCTTCTTGGAGTTCTGCAGTATAATTAGGTTACTTGTTTTCCTTAATTATTTTTATCATCCTGTGCTTACATGGTGAGTTTCCTGTTGAAGAACAGAAAATGAAGGTCAAGAAAAATAAGCACAGTGTTCTAATTTTAAAATTACTTTGACTGTTACTGGCACAGAGGAACAAAATTTTTCATATTGAAGTTAATACCTGGCGATATACTGAAGCTTCTTACCAGTTTCAAATTTTATATGTATTTTTCTTAGGTTTTCTGTGTAATCAGTCATATAAGACTTTTAAAAATCATTTATTTATTTATTTGGTACAGGGTCTCACCACACAGCTCAGACTCATAGTGACCCTCCAGTCTCAGCCTCCCCAGTGCTGGGATTGCAGGCATGTGCCACCACACCTGGTTTTAGTGGCTGGCTCAGCACCCGGGGCTGGCACAGTATGTGGTACCAGAGATGGAACCCAGGCAAGCATTTGCCAGGCAGGTGCTTAGACCACTGAGCTATCTCCCTAGCCCTCAATCATATATCTATAAATCAGTTTTTGATCTTTTTCAATCATTCATTTTTCTTGTCCTACTGATACAGGGAAATAAATAAAAACATTCAAACTGCTAGATGTCAGGTATGCCAAATTTGTGTTCCCAAAAAACAGAGTGAATTCTAAGGGCAGGAAATATGAGAGAGAGAGAGAGAGAGAGAGAGAGAGAGAGAGAGAGAGAGAGAGAGAGAACGCTCCTGAAGGAAAGGGAGGAACCCAAAAAATAGGTTGGCACAGGCCCCATTTTACAGAGTAAGTTTTGTAAAACAAAATCATGAGGTGGGAGCAAAATCACAAGGTGGGTTCAGTGTGGGACACAGCCATAATCAACCAATAAGGTTAGCTGCTTAGGTAATCTTGCTCCAATGGGAAGCAGGGCACATAGCCAGTGTACATGGGAAGAACAGGAAGCTTTTTAGGAAGAGACAACCAGGGGTTCCAGCAGCCTGCTGGGGCAACTGAGCTTAGTATTGATTTCTTGTTTATCTCTCCGGTAGGCCTGATCACTTTATCTGTATCTTGAGGCCTTGCTTCTAACACATGTGCCTCTGGCCATGGTTATACTGTGTTCTTATCTTTTGTACTGACTCCCTCAAGGACCAACTGACCCGCTGCCCCTACTAACTTAGCTGTCCCCAGTATTACCACCGTGGCTAGCATGTGTAACACAGTGTTAAAAAGAAGTAGGGCTAGGGCTGGGGAAATAGCTCAGCAGCATAAACGTCTGCCTGGCAAATGCAAGGTCCTGAGTTTGATCCCTGGTACTGCAAAAGAAAGAAAAAGAAGTAGGGCTAGCATAAACCTGTAGCCTCCTGCTGATTGTGGAGGGAAAACCTGCTGACATTTCACCAGTGAGTGTGATGCGTACTGTTAATCCTCCGAACTTTCTCTTTGATTATGTGAGTTCCTTTTCGATCCTTGCTTACTAAGAGTTTTCATTTTTGGAAATCACAATCTGAGGTTAAAGAAGTTTCCTTTTTAAATTTTACTTTACTAAAATTTTACATTTTTTTGCAAATCACAAAGGTTAAAATTTTTTTGAATGTTTCTCATTGTCTGCTGATAAGCGATGTGGTTTTTCTTATTTAATTTTATATAGAAGGTATTATTTTCACTTTTCTAAAGTTAAACTGTTTTTTGCAGACTGGGCATTGCTTGGCACGCAAGCTCTGCTCTGGATTTAATACCCCACAAAAAAGAAAAACAAAAACCTTTTCCATTATTGGTAAAAACCCAGATTAGTCATGATGTATTTTATACACTGTTGTATTCAGTTTATTAACATTTTCCTTAAGATTTTTACATTTGTTGAAAAAAAAAATCACTTATTTTCTTCTTTGGCATGTTTGACTTTGTCTGCAAGCACTTTGCTCTTCTCTGATTCTGTTTTTTTTTTTTTTTTTTTTTATGAGCAGAATATATTTATTGAGAGAAAGAAAGCTCCTATCCAAGAGAGGGACAGGAGGGGGGACTGAGCGGGTAGTTCCTCCCTAATTCTGTTCTTGAAAACTATCTACCTGGTGTTTATTAGTTTGGTTTTCTTCAGCAGAAGGACTAGGAGATTTTTGCCAAATCAGTTTTTTTTAATAAACTATAAGACTATTCAGGTTTCTCTCTTTGTTTCAGTTATAAGTAGATTTTCTCTGTAAAATTCTTCATTCCATTGACACATGCATACTCAATGGCAGTTTTTCCTGGTATATTCTTTCAATCTCTGCTGAGTGTACTACTTATTTTTATTCATTCTTAATATTCTTTTGTGCATTCTCTGCTTTGGTTGATCAGTTCTGTTAATTTATGCTGTCTTATTAATCTTTTCAAAGGTTCTCCTTTGTTAATCTTCTCCAGTATATCTTTGTTTTCTCATTTTTGTTCATTTGTTTTATCACTTCTCTGTTCCACTTTATTTGAATTTACTCATTCTTGTTTTCTCTTCTGCTTTCTTTAACTTTACTGTTTACGTCCTCGTTATTCGGTTTAGTGCAGATGCTAGAGCTTGAATCCGGGGCCTTGAGAATGCTAGACAAGGAGCTTACTCCTGAGCTGTGCTTTCAGCCGTCATTCACTGATTTATTTACTTATGAGACAGATAACCAGTTTCACAAAATTTCTTGAGACTTGGCTCCTGGCCTGAAAAAATATTCCATGCATCTTCAAATGTATATCTGTGGGTGGGAGCTGAGTGAGGGGACAGAGTTCTACATGTACCCATCATGCTGAACCTCTTGATTGTGGTATTCAAATGTTTTCTATCCTAACCATCAGTCTCTAAAAGAGGGGTTGTTAAAATTTTTTGCAATGTTGGTCAATTTGTCCTTATATTTCTTACGATTTGCTTCACACTGTACAGGAAGAATATTGAAGTTTTTCATTACCATGTCCTCTTGGATTCCTTCTTTTGGCTTCTGAGCTACCAGAAACCCAGTTTCTAGAAGCCCTTGTTTCAAAGGCATTCATTCTCAGATCACTGTGTCAGCTTCAAAGGTGACACTAGGGGCCTTCGGGGGAAAAATGTTATTGTGAAATGATGGAGTTTATGCTTGAAGGAGTCTTAAGCTCGTTTGATCCAACCAGTTTCTATTCACCCAAACTCTGTCAAAATGTCTTGATTGTCAAGATATTCTCTACCACCTTTGGGATATTCTCATTATTAAAAATTTATAAGAAAATAGTCTTCCAGGGCCGGGGAGATAACTCACTAGAATAAGTGCCTGCCTGGCAAGTGCAGGGTCCTGAGTTCAATCCCTGATACTGCAAAAAAAAAAAAAGGAAAGAAAAGAGTCTTCCATAGCAATCTATCAGATCCTATTTGCAAAGACATGAAATATCTTCTTCTCTAAACAGTTTTCAGTTTTTGTACTTATTTTTCTCAACATAATTCTGGGCCCTTTCAGCATCATAATTACTGTTTTCTAACAATTTTTAAGTTCTGCACACTCAATACTTGAGATACTCAAATTATACATATGAGAGGTATGTGTGCATAGACGTGTGAATACTGAATTATTATTGAGGAAGCCTCTCAGAAAATATCCTGTACTGCAGTTAAAGGCATCTGATTATATAATGTGACTTCTTTCTCTTAAATAAAGTACATGAAACTCTGACTTTTTAATTTTTATCATATTTATTTATTTATTTGGTACAGGGTCTCACTTACACAGCTCAGACTTGTAGTGATCCTCCTGTCTGAGCTTCGCCAGCACTGGGATTACAGGTGTGTACCACCACTCTCAGTCTCAGTGGCTGGCACGGCAGTACAGCATGCAGTATAAGGGATTGAACCTGGGTCCTTGCACTTGCCAGGCAGGCGCTTAGACTGCTGAGCTATCTCTCCAGCCTGAGACTCTGACTTTTGTCTGTTATTTTTAAGCATATGCACTAGGATCTAAGTGATCTTTTTCCTGAAGATAAATAATATACTGTACAAGGAAGGACACTAGCACATAGCAACATAAAAAAAAAATCTTAGTTTAGAAATCACACTGGCTTGCTTTCTATGTTTCTCATAGACATTAAGGAGAAACTTGACCAGCATTTACAGATGAGGTAAGTGTTATGTTTGGAAGCAAAAGATCCCACAGTTTGTACACCAAGGAGAGGGAGTAAGAGGTGTCGGGAGACCTTCTCCCAGTGGCCACAGCACCTCCTATGCTTGCAGGGGGTCGGCATTAGGTCATGGTCACGCTACTTCTCACAATCTTGTTCCTCTCTGACCATCCAAAAAACAAATTCTAACAGTGCCGCTGATGTAGTGGTATCAGGCAAGATTCCCAAAAAGCAAATCCTAGCACAGGGCCCAGAACTGTTAGGTGATGGAGGAGTCCCGCCCTCAGACAATGCAGGTAACATCTTTGTACTGCTTAGTGTTGTATGTGATGAGGAACAGAGGAATGGCATTTTCGTTTTGACTAGCCTCCGTCGCTCAGGCCTAAATTTTATATCGCTGCAGTCTGAAGAATCAGGGCTCGTTCCTACAGAGTATAATTATGTGCTGCTTCTGCTTTGGTGAGTGCTCGCTGTTTCTTCTGCTAACCTCACTAGCCTGATAAGCAGAGGGCCTCTGTGATAACTAGCAAACCTCTCTTTGGTTAAACTTAGTGAGATATGTTCAAGTAACTTTACCCAACATGTTTATATCAAAAGCACGCACACAGTGCTTCGGAAGCCCCAACTTAAGTGAAGCCAGAGCAAATGCTTTACTTCAGTGAAGACCACAGTAGAGTGTGAAGCAGTGGCGTGTTCAACAGTTGACTCAAATTGAAATTACTTTCAGCCAACAACCCCGAAATTGTTTTCACACATGCTGCTACTAAACCACATGTTCCCCATCCTGTATGTATGCAATTTTTTTTGTGTTCACATTTTCCTTTACTAATTTTATCATCCTGCCTATTACTCTGGCCTACCAAGATATTTTTTGGGTTTTGAGATTCTCTTATAGCATTCTCTGATGCTGTAAAATTCTCTCCAAAAGTTTTTTCCACATGAGCATCTTACCCAACTAGCTTTACATATCCTCAGTTAAAATGTTGGCCAGATTCACTGAAGGGCTGAGAACTCCGTTTTATGAGACAATACTTTCCAGATCGACAGGGACTCACCCATCGGTTACTTAGATATAATCATTCATTTCTGCCCTGGTATCCAGCCCACATGTTCCTATTCTAGAAATGGAGAGGCCTTTCTGGATAACATAGAGTTGAAACCTGTTTAAAAATATGTATTTCTTTGATCCCTGTCAAAGTTGAAAATGGGATAAATATTCCTTCCATGAAAGCGTCCTGTATAAAGGATCAGAACAGATGCCGAACACTTTCACAGAATTATTCAAACATGGCTTCTTTTTTCACATTTCGCATCTTGACACTTTTTCCATAAGACCCATTTTTCCTGTAAGATCAATTATTGCTGAGATTTCAAATACAGAAATAGAACTGAATTTCACCCAAAGCTATTTTTATCCATTTTGTGGTTATTCAAGTTAACATTTTTTGAGTTAATGCTAAACTGTCAAATAATAGAGTGAGCCAACTAGAGCTAATCCAAGTCCCCTAGCCCCATTCCCTCAGTCAACAGCCTTGCCAGTCCCCCAGTTTCACCTTCCTAAATATAGATGAATTAACATCAACCAGCCTGGACTTGTTGCCCTGCCTCCTAGCTCTGTGTCCTTCTTCCAGGTGCTTTCTTGACCAAGCTGTCCTGGGTGCAGCTTCCAGACCACATCACTCTTGCTTAGAACTCTTCATGGCCTTCTGCCCAAGCTCTGAATTAATTCTTCTTCTTTTGGCTGCCTGTCTGCACAGAGCAGCACTTCCCTCATTGTTCAGCCCCTACCCTGCCTCATGGATTTGCCATTCCTCCCTAAGAGTCTCCCAAGCTTTTCTGGCACTCATCTTTACTATGCTTGTTCCTGTCACTAGAAATGTCCCAACCTACCTCTAGGTTTAGAAATCTTGATCCTCATTCAAGCAACAAACTTAAATGTTTCTCCTCAATGGAGCCGTGGCTGATTTCTTCATTGGAAGAGAGTTCTTTCTTCATTAAGCTTCTGTTAGCACTGTACAAATTCCAAGTGACAGTTGTCCTGTGTAAGACTATTCATATGTTTCTTTTATCAAAAGCAGCTCTGATGCTCATCTTTTTGGTTCACTAATGATATGTCACTTTGTAAACAAGATACACTGGATGGGTGGAAGGATGGGTGGGTGGATGAGATGGATGGATGGATGGATGGATGGATGGATGGATGGGTAGATGGGTAGGTGGTTGGGTGGTTGGATGGCTGGAATTGACTCAAGAGGATAAATACTTGTTGACATTACAAAATTAGGCTAATAGGAGTCATAATAGAATCAGTCCCAAAATTCAATGTGAAGATATTTATATAACACCATTGCAGACCTCTTCTGTGGTTCTGGATTGATCTTTTTGTGGAAGTATTAGTAATGAACATCTGGTTTTATAAATTAGGCCAGTAGTTTTTATATTTGTTTGCTGTAGTGTAAATGTATCACTCTTTAGTTTTGCATGCTTAAAAACGTATATTAGAGGGCTGGTGAGATGACTCAGTGGTCTAAAGCACCTACTTAGAACAAGTTTAGCAGAACACATGGACCGCAGTTCAATCCCCAGCACCACATGCCAGCCAGCCCTGCCCCCTGGTGGGCTGAGCTGACCACACACACACACACACACACACACACACGTGCGAAAATAAATAAATTAAAAAAAAAAAACCTATATTAGAGAAAAAGGTATGCTGGACTTTTCCTACCACATTCATTAAGCATTAGCAAGGAGGCATCACCATTTCTGAAAGTTTGTCCCTCACAGTTGGGTGAATACATTGAAACCGCTGATCTTTTCAACACTAAAAATCAGCATTCTCATAATAGAATAGTGTGCTCTAATTATACTGTACCCGCAGCTTCTCCAAACAGCATCCTGAGCAGCGTTTCGGCAGCTGTCCTCCTTTAGGAGATGTGGGCAAGAGACCTGAGGTTTAAAATAGAGACAACGTGCCAGAGTGAAATGGTCATTCTACCTGGAGAGGGTGATTCTGTTGTTCTCAAGTGTCAGTGTAACAAAAAATGATGTTGTCAACCCAGGTTGGGGCCCAAGGCCCATTTGTCTCATTTGAATCTAAAAGGGAACCGCATCCTTCCTGTTGCCACACAAAAATGTTGAAAAGAATTGACAGAAAATAGACAGATGCATATGTGTTGTTTTTTCATAGTAGGCTAGTTGGGAAAGAGGATGGACAAGAGGAAAAGAATAAAAGTATAAAATGCTGGGGAAAAGCCAATAAAAACTGTTCTTTTAAATCTACTCCTCTTAATGTTTTTTTCAAATATGGTTGTATAGATAATGGCAAAACAAAAGAAATCCAGGGTCACTTTTTGCATTTTCAAGGAAAACCTTTATTTTTCCAATAGACTGACTGATACTTGCTGTCATTCTGGAGTTGACTAGCACCCATCCTCCAGTCTGCAAAGTGAAGATGACTGGTGTATCCATTCACTCTTCTGTGACTTTGAAGACCCTTTTTCACATTCTGAAATAGTTTCTCTAAAAGTATGAAGTGGCTAAAGCATGCCATTTGTTTCAGTTATTCGGTGAAAATTTCTAACTTGATGAGAAGAGAGGATGAGAAGGAAAAGACTTGTGTTTCTCCCCAAATATTTATTTGGTGATTGTCGTGGTTTGGGATTCTTGCAAGGGGAACAATATAAGACAGGATACATTTTATAATAGTATTTTATAATGAATCACCCAAGAGTCATATACAAGAAGTGCAGGAAATCTGTCCACACACATAAACACTAAAGACTCCAGCTGAGGGCCTAGAGCCTCATATTTTGCATAAGTCCAGCTGAAAACCTAGAGCTAAGAGCAGTGCCTCCCAGTAGTCCAACAGGAGGCCTAGAGCCCACAACAAAGTCTCATGCAGGTCCACTACACAGATTTGTGCTGAAAAGGTCCATATGTGGTGGAAGCTAGGAGTTCTGTGCCAGTGGGATGAAGAATCTGAGCTAGCAAGCTGAGGAATCTGAACTGGAGCTAGGAAGCAACACTCAAGGTAAGCACCACAGCTCCCGCAAAAGTACCACAGCCTTCCTCAGCAGCAGTGAGGTCCCAAGCTCCTTCAGTGATGAGGAAAGCTGAGCTCCCGTCAGGAAAACCAAAGCAACAAGTTCCATGAAACTGAGCAGTGCACCGTCTTCCCCTCTGGAGCCAGGAATAGATGCTCAAGATGAGGACCCAGGCTTCTCTAAAGTTCATTGGAAAATCCAGCATGACAAGGCCCTCCAACAGAATAGCCCAAGAGAACTAACAGCTTCCAATAGCTTCTCCAAACAGCATCCCCAGCAGTGTTTCAGCAGCTTCTCCCATTCTGTCTTCATGCTGCTGGCAACACCATGCTAGTTTAATTCAGCTGAGTGTAATAAGTTGACCACCAGTTAGAAATCTACTACAGTAGGGCCGGGGAGATGGCTCAGTGGAATAAGCACTTCATTGGCAAGTGCAAAGGCCTGAGTTCAATCCCCAGTTCTGCCAAAAAAAGAAATCTACTACAGTAATCTATAGTCCATAGAAGGCTTATCACCATTCAGAATATTCTACTCATGCTACAGAATGTACAGTGAAAGGAATCTGACCAAGTAGATAAATCAAGGGCTATTTTACCATGAACACATTGTATTAGTCGCCTTTGTACACCCTACCCTATGGCCTCAAGTTAAAGATACTAAATTCAAGTTAGATGTAGCGGAAATGAAGATAGCAAATTTTTGAGATTCCTTCCAGTGGAAAATTACCCAGCCATTCTGGAAGTCTTTCTTAATAACCAAGATTGTCATCTTGTGGGTCATTTAGCACTATAGTTTCTTAATTCCACATTTGTTGCATACATAGATTTTGAATGTGCATTTATTTGAAATATTTATGGAGGCATGATTCTATTTGTCTAGTATTGTGCTGAAACTATTGTATTTAATTAAATTTTCTAAATTTCAATTTTTTACAATTAAAGAAAAAAATAGTAAAGTTCTACAATGATATAAAAAAGTGTAGACTTTGCCCAAAAGATGCAGAATAATTTCCAGCAGATAATTAGATGTATGAAAATGAAAAGTAATGAAGTAGAACCTGAACTACAGGAATAACTGATTCTGTTTCACTCTTCAGACGAGGACACTACAATGGTTTGAGACTACCTTTTAACGTCATTTTGTTGGGTTATTGAAGATCTCTCTGTGTCTGTCTGTCTGTCTGTCTGTCTGTCTGTCTGTCTGTCTGTCCCTCTCTTCCCCCCACCCCTAACCCCTGTGTGTGTGTGTGTGTGTGTGTGTGTGGTATGAGAGAGAGAGGGAGAGAGAGAGAGAGAGAGAGAGAGAGAGAGAGAGAGAGAGAACTGAGTCCTTTTTTTAAAATTTATTTTCAGGAGCTGAGAGATGGCTCAGTGGAATAAGCGCTTCCCTGGCAAGCACAAGGACCTGAGTTCAATCCCCGGTTCCGCCAAAAAATAAAACAAAATTTATTTTGAGGCAGCATCTCGCTAATTCACTAATTTGCCCAAGCTAGCCTCAAACTTTCAGTGTCTTCCTCCCTTTAGGTTATGTATCATCCACATGATTTTTACTATTGCCATTAAATTTTAGTTGTTGCTCCAGAAAGGATTAGTCAGAAGTACATCACATGTGAGAGGTAAGCGGACAACCTTTGGGACTGCAAATACTAAGGTTCTCAGGAGGTGTATTTTTAAATTCACCTTCACCTATGAGTTACCAGCCTTTAGGAATTCACCATAGACTCAAGATGGCAGTGCTAGAAATGTCAAAGTGCTCTGGGGCTAGCCATAGGAGAGGAAGAGGCTCAGGACTGTGAGTGGTGCCTGAGGTAATCAGTGAGGCGGGGCAAGTATTCACTATGCATATTCACTTTTAAATGCACTAGATCTTGAACTTGGGCCAATCTTTTCAATTTCTGAATATCTATGCCAGTACTGTCCCACAGGTATAATGCAAACTGTACATGTGAGCTACATGTATAGTTTTTAAATTCCTAGTAGGCACATTGAAAAAGCAAAAAGAAACAAGTGAAAGCAATGTTAATAATGTATTTTGTTTAACATATCCAAAATATAATTTCAATACATAATCATATTTTAAACTTTATGAATGGATACTCCGTTTCCACGCTGTCTTTGGGGTCTGTCGATGTTTTCATCTCCATCACTTCTCAGTGGGGAGTGGCCATGTGTGGTTATTGCTCACTTACCATACGGGACAGTTGTCAGTGTACCAGATCAGATCTGAGCCGGGCACCAAATCACAGGCCCCTGAACTTTGCAAGGATGATTTCCCTACATTCTAACTCATATTTCTTTGAATTTTGTTCATAATATGTCATGCTTGTCTCTTGAAACCCCAGAAAGGTAAGCTAAATGTACACGGCTGTGAAATGAGCGTATCCATCTCCTGAGAACACAGTGAAGCTCTTGCTAAGATAGTATTACTGTGTGATGTGTTCCTCCTGCCTGCCTCTAACTCCATAAAGTTCTTCTGCCTTTCTGTCAGAAATTCCTTTCTCAGCTGTAGCTGTTTCCTGCGGGTACTGTTGGAAGTGGCTTTTATTTATGACACCTCTTGTACTTTAACCATGATCACGATGAACATGCATTCCAGAGCCTGCACCCAGAGTCAGCCTGACAGTCTCCTGAGATGTAACTATTCACCCTTAGCTGTGGCAGACTCAGTGACGTGTCTCACTTTGACCTAAGTATAGAGTGTAATACTGAAATACGTAAGGAGGGAGGCCACAAAGGAAAGTCACTTTGCTTTCTGTTTGTTCTTGCTCATCTTTCCCATTTCCCAGCCTCCACTGCAGTCCAGTGAGGGATCAGCGACACACAGAGCAGTAGTCTAGTGGCTGTGGCTGCCCAAGCTGTTTTCTTTTCCTCATCTTTAAAATTGCCATCCCACCTTCCACAGTCTCTTTGAGAGACTTGTGAGAGTGAAGCATGAAGGCACAGTATCTGAGCCGCCACTGGGCTTCAATAAATATTCAGTCATTTCAGAAAAATAGAAGGCTAGAAATGTGTCTAGTCTGAAAAATGAAAGGCAGCCTGCTTTTACTTTAGAACATGATGCGTATGATTCTTGGGATCAAATCAGGATCTACTCAGAGCGGAGAGCTTTGGCTTTGCAGTGTGTCTTCGGACAGCAGCGTGACCCAGCGTCACTTTCAGCAGTAATGGAATGCTGGCCTCAACGTGACTAGTTCATGTCAAAGGACAGGCAACCCACAGTGTTCGAGGGAAGACGGAACACAAGCACCATGCCTCAAGCCTGCGGAACACATTCGTATCTAGCTTTCATAGCAGCTGTACAGGAGGAGACAGGACAAGTATGTGGATGTCATTTGGGATCTTCGGTAATGCTTCTTCAAACAGTTTCACAGAATAAGGAAATAGAATTCTTAGAACATAAAACTTTCAAGATTAACTTCCTTCTTTCTTTGAATTTGCCTCTTGGCTCTGCTCAATAAACCCTTGTAACTGGAGTTCATTTCTATTCTCAAAGCTTCTGGGTATTATAGCTCGATTGAATATAACTAAAGTCACGCCGGGTAGTTACTTGGCACATGCAGTGCAGTTCTCTCATGGAAAACCTGCAAATTCCTTGGTACCTCTGGATCACTCTATCTCTGCTGGACTCCTTTTGTCTGCTTATTAAAGTGCTAGTTAGATAGGAGTATTGACAGTTACAGAGAAAATTGTAGACTCTCAAACCATCTATAAGCTTTTGTGGACAAGTTTTAAATTTTGTTAGATGCTTTTTAGTTATCTAAAAAGTTTTTCTGTCCATCCTGATTGCATGGATTCTCAGTGAGTGGGCATCCCAGCATGCTCTCTACTGCACACAGCCAGCTGACACCCTTCTGTGAAGAGCATCTTGTTCCTGCGCCTATAATACACACACACACACACACACACACACACACACACACACACACACACCACAAGGGTGGGCTTTCTCCCTTTGTACTCATTTATCTGCTTCTGTTAGAGGATCCTGAGGTGATGTTAATGCCTGACAGCATAGAGAACAGTTCACAGCTTCCCCTGAAGTCACCCTTGCCCTTTTCTTCTTTGTCATGGGTAGGCACCTGCTTTATTTAATAAAAGCAAGAGCTATTAAAAACCTACCAAATAGTGGATATTCGTCACATGGGCAAATGTTAAGTAATGAAAGCTACCATAATGAATAAAGTAATAAAAATCAATATACTACTCAGCAATAATAAACTGCTCAATGCACAGTAAAAGAGGTAAATGTCAAAAACACTATGGTGGGTAAAATAAGTAGACACAAAGAGTACAGACTGTGTAACTAGGTTTGAGTAAAGTTCTGGAGCAGAGGATCCATGGTAGAAGTCACAGCCTTATTGGCCTGGGATGGGGTTGACTACACTGAGGATGCTGATGGATCTTACTAACAAAAATGTTCTACATCGGATGGGGTATAAGTCACACAGGCTTGAAAAGTTAGTCAGTTGATTTGAGATACATACATTGTACTGTATAAAAATTATAGCTAAACTTGGAAGAGAAGCAAGGGGTGGGAGAGGAGGAGGAAAATTGAAAGAAGAGGAGGAACGAAAAGGGAAGGGGGAAGCAAGGAAAGAATGATGCCAGAACTAAGAAGAGGGAGAGAACTAAAAAAACTCACGTGCCAGGCCTCGAGATATAGCTCAGTGGCACAGCGCCTTGCATGGCAAATGCAAGGTCCTCAGTTTGAGTCCTAATACCAAAAAAAAAAAAAAAAAAAGGAAATCGCACACCTTGCTAAACCTTCTGAGGTTATTAGAAATTTCCTTCTATTTGTGAGATATTTTCTTCAAGGACAGCGACTGAGTCCCACACATTTGAGAGGCATAGAATGGCTTTCTTTTCATAGAAGATGAAGCCATGTAGAAGAAGACCACAGTTCTGGTCACAAACAAAATTGGATGAGAACCTAATCACATTTCCCCACAAGGTCAACACTGAACCTAACCACAAATTTGATTTAGTTCTCCAGTTTGGTTTGTGACCAGAATCATGGGCAGAATGAAGTTTATAAATCTATATAGGAAGTCAATGTTTCATACATTGTGCAAGAGAAATATATTACTTGCAATGTATTATTTTTGGATTATGTTGGTTCAGAATATGGAAGAGAATACTTTTAGATAGGCTTATTTTTATTTATTTATTTATTTGTTTGTTTGTTTATTTATTTATTTTGTTGGAACCGGGGATTGAACTCAGACCCTTGTGCTTGCCAGGCAAGCGCTTATTCTACTGAGCCATCTCCCCGCCCCCAAGAGAATACCTTCAAACCAGAACTTTTTATAAAGTGTTCCATGTTAAGAAATGTAAATATATACCTTGAGTTTTGAAATTATTAATCTCTCACTTTCTCCCTCCACATCCTCCTCTTTGCTGTTAAGCAATCCATTAAAAAATATAAATCTGTATTTAACTCCTGCATAGCAACCTCAATGGCCTGCATCTGCTTTCACCTGTAGGCATGCCTAACTACTTGCTTCCGTCCACTCAGTCTCAGGTTTTGTCTCACCAAACAAGGCTGCTTCTCTGAATACATGTTCGCAAGCATCATTCATTCTCAAGCAGCCTGGGAAGAACTGCTTTCACCAGTTCTTGCAACAGGCCCATCTCAGATGCTGTATTAGTCTGCTTTTTGTCACTGTAACAAAATATTCAAGACAGGCTATTTGTGAAGCAAAGAGGTTAATTTAACTCACAGTGTCAGAGCCTGAAAATCCAAACAGCATTGAGCAGTCTTGGCAAGGGCTAACCCGAGCTGCCTCACCCTGTGGTACAGACAGCAATAGCAAGAGACATGTGATCATATCTTACTCAGGAGTAAGGAGGACTGTAGGGGGCCAGACTTGAGTTTTTACAAGAGCTGTCTTGAGGGTATTACCAAAGGCCACCAAGGGTACACTCCAATGACCTAAGGACCTCCCAGCCAATAGTATCACATTGCAGACCAAGTCTTCTATCACAAGGGACCTTTGGGGGCTGGGGAGATGGCTCAGTGGAATAAGCGCTTCCCTGGCAAGTGCAAAGGCCTGAGTTCAATCCCTGGTTCTGCCAAAAAAAAAAAAAAAAAAAAAAAAAAGGACCTTTGGGAGACACTCGAGCTCAAACATAGCAGGTCTCTGTCCTCTGAGATCCCGATCCAGCTTCCTCAGGCTTGGACTGACCTCATACCGTGTTCCATACATACTGTGTGTATCTCTTAGGGTGAAGACGTTGGCACAGACCCTGCGTATGTCTCTGTGCAGCAGACACGCTTCAGCACTAGGGATGCTCTTTGCATCTGGGTGGTCTCTCAGCCCTGCTTGGATAATAATGTTGGTCCATAAATGGTGGGTGGAGAAGTGGGTGAATGGCCTCATTCATTCAGCAGTGCAGCAGGACCCTTCTTTGTGAGACTTCTGAAGAGGAGACAAATATGGACCAGAAAGTTCCAGCTTAGGAAAAGCAGCATTTGGAGATAACATTATAGGATTCTGACCCTAGTCTCTTTGCTTTATTTTTCCAAGTGGTAATGAGAATTTGATGGTTCGCTCTGCCTGGGTTGCACTCTACTTCTCCTCCGCATGAGGAAATTCCTGCCTACTTCTATGAAGAAAATTAAAACATACCACTAGTAACATAAACCAAGACGGGAAAAATAATGCAAATATCTCTTCACAATAAATTTGTGTCTTACGTTTCTAAATACTTATGCATTTGCCAGTTTATCTTCATAAAAATCCCACAAACCAAGAGAGGGGAGAGAATTGTCCCTACCCCCCCAGTGAGAAAACTGCAGTGAAGTACAAAACCAGATGA
Organism: Octodon degus; assembly: GCF_000260255.1. NCBI lineage: Eukaryota > Metazoa > Chordata > Mammalia > Rodentia > Octodontidae > Octodon > Octodon degus. The sequence goes on along the minus strand of NW_004524666.1, from coordinate 11,279,406 downwards.
TTTTTCCTAAGTCACATATCCGGTTAGCCCATGTGTACCCCCCAGCCTGAGAGACTGGTTCAAAAGAACAAGTTCCCAGGAAAGATCAAATAATTGCTGGAAAAGCACTTCCGATCTCGAACGAAAAGAGATCTTTCCAGCTGAGTGCCCTCCCTAAAGCCTGAAGAGTATTATCTGCCAAACTATTTTTTTTCTAACCTACCCCCAGCTGCAAGCCACTGTGAAATCTGTGAGACTCCAGAAAAGCTATCCACTGCAGAAATGTACCTGAAACTTAGGGAATAAGGAACTGACCATTTAGGTAGAAATTAGAGGAATGTCTTCTTTAGTCCTGTGGGACCCCAGCTATGGCCACTAATTCAGATGAGGAGCTTTGTGCCAGTTGGGGGATGCATTGCAGCAGGGCAGCTGTTTTTTGCTGGGGCCAGTGTCATATTTAAAAGCAAACATTTAACAGTAGGACAGCGGCTACTGAAGCTGCATTTGTAGCTGCAGCTGTATCACCCACCCCCGCCCCCCGGGAGGCAGGATGGCTCTTCTCCACCTATTCCAAAAGGGCAAGAGGCAGAGCAGAAAGAGAGCTTGCTCAGGCCTTGTCCTGCATGGCCCCTCTTCACGTGGTCCCACGTTAGAGGCCTCCCTTCCAAGCTCCAGCTCTTCAGCCTGGAAGCCTAGGCTCATCTACATGTTCTCTCAGACTGTCTTTATTCTGTAATAAACAAAATCCCACCCATTTTTCTGGCAGTGGGAGAGCCAGATCTTCTCAGCATTAACAGTGAGGAGCTGAGAGTTTAGCCTACCTTAGCAACTCCCTGCACAAGGGGTCTGCACTCACCCCCAGATCTTAAGCATATTCGTAAATGGGTTTCAAGCAAAATTGCCTTTGCAGTCCAGTTTCTGCAGCTCTCGGGTTGTACCTGTCTCTGGGGCCCCCTTGTCATTTTTTGCACACAGTCTGCCCTGTACTTTCCATGAATCTGTCTCCATTGCTGCCTCTTAGCCAAAATGTCGCTATTGGAAAATGAACTACCAAGAGAAGAGGCACCACAAATCTTTAGCAGGAGGCACAGGAAGGGGTCAGTCTCATGAGCTATCGCATTTGAAGCCCTCATTCCTCTGATGATAGAGCCAGAGCAGCACAGAAAGTATTTCCTTTTATTTTCCTGTAAAACCTATTTATTCAGCTGCTTCCGGGACCTAGAATAAGACATGAGAGAAACGGTGAAGGAAGGTAAGAAATACAGGGAGACCAATACTGAGAACCTTATTTATGGTTTTGCTTCTATATTTAACCTTGTTCCTAATTTGGAATTCTAGTCAAAGGGCAATACTAGGGAATATCATCCGGCCCCTTTGCTGTCTCAGTATTTAAAATTTCTCAAACTTGAGGTTGTATGTGACCAAAATGTGGGACAACTTGTAACTCATTCATTGTGTGGGTGTTTGTAGATGTTACTTGAACTTCTCATCCTTTGTTTCTTTCTTCTTCAGTAAATAGAAAGGAAACAATAACCAATGTCTAGTTTATTTTTGCCTCAAATGGTAAATGATACATTCTCATCTTTAGGTTTGGTTTTTAGCCTTTCAGTTCAAACCTTAGAGAAGTGGTTGTCTTCAGCTACCACAGCCCACTAGGGTCTTCCCCCAGAACCACAGCCCACTAGGGTCTTCCCCCAGAACCACAGCCCACTAGGGTCTTTCCCCACAGAACATGTGTGAGTTCTTCCCTTTGTCAGAAGCCAAGATCCATAAATTCTCCCTTAGTCACTTGTCTCGTGGAAGATTTATAGTAATAATCCAGGCACCAACTCAAGTCATCTTTCCTCTTGTAAATTGTTGAATATTAATCCAGTCTTTTCGCCCAGAGAACAGGTTGTAGCTTGATGCTGCTTTATTCATCTCTAGCATCACTGGTAGTGGAACATCACATTATAGTTTCTTAAGAGTGTTTCTGTCTACATTGAAAACTGACTTACCAATTTGATTGCCACCAGGGACAGCTTCTCCTGCTGAAGTTTGGAGTACAACCATGGACTTTATAGTAATGTGAATGTAAATTTGAATTCTGACTCCACCAGTTCCTGATGATTAGTTCTGAGTACACTCACCTTTCCAAGTTTAGATTTTTCTCTAGTAAAAAGGATCTAATCCAAGTGTAGATCATCCAAGAAAATGCTGAGGGCAGAGCAGACTCAAAATTGTTTATCCTTCTTTTTGTTTTCATTAGGAACTTGCAGGAGGGGGCCTAAAAGGGTTTTCTATGAATTATTTGTCATGCTCTATTATTTTAATCACTACCATTCCTGCAGAAAGAATAAGACATCTTTAAAGCAGCAATGAGGAATAGCCTAGTGGATTTCAAAGCGTGGCCCCTGCAACAGCCCGTGCGCCATCCCAGCCTTATCAGAGTGCTGGGTCCCAGGATCTACCCCAGACCTGCTGGATCATAAATCGCGGGGTGGGGCCCAGCGGTCTGTAGTGTCACAAGTTCTCCAGGTGATACTCACGTGTGTAATGCTTAGAGGCACCAGTGCCCTGAAAAGCACGCTGGGCTGCTTTCTTATGTGTGCTGCTGTGGAAACCAGGAGTCATTGTTTCCACAATGGGCCTCAGCTTCCTCAGTGGGAAAGGGGACATGGAATTGAACCAAACCTCCTCTAAGATCTTCTCCAGCTGTGACAGAAGACCATCACCATATTCTAAAAAATAAACAAGGGTGGGGGACCTATATTTTTACTATCTCAAAAGTAACACATTATTGCTGTAGAAAAGTAATGTTGTATAAAGAAAAAGAAGAAACTTAGAGCCATCCAGAATTTCATTTTATAGTGATTTCTTTTGTACCATGCTCTTGTCCTTTTAGTATGAAGGCACATGTAAGCACATGTGCACACTAATGTTGTGTGTGTGTCTGTCTGTCTCTCTGTCTGTCTCTCTCTCTCTCTCTCTCTCTCTCTCTCTCTCTCTCTCTCTCTCTGTATGACATCTCATGATAGTCATTCAGCATCCATACACTGAGCAGCTGGTTGTGCCAGGTGTAGTTTGCAGCATGGTTGGGACACTAGGTGTGACAAAACCTGTGCCTTAAGGAGCTCTTGTTCTCATGGAGACAGGTAGACAATAAACAAGAAAAAAGTAAGATCATTTCTGAAAGTATTAACTGCTGTAGCACAAATAAAACCGTGATGTAAAAGAGTGGCGAGGGAGTGGGTAACTGAGATTTGATGCCAAGAAAACCCTTTGTGAGGCAGTGACATTTGAGCTGAGGCCTGAGAAGAAGCTATGTGAGTGTTCTGAGGAGGAACATTTCAGGCAATGGGAAAAGCTGCTGCAGATGGCCGGAGATGTAGGTGTAAGCATGGGGTACGTGTCCAAAGAAGAGCGGACAGGCTCCCAGGGTGGCTGGGGAGGAGGTCCGCTAGGAGAAGCTGTAGACTAAGGCCAGAGACATGGGGGGGCTGGGGGGGGCAGCAGATACGGCCAAATGGTTGAGATTTATTTCAAATATCGTAGGAAACCATTTGAAGCCTAGGAGCATGCTTAAAAAGATCACTTTGTCAGGTAGAGAATGGATTATAGAGGTTGAGACCAGAAGCAAGAGGAGAAAGCCATGTTTCCTCCTAGTGTTTTGTAACTTAGGTATTTCCTTTAACCTTGTCATGAGCATTTCAATATTCTATCATATTATCATATTTAATAGCTGCAGAGGAATTTGTTTGATATCATACTTTGTTAATCCCTTGTGGACATACCCAGATTATTTTTGATATTTTCATACCATGAATAACTCTAAAGTGAGTGCATTTAAACCTTTGCATACGTTTTTTGTCCTGAGGATAATTTCTAGCAGCAGAATTCCTTGGGCAAGAGTAGCATACGTTTTGATTTTCTTGAGTCTGTTAGTTGATTTCATCTGTAATTATTTAACTGGCCATTTCATTTTCACCGGAGGGCAATCCATGAGGTGTGCTCCCAAGCCCAGCAAGAAAACTCAGTAATCAACATGAATGACTTCTCAGTGTTGTGTTCCTTCTATTTTCATTTAAGGACAGTGTCTCATTCAAATGCTTTTCATCCTATCTATGGCGCTGTATGTAGGAAGTCATGAGAAAGTAATTTTTTCTTTCTGTGTTCTGGTCTGTTTTTGTTTATTCCAAATGAAATCATGTTAACTTAATCATTAGCATTATATTTTTCTATCATCATTTTCATTCTCAGGGAATTAGAGAAGTCAGATGTGCGATGGGTCTTTTTTGGACCTTGTTCTTCATGCCCAGATGTGTCCTCCCTTCCCTGACCTCATGAGTGGCTCTTCCCCATGTGCTCTGTGGTCTGGCTCAGTGGCCCCGTGGGTTATACGTGGAGTCTGCACGCCTCCTGGGTGGGACACATGTGGTCCCTCGGGGCATGGTACTGGCCCGATCCTACAGTGCCAATAGAGGCCAGCTCTTTTCCCATTCTGCTCAGTCTTTAATACTGTACCTTGCCAGGGAAACTGGAGGACTAAAAGTCACAGTTGGAACTTTTTTATTTAACAAAAAGAGAAATTGGCCAAAATCCAAAAAAAGAAAACTCTTCAAATGACCACAAAGGTTTTCAGTTCTGCATTTTCTTTTCCATATCACAGTCACAGAACGTAGTCTCCATCTGTAAGGAAGGAGCAGTTTAGACTGTTTTCAAGCAGATAATTGAAGACAAAGGTGGGATCTTTATATGTGGTAGGGTCTTCTGCCCCCATCTGCAGCCACAAGGCATGTATTTTGTTGTTGTTGTATGGGGTTATTTGTGGCCGGTCAGCCTGCGGTGCTGGGGATTGGACCACAGTTCCTGTGCGCTTGCCTAAGCAGGCACTTTAGATCACTGAGCTGCCTCGCTGGCCTGACATGTATGTTTCGAGCTCTGTTCATCTTAGATGTGCAGACCTGTGTCCCATGGTAGGTGTCAGCCTCACACAGTTCCTGGACAACATTGTACCACAGAGCAGAGTCACTCTGATGCTCTGGAGATTCTCCAGGGACTTCTGCATGGACTGCATTTTCCTTTTGTCCCATCCTCCTTTTCCTTACTAAATCTAATGAGCCCACCTGCATTATACGCACAAGTGCCAGGCGTGTGGGTTGGCAGATAGATGGTCAGCAAGAACTGTTACCCTCAGACAAAGCCATAGTCCAAACACTGTTAACCCAAAAATTGCACATCCCTCCAGGTTGGTCCATCCTAGTCAAAGGGACAGTGTCTGGTCTCACTGGAAGAAACCTGTGCCCGGAGCTCAGTGTTAGTATGGAAGACCCTGATGACTTTGCCCAGATGAGTGATTAGGAGATGGTGGCCCATTCCAATATCTGGTGGCTGGTGCACTCAGCAGTGCCCCAGTTCTGTGAAGGTCTTTGGCACAGCTTCTTCCGGTGCATAGCAGAGAGGTGCTGCACTGAGACGAACCCAGCCAGGGTGGGTGCAGTAGTCAGAGAAGCTGCAAACACTTCATCGAGCCACACAAGTAAACAGTGAGATATCTGAATTAGGCCTCCCCAAACCCACATGTTTTTCTTTCCTTTGAGTTTCTGATTTGGTAGCAAACCAGGCTGCCTATAATCCTAGGGTTTTCTGAACTGCTCCTTCATGGCTTTGAAGAAGTAGTGGAGCTAAGTACTGTATAGCCACTCTATCCGAGACCTCTGCTTTTCTTTAAGCTGTCTAGGGCTTCTGGAAAGTCTGCACTTGAACATCAGTATCAGGTAAAAGTTAGTGATAGGCAGAAATGCTGCCTGATCTTAGTGCTTTTGTTTTAGTGACCCTTGAACTTGGTCCTTTGATACTGTGATTCAGACTGAGATAGCACCCCTTCCTCACCCCCCTTTTTTTTTTGCAAGCCTGTTAATACCTGTGCTTCCCTGAGTGTTTGCATATGGCTAGATAATGTTCTAAGATACTTTCTATTAATTTGAACTATGTAGAATTACTCTTTCTTTTGTTTTAGATCAAAGTGAATTGTGTGACTACCTAACCGTAATTGATAGACCTCTGCAGTTGGTATAACCCAAAGGTAGAATACTTTTAGCCACCTGCCAAACCAAGGAAACATTGGCCTCACTCATGGGTTTCCGACTTTCTAATACCCTGGAACATGAGAAAGGAAAAGAAAAGAAGGGCAGAAATGGAAGAAAACTTGTCTCAAAACCAAAGAAATAGAATTGAAAGCATTAAAAGGAAAATCACTCATATCCCTCAGGCCCATACTACCTCAAGTAAGGAGCCAAGCAGCCAGAACCTCTCTTGAGACAGTGAGCAGAGCACGTGTCAGTCACACAGCTGCTGTCAGAACCCAGCATCTTCACATGGAGGTGGAGCCCCAGTGGGCTGTGGGAAGTGGACCGCATTGTTGGGAGACAGGCTCTGTGTGTCCTCCTTAAAACCCGTTCCAGATGCCATTAGTGTTTGCATCATATCATCATCTTGGTCTCCTTTCAACATAACTCCAGAATCTCCCACACACATGCATCTTGCCAGAACCCTGTAATTGGTTAGCAATTTAAACTCAATAAATCATCTCTGCCTTCAGTACATTACAGATGCTGAATGGCAGCACAGGTTTCAGGTGCCCAGTGGAACTGTAGAGTTTTGGACACATTGAAATTAATTTTAGACTTAAAAGAACAATAGTCTCATGGTAATCAGCACTTTCCCTTGCGCATGTTTCTGTTTCAGATAGGAGGACTACAGGGAGGGACAGACAGGGAGGCTGGCTGGCCCTTCCATGCACTTACTCCATTTGTTCATTTAGAGGCAGAAACAGAGAAAGGCTGGGAGCCATTCTTGGCAGGGCAAATGAATGAAATTGAGGGTCACATGAAACCACCATTACATGGTTTCCCTAAACAAGAACAACCGCAGATGTACAGGGGTGGCTTCACACAGCAGAAAGCTGTCTGCACTCCCCTTCAAATAAGTTCATTATTTCACTTGATCATGGTCATTTGGACATGATTTATTTATTTATTTATTTATTTATTTATTTATTTATTTAGTATTTTTAGGGAAGGGTCTACAGAGTGTTCAGGGTCTCACCATTAGATCGGACACATAGTGATCTGCCTGTATACAGCCTCCCAAGAGCTGGGATTACGTGCGCACCACCACGCCCAGTCTCAATTGCCATCTCAGCACACCCTGGGAGCAGAGCTGGCACAGCAGGCCCAGGGGGCAAATCCCTGGCCCCTGTGCCTGCTTGCAGGTGCTTTAACCCGCTGAGCTATTTGGCTGGTCTGGAAATGTTTATTGAAAGGCAGGGACAGCACATACCTTGCAGTACCTGGCCTGAGCAGGAACTGTAGGGCTTCGTGATGAAGATGAGACCCAGGCATCTCTGCAAATGAGGTAGGATTTGAGTGTAGGGTGCATGTCAGATCCCAACCAGGCAGCTAGGGGAAACAAGAGAAAGAGTAGGCAGAGAGAGGACATAGCATGACATGAGGTCGCTCCCACCCATCCTTAGAAGCACTATCACTGACTGTGCCTGTCCCTGTTACTCTTACTAGCAAGCTTTCCTGTGGCTCAACATGTAAGTGAGGGGTATCTGGCTCCAAGGGCAGATCTGAGTTGAAAGAACGATGTGCGATGTCTGCAGTGGGTAAGGCCAGTGCTCATTGCGCCTGAGCTTTCCTCTAGACCTTCTGAGTCCAAGTAATCTCACTTTTGTCACTTGGCAAATGCAAGTCTTGGAGTGGAGTTGCCTCCCATAGGAGAGGTAGACCTTCATCTTCACCTAAATAGCTTGAGAGTGCTTTTCCAAAGGGGTCAAACCAGTTTACATGCTGTTAGCACAGCATGTGACTTCTCTTGGTCCACGTTTTGTCCAGTGTTTGCTATTGAGAGATTAGAGATTCTGCCAATAGCATCACTTCCTTATGTTGGAATTGTAACACTGAAATGAAGGATGGTAGTTTGTGGTGGATGTTGTGTTGTTGTCTTTAGGTTTTGTTATCTGGCCTGGGCAGGAAAGCAAAAATGCTTGGTACCAAAAAAAAAAAAAAAAAAAAGAATTTTTTTTTTTTTTAAGAAATTTGTCTTATGGAAAAACTGTCAAAATAAAAAAGGAAAAAAATGAGGTCATTATTTTGGCTTGAAGATTCATATGTTTGAGGCACAATAGAAATAGAAAAGAAGAAAGGACAATTAATCAGAAAGCATGTTAGAGCAGAAAACATTTAAACCATTTGATCTATAGTTAAAGTGAAGAAAAACAAAGGAAGCAGTTAAATAGGTTGAAAAAGCAGGAATTAGTATGTATAACCAGTCTGTTCTGTAAAAGTTACACAGATCTATATTTTTCTGTAGTAGTGAAACCTATAGAAAATGCAAAGCTTAGGAGACGAGGAAGCTGGCAGGAAACGGAGGCTGTCCAGGAGAGTGCAGGCAGAGAGCGGTTGTGCAGGCGAAAGGGGGAGCCTGGTGGAACGGTGAGCCCCAGCCGTGCAGGTGGGCTCTTTGCAGGGCCACTTTGCACCATCTGAGCGGACAATCAGTGTTGCTTCAGCCTGTGTCAGCCAGAACTACAGCAGGGCTATCACCTGGGCTTGTTCCAAGTGTGCACCACTGTTACTTGCTCAGCTAATTTGGATTGTTTTGTACTGGAACTGGAGGAGAGCACAGGGCCACACTCAGGTCATCGTCATCTGTAGTCTAGAAGGCAGCTCCACTGGGGCTCAGCATGAGTGCTTGGGGACTGGCACATTTGCTTAGTGTCGTGACAAAGTGCTTCTTCCCAGAGCTGCTAGGTTATGATTCTAGCTGTGGATGGCAAGGATTTCCCTCCTGTGACTGCTGAGTCTTATATCTGAGCAGAGCTGCCATGCTGGAAAACAAGCTCCCCATTTTGTCAAAGAAATGATGCGCCCACCACATGTACATCACGATAGACATGTTCCTGATCACCTTGACAAAGCAAACTGTTCAGTCAGAGTAGAGCCATGTCACCTCTTGTTCACCTCCTCTTTTAGCCCTAGCCACTCCCTCGACTCCTCTCTGTTGGCTTCTATATTCTGTTGTTGGCCCTGTATTGGCTATTACCTGCTTTTCAGGGCAGGGTGGCATTATTGTCCTCCTTCGCCTGTCCTGCATCACAGAAGTCCATCTCTGTGATCATATTTAGGCAGCTGCCCACACAGCTGCGCAGTAAGCTTCCAACTCCCATCCTCCCAGCTTCAGAAGATCACAGGTTCTTCCTGTGGCAGGGTTCTCAGATGATGGAACTTTTAGGCCTATTATAAATTACCTCGCAGCCATTGATAGCTTCAGAATTTTATTCCCACATGCAATATAAACTTTGCTTTGCTACCATTGGGAATGATTTATGAGGTATGAATTATACATAGACAAGTAGCTGAAAGGGACAGAGCTGTTTGTCCAGCTTGGGGAGTCTCCCATCAAGACAGCCACCTGAATGTAGCCTCCTCCTCCCACTCATAGCCTCTCAGGCTCTCCCAGGTTCCTCTTCTCTCCCCAGTTTCACGCCCACTTATGCTGCATAAGTATGAGCTGGGTAGTGTACAAATGCCTTAGCACATTGGCACATAGGCAAGAGGATAGATCTTAGGTGCATCAGATCTGCATTAAAATCCAGTTTGACCTAGCTGTGAGGCCTGAAGCAAGTAACCTGACCTCCCTACACTCATTCCCCTGTCTATAAAATAATGCTAATAGTAGTAATAATAATTCCCAGCCCACAAGGCTATGGAGGATCAAAGGAGGTAATTTACATGTTTCGCATAGCAAAGCTACAGGAACCATAATAAGCAGTCAGCAGGAGGAACACATGTATAGTTGTTTAGATCTGGCTTCTGCCTGTTTCTCAAGCTTCGTTTCCAGCCACTTGCACAGCTTACATTTCAATTCTATTAAACTACAAACTTCTTTTGAGCAAGGGCCTATCTCTGAATCCTTATGACTCAGAGCCTTATAATAACACCCGGTCCATGGTGGACCTCTACGTAAATGTGAACAGAAATCAAAGGAGCCACAGGATCGTCTTGGTTCATTAAGAGCGTCATACTGTGCTGCATGCCCTCAGATGTGCTGTGCCCTTGCTCTGGGTTCCTAACTGCTTCTGTCTGCATTTATGTCCAGTGCCTTACTAACCGCTGAGCTGGGTGAACTAGCACTGCCCGGTGTGCCCTCCCCGGCCTGTCCACTCGCGCACTCTGCGCCCTTCTGGTACACATAGATGAGCTCCTCCAGGGCAGGGGCCATGTTTACCTGACTTTGTGCTCACAGTCCTTGCACAATGCCTGTCCCATAGAGGTGACCAAAATCTGTTTGCTAAATAGAGGCTGGAGGCCAGGCTGAGTATAAATGAAAGGATATGTGCAGAGTCAAAAAAGTGAGGGAAATGAAACAGTAGAAAATGAGTGTTTTGTTACTGTGATGATTTCTGGCTTTTGTTTGAAGGGTAAGGGAAGTCTCTTTATTCTTGTTATTATTTGTTTTCTTATGGTCAGCAGCTCAGAGGGAGAACTGCTATACCTAGCAACCCATAGGGCAGAGCCAGAGGGAACTGGAGCCTCTGTGTTGCAAGGGAGGAGGCAGATAGGTCCAGAGCTTCTCACAAGTACATAAGCTGGTTGAACCAGATCGTAAAATCTTCATTTTATTTTATTATATTTTATTTTGCCAGCTCAGCCCGCCCTTGGGGCGGGGCAGTGCAGCATGTGGTACTGGGGATTGAAATGTGGTCCCTACACTTGCCTAAGCATACGCTTTAGTCCACTGAGCTATCTCACTGGCCCCAAAATCTTCATTTAAGCAACAGGGGAAAGCAGAGGACATAGGTCTTAAAGCTTCAGAAAGAGCTGGGTATGGTGGAACATATCTGACTTAGGAGGCTGAGGCGCGAGACCCTCAATTCAGGATAGTACTGAACTATGCACCAAGTTTGAGACCAGCCTGGACCACATAGATCCTGTCACAAAAGCAAACAAACAAACAGAAAACCCTGAAAATAAACAACAAAACTGTAGTTTAAAAAAAAGACTGTTTAAAAAATATAGATTGTAGGATATAGACACAGCTGGCTCTTCTCACATCAGTAAAAGTTCTATGCATGCCACAGTTGGGGCTCTGCTTCTGACAAGAGCATTTAAACATTCATAGCAACAGTTGCCTACTTGGTCAGATCACTACATGACTAAACTTCAGCTCAGGGCCAAGGAGACCGGTCTTGTGCTGGTCTGTGGCTTCGAGGCTCCTCTTTGTGTCTGCGCAGTAGGCTCTGGCTGTTGGTGTCTCCATGAGCGCAGGGAGCTCCTTGTTGAAATCTTCTTCTCAGCAGACGAGGAAAGCCAGTTTCAGAGTGTCAGGTGCACTGTACAACACAGGACTCCAGACAGCCATGCACTTCCTAGCCCCGCCCCCTTTTAATAGTAGGACCTTGATGTTGCAAAACTCAGATGTCTAGAACATTTGAGAACCAAGCTAGCCAGGCCTAGAAAATGTCTAGGAACAAAGCCTCTCTTGAAATCCAGCCTGCTACGGTAGGTAGAAAATGTGATTGCAGGAGACGCAGATTCAGATCCAAGTCCCACAGACTGGGGAATCCTAGGCAAGTTGCTTAAACTGTGTGATCCCCAAGGATGCTTAACTATGAAATAGAGTCCCAAGGTTGTTCTGAAGATTAAATGAAATGCCATATGCAAAGTGCCAAGCAGAAAGTAAATTCTCAATAAGCGATAGGTATCATTGCTTATTATTGTTGTTGCCTTACATGCATGAATCAAGGATTCACTTGGCATCAGGGGAGTCAGGGATGAGGGGGCACTCCCCACCGTCTGACCTCTTGTTATTTTCAGCTCCTCTTTGTGTCGAGGTGCAGGCTACCTGTTGTAACAAAAAGACCTCACTGCACATACCTAAACCCGTTATGCTACAAGACTGGCTTGCACAAGGAAGATTTTATGCCCCTTTCACATGGGGGTCAGAGACTAGCATTCTTGAGTGAGCAGCTCCACACAAGGCCACTCAGGGCCCAAGTTCTCTGTGTCTTGTGTTGTGTCATTTTCTACGAGGTTGCCATCTTCTGCCTATCTTGGCCAATTTACTGGCTTTCTGTGGAGTTCAAACTAGGTTATCAACAAGGAGTCTAGGCCACCTGTGTTCCTCCCACAGAAACTGGCCAGTTGGTCCTCCCAAATTCTGTATCTATACATTGCTGGGGAAAGTGTCATTGATTGCCTTCAAGAGGCTCGCGCTCTCTTCCTCCTAATTAATTTCCTCTGCGTCCCTGTGGCTCTCAGCTTGGAATCGGTGAGTACACAGCTCTTAGGAAGCCTTCACAAAGTCAAATGTCATGTAGTCCACAGCCTCACTCCCCAAGGGTAAGGAGGCTCACAGAGGGAGCACAGATGCCCTCCTTGGCTTTGGACAATGAGGATGTGGAAGGGGCTGACTGGACCCTACCTCTCTTCACTAGGTTTCTGTCTTAGTTCTCCTTTATTCTTAGGTCCCAAATCAAGAGAGTACATTTTCTGGCTGCCTGATTTATCAGTGTTCACACCAAAACAGCTGCGGAAAAGCTTTGAAATTCTAAACCACTGCAAGGGTTGCAAAAGTTATCAGCTACTGGCATTGCTATTTCCTGGAGCTTGAATAAAGATCTAACATAAAGACCCAGAGGCAGAAAGACTGAGCTAATGTCATTCCTCAAAGAAGAGACACCAACCCCCGTTTCAAAATCACAATGCAGATAGCCCCACAGCCAAGTTCTCAGGCAAGTAGATTTTGACTGGGCTCTGATTCTATAACCAGGTACCCATCAGTGAAAAGGGAAGACATGGAGACCACAGACACTCTTCTGTGAGCTACATGGAAAAACAAAAGTTGCATTTTCTTATTCAAAGTCCATTTGTCTCTTTAACAAAATTGATTTTCTTGATTAGAGCTAGTGAGCTGAAGAAATGGAGGAAGAATTCACTGTTTGAGAGGACAAGGCCATGTTTGCATAATCGAGGAACCTTTTGTACAGTAGGAGGTAGAAGATCAGCGAACAGGTCTTTGTTTTACTTTGGTGAGGGATTCCCTTGGCCACGTTCTCCGGGGAGGAGATGACACCTGTGCAGACAGCACATTGGGCTGATGTGTTTGCTTATGGCTGTGCCAGGTGACACCCTGACCCCTGGGCCTCTGCCAGCTCTGTCACAACTATTCCTGAAACAGGCACAGCCCAGAAAGCCAGGCTCTGTCAGCACGCCCAGATGCGATGCTCACTTTCCTCTTCCTCTGCTGGTTCATGAATAGAAGTCCATGTTGTGGTTTTTCTTGTCCTGTGGTTATTTTCATAGAACAGGGGCAAAGGAGGTAGAAACATGTTTGACTGAGTAGCAGTGTTAGGGGAAAACACCTCTGCTGGACCTTCTGTGTTCGTGAATGTTTTCAGATCACGTAGACAAGCATTGCTTGCTGTTCTGTGCCTTGGTGAGAATGCCCCAAGTTCCAGGGATAGTGGCTTAAAAGTCAACATCATTTAGTCAGCATCAAAATGCCATACTGAATGCCCCCGCACAAAAGGGTAGAAGCAGCAGGCATGAAAATTAGTTCCTCTGCCTCTCTACCAACCAGTAGCCAAAAAGCAGAATTGCTTTGCCTTCTCCTCCTCACCCCCCTGGAACTGGGCCAGTACATGGAGCTCAGAACCCCACTCCCATAGAGACCTGCAGGTAGCTCCAAGACCACAGCACCTTGTGTAGCTTCCGGGGTTGACTTGCACAGACTGGCAGTTCTGGCTTGATGGGTTCCCCCATTTATTTAGGACTCGGGATAACCAAGTTCTCAGGCCACTAATCCAGCTCCTCGCTCTTGTTTCTGTTATCCAGGTCCTGTAGGGAACTTGATTGTGTGTGCCTTCACCTGTCCCTTAATTAGATTTCTACAGCACACCTGTGTGTGGCATTCTTCCTGCCCCCGCACCGCCCCCGCCCTGGCCGCTTCTCTCCAAGAGGTTGGGAAAGCTCACTTAGAAGTCTTGCCACCCTCTGGTCCCTTACACCTCTCACACCTTCCAGGAGCGGGAGTCCCCACTAAACAGGCTTGGCACCAGTCACTCTCTCCTGCAATTTATTTTTCAGATCAAGAAGTAATACCTGATTCATGTGTAGTTGTTTTAACTTACACACAAATTCAATCAGGGAACAAAACTAATGGGAGATTTCATGTGAAAAAATAAATAGGACTTATTATGAGAACAGTGTGCTCTCAGTATAAATGTAAAGAACTAAAGAGAGCAAAGAAAAAAGTTTCCCAGACTGTCATTACCCACGTATCACCAGTAATTTCACTGGGCTTGTTTCTGCAGCTTTGTGTATTTGTTGTATGTTTGCCGTCAAGCAGCCCTGCCTCACACGAACGTTTTTCTTTATGAATGATGATTTCTACAAACATGTTTTCTGTCTAACTTTCCCTTCTAGGCATACCTTACAAATGCTTCGCCACCCTCTTGTGAAATAATTAGGAGGTTCTCTAATTTCTCAAGTGATAAATAATGCTTTATATGGCATGTCATTTTTTTAAAGTAGCTCTTTGGCTCAAATTCACAGATCGACAGGCATGCTCATTTTTAAGGTTTTCTGGCATCACTAAGCTGTTTTATCAAAATGTTAGCTGCAAAGTCCCACTCTCTTTCACCAGAAAAGAAAATATTCAGTCTGAGGGACCTGCTTCACTCCTCGGTAGACATTTTTGAAATTTGTATATTTAAATGAAGGATAGTCTCACTAATCTAAATTGTGCTTCTCTGATTACACTGAAGATAATATTTTCCCATAAATTTTACCAATCGCTTTTCCTTTTTTGCATTGCCAGTTCACATGTTTTCCCACTTACCTCATCTTAGAGCTTTTCCTAGCCACATACATTCTTTGTATATTAAAACATTCACCCAAAAGACTTGAAAACATGGTCCACACAAAAAGTCAGACATTAACAGGATTCAAAATTCGTAACAGAGTTATTCACAATATGGTAGCCAAAATGTGAAAGCAACCCAGATGTCCATCAGCTAATGAATAGCTAAGCACCATGCAATAGATACAAACGATGGAATTTTTTTTTTCTTGGTTGTAAAAAGTAATGGTATGTTAATTTAGGCTGCAAAATGATGAACCTCCAAAATATGCCAAGTGAAAGAAAGCAATCACAAAGGGCTGTGCGCTGTATGACTCCGTTTACATAAAATGTCCAGAAAAGGCAAACCCAATTTATGGAAGCATAAATTGGCAGTTGTCAGCAGCTAGGGAGAAAAGGGAATAGGAAGCAACTTCTTAATAGGTATAGTTTTCTTTTTAGGGTGATGAAAGTGTTCTGGAGTGAGCAATAATGGTTTCCTTTGTAAATACACTAAAAGATACTGGGGTGTATACTCTAAGAGGGTACATTTTATGGTTTGTGAAATGCATCTCAACATAAAATTAAAAACTATTAAACACAAGGGATTTTTCTAAGGGCCTAAAAGGAGGGGATTGGAAGAAGGAAACTAAAATCCTTCCCAGCCTCTGTATAGTAGTTCAGTGGTGGCTGACCGCGGCACATGTGCCCAGTGGGCTGTGTACCGAAAGCTCTGAAAGGTTCATGTTGCTGCTGAACCCTTTGGCATAGACACAGTTAAGACACAGCATCTGTAGTTCCTTCTGTGTTTCGCTCTTGTCTGAACCCTGAGGTCCAAAGCAAAGTGAGTAGGAGAAGAAACTATTCCTACCCTCCTTTTGGAACCTTGCCGCAGTTTGGTGTTAGAACGTCATTTGGCCAGTCAGATTGGCACAGGTTCCAGCCTTCAGCTAACTGCGCTGTTAAGTCTCCCCCTCGGGATCCCTTACGTCTGTCTTCAGTGTGTGAAGCACTCCATCTCTCCAGGCACTGGGTCATGGAGGGCTATGCAGGAGGGAAGGAAAACATGGGGATGGCCTAGGGTCATTGGAACAAGAAAAGCCAGAGGTGAGGAGCCACCAAAGACTTCAGGTGCCAGGCGTGTGGCTTTTTCTTAAAACAGTGTTAAATCTTGTGAGTGATTATCTGAGCTCAGTGCCCTTGTGTCCCCTGGGGGCCCTTGCAGTGTCACATGTCAGTGACTGAGTAGATCCATCCCTCCTCTTATTTCTGATTTGATTTTTAAATAGGCTCTGGCTTCCTGTGACTGCCGGGTGGCAGTGTCAGCGCTGTGCACACTGCCACTTCTGCACCCGAGTTCTCACCTGAGAGACCACAGGGTTTGGGGACTTGTACTGGGTGGGGGCTCTCCTTCATGGTACTACACAGAGAGCACAAGCATGTTATCTTGTCCTTCCTGGGAATATGATAGGAATAGCTCAGTTTGCACAAGTACATCTCAGAAAAGCTTTGCCTGTAAAGGAAATCATACTTAAACACAATAGGAAATAGGGCTTCTAATGAGGAAAACCAATGCTGAGTGCTTTGTTGTACATACACACACCCTTACCATCACTAGGAAGGATCAGGAAATCCAGAGATATTTTAGTGCTGTTGACTCAAGCATTCATTAACTCTGTGCCATTGCAGACTACAGCAAGGAAGGGCTGCCTCGCCAGCACTGCCACAAAACCCACTGTCTGGGCAGTGGTGTGAGGGGGAGGGCGAAGCTCTGACTCTGAAACCTGAGTGCGTTCCATGGAAGCCGAGGTCCCTCCTTCAGTACCCCCTGCTCCTGCATTATGAACTGGCCGGGACTCTGCTGCACGAGGCAGCTCTAGTGTGTACAGGCCTCGGACCCAGGCTTCTGACTTCGTGTTTCTTCTGTACCACTGACTTCACTCTCATCACATTGCCCAACCTCTCTGTCCCTGCTTTGTAAAATATGGGAAGATAATCCCGGGTTTTAGCATTGTTATGAGAATTTAGCAGGATGTACATTCCAGTGCCAACTGCGGTGCCAGGCTTATGGTGAGCACTCATTGGATATTGGTCCACGCTAATATTTGTGCCTCATTCCACCAATATATGTCTTATTTTTCTGTTCGGCAGTTCATAGTTTTATGGGTCATGAGGCTTGGCGTGGCGTGGCTGACTCTTGTCCAGCAAGGCTGAAGTCGAGGTGCTGGCTGATGTGTTATCATCTAGAGGCTGCCTAGAGGGAAGTCCATCTTCATGCTCATTCAGGCTTTTGACCAAACTCTCATCTTGCTGATGGTAGGACTGACGTCCCCTATCTGTGCTTTTTGCCAGCTGTAAGCTGTTCTCTGCTTCCGGCAGCCTCAATGTCTGGCCACATGGCTCCTCCATCTCTAAGATCAGCAGTGAGAGGACTCACTGAATGCCTCTCGTGCCTTGAATCCAGATGCCCAGGAAGACCCGGGCCTTTCAGGAAAGGCCCATGAGAATAACCCCCTTTCTTAATGTCAGCTGTGCTGAATTACATAACATGATCATGAAAATGGCTGAAATGGCACCACTCAACAAATCCCAAGGATTAGGGAGAGCATGTTCATCAGGGACAGGAATCATCAGGGATAGCTCCAAAATCTGCCTGACCACAGTGTTAGCAAGGCTCGTATTTTCTTTCCTTCTCTCCAGCTGTCAGCAAAGAATTTCCCCGCCTAGGAGGACCCTGTCTGCCCCTTCTTCCATAGCTGGGCCGGGACCACTGGCTGGACCCATCACCCACGCTGTATATGTATCTGTCCTTGAGTTTTTACGTCTGCACATTGACAGCCTTGCCATGGCTTTCCCGTGCCTCAGGACCGTGGGGACTGTGCATGCTTCTGAGGGTCACAGCACAGTCCTGCCTCCCCAGCCTCCCCAGGCCTGCAGCTACCTGTGACCTGTCAGGGTGAACCAACCATGGGTGCTGTCGAGAGCAGCCCCACTGCAAAGGTAAGAAAGGTGCTGGGAAATGTGAACATCCAGACAGCAGCTTTTGTGGCACGTCTCCCATTGCTAACAGATGACCTTCAAGGGTCTCCAGATGTCTTGTTCCAAACAGTTACATGGTGAAAACTCAGGCTTGCAAGGCATTAACTCACTCCATTGAAAATGTAGCAAAATACCTCTGGTGGATTCTTGTTATGGGCATTTCTAATTTTGCAAGGATTAAGAACCCACTGCTAGGAACCTCCTATCCTGAAGTCAGCTAATTTCCTATGTGCCTCTGCCATATCTTATCCTTTTGTTGACTGCTGTCGACTGAAAAGTGGTATTTGCTCATGAAGCTACCGGATTTCTCCCAGCAAAGTGCATGAAACCGCGGCTGATCTACAGTTCAACTTTCAGTTGCTCTTTCAACTGCCCACCTCAGTTTCTGTGTTTGGCTTCTACATTCTTAGTTCAGCTCCCTTCCTTGTTCTTTTGTCTTTTAATATTTGCCCAAGTAAAGGAGAGACCAGAGCAAATGATAGTGAAAGGGAGCATCAGAAATGAGCCCTCTGCCTGCTGGCCACACATAGCTGTGCCTGTCATTCTCCACAGCCAGGGCTATCAGGAGCAGGGATGGTGAAATCCTGTGCTACACGCTGCCACTTGTCCACACCCACCTAGGCTCATTTCTGAGCAAAAGTGCTTGCACTACTCAAGTTGCAGCTCCTTGTCAGTTTTGCCTTTCTTCCTCCCGCCATCCCTCCTCTGCCTGCAAGTATTTGTGTCTCAAGAGCATGTAATTTGCTGGTGCGGAAGACCACCAGTGGCCTTTTTTCCTTTTGGCACGCAGCCCCCACACACACCTGCAATATTCTTGCCAGCCCTGCAGTGTTGGAGCTGAAGCGTACTGGCATTGCTCTCTGCTTGGCAGATGAGACCAGAGCATCGTCTGTGTTTACTGTGTACCTGCTGGACCAGGCTGCTGCCGAAGCAGCAGAAAGGGAAGGTGTGTTTAACCTGACTTACCTTGGGCTGGAGACCCCTGTGCACATAGCGATGGAGAGCCTCAGCCCTCTAGTTGGGTTTCAGTCAGTCTCTAGGGCTATACGGAGGACTCTGAGGCCTTATGTGATGTACAGCAAAGTGCTCGGATCCATTGATAATGTTTGCCACACTCATGGGGGTAGGGCAGGACGATCCTTGCATTTTGTGTCTGGCAACTCTTCCCCAGTTGCATAGGACACTTGATCTTAGCCAAAAAGGGACAAGCCCCGGTTGCATAATACTGTTGGCACATTTGAAAATGTCCTCAAGACTAAGGGCATTTCAAATAAATTGGGTTTTCTTTGCCTAGTAGAAGCAGGGTTCCTTCACTGGTAGAAAGCACTGAGGAACGGGGCTGTCAGCCATCATGCAGGTGCTTGATCACAGGCGTGGACTCAGTCGGGCATCGTTCACCGCCGTCTGCTTTGCTAGGCGTGTCAGAGGATCAGAGCTGCGAGCTCACGGTGTGAGATGTTTTACTGCTCAAGTAATGCCAGGACCCCACTTTCAGAACGGCATCATCCAGTGTTTCTGAGCAAGCCACAGACCCAGAACAAGCGTGTTGGCATGTTCTGTGTTCTCTGTGAGCCTACCGCATTGGCCAGAAAAGCCCCAGCACATAGCTGTACACAGTAAGGCTGCTCTTATTTTAGCTCAGATGCCCAGATACTTGCCTTGTGGCCAGAGCCCAGTGAGATGGAGTACAGCTCATCAATGTCTTCTGACTCTTCCGTCAGGAAATGGTTAGTCTGACTGCCCCAAGTGGGAGGAAGAAGACCACAAGTTCTTATATAAATATTTTCACTATGATTAACTTTTAATGACTTGAGCCTGCGTTTACTGGTTTGTTTCTGTTTCTTCATGCGTGTCAGTAAGAAAGAGAGTAGGATCTATGTAGAAGTGTTACTGGACTCAAAATTTCAACTGAATGAAGTGGTGACAGTGATTTTCCTTCTGTAAAAGCATATTGTTTTCATCCAAATAATCTTTGAGTGTTTTTTAATTCTTTCACTTAAGAAACATTTATTGAATGCTGCTGTTGCTGTGGGCACTCGGCATGCATCTATGGAACAAAAACCCAAAAAGAAACCTCTGCCTCGGAAGAGTTTTTGATTTTTCCCTCCAGTATTTCATAAAGTTATATATAAGCAGTTAGTCATTTTTCACAGTATATTTCTTTTTTTAGTGAATTATGGAAGATTGTGATTTTTTAGTTTGATTAAATGCGAGCTCCTGTTTTTGCAGGGTTTCTGATATAAGGTTTGCTTTATTTTGTTAGAGTTGAAATAGTAGTTTCCAGTGAGAGTTTTCATTGGTTTTAGGCCCTGTTTCTCTTTCAAGCTTCTAAGGAAAAATGTTTTGCATTTCATGTTATTTTTTTTTCATTGCCCTTCCTAGCATCCTGTTCTAAGGAAAGCATTCTGGGTTCCATGCTGGTCACATCGATGTAAGGAAAACAGCTGTTACACTGCTTCGAGGACATAGCTATACATTTTTTATTCTACATAAGTCAGTGTCTTTCAAGCTTGACTCTATTAATAGTTGGGCTTGAGTGACTCCTTAGCAGCGAGGCGGTTCCGCGCCTTGCCAGGTGCTTAGCAGCATCTCTGGTTTCTGCCTGTTAGGAGCGAGGAGCCCCCCTAGCAGCCTGCCCCCTTCCCTACCACTGTACAGCCAACACTGCCCAAAGCGCTGGGTGTGGTGGCACCCAGCTGGGATCCCAGCCATGCGGGAGGCTGAGGAACGAGGATCACAGGGGTGAGCCCAAACTGGTAATTTAGCAATATCCTGTCTGAAAATTTTAAAAAAGGTGAAAGGCTGGGGTTGTAGCTATAGGTGAAGGCCCTGGGTTAATTCCCAGTACCATTACTAGCATGAAACATTGCTTAACATGTCTCTAGGCAGGGAGAGGGTGGCAAAGTCACTCTCAGATGAAACCCGTGGGTGTAAATATGGGAAGCTGTGATCCAGGTCTTCCATCCCCTGATTACAACAGCTCAGTGACCGCCCCTCCCCAACAAAAAAGTAGACACCCAAGAAATGTTTTCTAGGGGCCAGGGAGATGACTCAGTGGAATAAGTGCTTCCCAGACAAGCACAAGGGCCTGAGTTCAATCCCCGATTCCACCACAAAAAAAAAAAAAAAAAAAAGAAAAAGAAATGTTTTCTGTTTGGCATTTTGAGGTGTCCAGAACAAATTTCCGTATGAAAGAGTTAATATAAAGCAAACAAGATATTTATCAGTCTGATGAAGCAACATCAACAAGTGATGAAATGCCTTCAGTAAACCATGCCTTGGAGATATTTTGCATTTCCTATTGGAAACTTGTTAAAATCATTCATTTACCATAAAATAGAAAGCCTGTTGGACACAGTATATAGTAAGTTAATCTCAAATGATTTATGAGGAAATGTGTTCCAGATTGGGTGATCTCAGCCCAAGCAGGAGGCAGCTTGTTCCCAGACATTCCCATCCTCATGAAGGGCGTTCTATTCAGTAAGCTTAAGCATGCATTGAAAGTGAACTCAGAGAGGGCTGTAGCATGGTCTGAGGCTACTTGTAAAATCTGGCCCAAAGGTGCTTAAAAGAGCATCCAGGGCCTCCCTGCTCTGTGTAGCAGCTTCCGCAGCATTTTGCAGAAAACATGTCTTGCCTTTCCCCCTGGTTGCCTCAAACTTCTTCCTGCCCTGCGCCAGCTCTTCCTTACCCAGGGAATATTTATCATTACACATTATGTCATATGTTTCTTACTTTGTTTGTTCCCAAATGGGCTGGTTTTCAGAGTTTTGGCAGGGACAATACCGAAAGTCCTATTACTCTCTTATCAGCTTGCCGTCCAAAGTGGGGACATTTAGCCACCTTGCCTTGTATTTCTGAATCTTCTTCATTCCTCACGTATATGCCAATAAATGGGAAAGTGTGGAGCACAGTGCTGGTGCAGTCACTGGAATGAAGGTTGCCTTTAGGACAGAGTGAAATAAAGGGTGAAAGAGAAGCATGATGGGCTACATAATCTTCACTTATTGCATTATTTATTGAGCATCTACTGTGTTCCAGGCACTGCCAATGTGTCTACAAGGAAATGAACTGGAGCTTGTTTTCCTGGAACTTGTGGTCCTTTGGGCGATGAGACAGGTGTTTGAATGTAGGAGCATTTAGGAAAAGCACTACTCCAGCAGAAGGAATCAGAGAAGGCTTTGTAGAGGGAGTGACCTTTTAACAGGATTCGAAGAAGTGACTGTTTCTCAAAGAAGAGAGAGAAAGGGTATTCAAGGTTGTGATCCCAGGTCTGAAGGTGAGCAGGACAACACAGAATCTCGGAGGAACTAAATGCTGGCCTGTTGGAATGGGAACCTGGGAGACAGGAGGGTGGGATGCGAACCAAGGAGCAGAGGAGGCTGCTTCTGGGGTTGCAGCTCAAGCAGCTGGGTCTTTGTGGTGCTGTTTCCTGGGATGAGGGGTTGAGAGGAAGGGGCTTGTGGAGGGTGAAGTGGCAGTGACTTGGGCTCTTACTCCACCAGTAACTGCATAATGCAGAAATTATTTTTAAAAAAATTTTTGAAGGAAATCAAAAGCTAATGGAGATTTGAGAAGTTAATTAGCAGCATTCAATGATTACTTGCTGTGGGCCAGCAGGACATCCAGCAAGTAGATGTGGCCCCGAGGTTCTGCCAGTTTCCCACTCAGTGGCTGGTTGGTCATCTTATCCCTGAAGGATGGGTACCTGGGAGTGGAGAAGACAGGCGCATTGTTTGGGACTATATTCTGGCTTTTCCAGCGCTCCTAGTTCTCCTGCATTTTCTTGGCCATGATGGAAGTCTTTATTCTAGTATCGCACAGCCTTGTTTCCCACAGCATATTCTATTTTTTGAGATGACAAAGGAAGCATGACAAGTGTCACTGGAGTACCCTTAGGCAGCTGTATAATGTTACAGAGTTTTAAGGGGTGCAGGGCCCACTTAGGAAAATTGCTGCATGGTGAACATTGTTCTCCGTGACGCCGTCATCCAGAGCAAAACGTGCCTGTGAATCAGGGGAGCTGAGATTCCTCTGGCCATCAGCCCGCCAGAGACACTGTGCTGTCATTCTTCACGTTCTCCACAGACCTCAGGTACCTAAGGACACGCCTGCCAATTACTCCTCTGTGGAAGCCACGTGTCCGAGCACTAGGGAGCATCCAAGTTCATTGCCCCCCCCCCTTCTCTTGTCTGCAGGAATTTAGATAATGGGCTGTGTGCAATGTAAGGACAAAGAAGCAACAAAACTGACAGAGGAGAGGGATGGCAGCCTGAACCAGAGCTCCGGGTACCGCTATGGCACAGACCCCACCCCACAGCACTACCCCAGCTTCGGTGTGACCTCCATCCCGAACTACAACAACTTCCACGCAGCGGGAGGCCAGGGGCTCACCGTCTTTGGAGGGGTGAACTCCTCGTCTCACACTGGGACCTTGCGTACGAGAGGAGGCACAGGTAAGCCCTGCTGTCAGCTCGTGGGTCCAGGCCACTGCAGGGAGGGGTGGTGGCTACTCCTGACTCTGGGCGTGGTGGAGCACGTAGGCCTGGTCACAGCCTTTGACCAGGGTCTGAGCACACAGGTACCTAGGCAGTTTCTCCCTGTCCGCTACCAAGAAGGGGCCTTTTATTTAAAGACCCAAAGTTTAATATACAGGTAAGTGCTTGGCTGCAGGGCAGCAGGGACCCAATGGCACTGCTCTGTGAGGATTCCACACACATTAGTGAGCTGTAGCCCTCTGGACATGGAAGCCCAGGTGCGTCCAGAGTGACCAGGCCACCTTGTTCAAAACGCAGATGCCTGGCCCCATTCCCACATCTTTTGAATCAGAAGCTCCTAAACTGACCTTGGCTGTATTTTGAAATCTCCACTTACCTGCTCGCTTCCCTCTGCCTCCCTCACCACTTCTGGTGAGTAGTGCTTTCCCACTTCTCTTCCTAGTCTTTAGCTTGCCTGTCACTTCCTGGCCTGGCCAGAGGGGCCGTTTGAAAACATTGCATTTTGACTACTTCTCACTCTAATATTTCTATTATCTTCCACATGCCTGAGATTCTCAGCACTCAGATTCTCTATTCATCCTTTTATTTTATTCTATTCTTTGTGCATATAGTTTTTTTGTTGTTTGTTTGGTTAGTTTGGTTTGGTTTTTGTTTTATAAGACAGGGGCTCACTATGTAGTTAAGACTGGCCTTGACCTGTGTAGTCCAGGCGGGCCTTAAAGTTATGGTGATCCTCTTGCCTCAGCATCCCAAGTGCTGGGATTACAGATGTGCACCACTGGGCCTACCTGAGTGTATATTTTCAAGTTGAGTCTTGTGTATGTTTAAGAGACCAATTTCCTGCTTTATTTTATTCTTATTTTTTATTTATTTATTTATTTATTTATTTATTTATTTGGTGTCTTACCTTTCACACTAAAAGGCTTTACTGTCATATGTGTTTGCTGACTTGGCTAATACTGCATAAGAATATCTGACGTACATTCTCAGAAATATGTTTTCCAAAATATTTGTGAGTTATCTCACGTATTCTTAGTCTTTTCCCAGTATGTGAGCCACAGTAACTAGATATTTGACATTTTTTTTCCAAAACTGTTTTATTACAAAAGTGTAAACAATGTAATATATCTTGGCTTATTTAAGAGTAGATGTCTCATGCCTTATATAATAACTTATTATTCCTTTTTACCTGGGGAACTGGCACTACTGAGGCATTACCCAGGATTCCCTGCCTCTATATCTAGTTCATGACAGTGCACTTGTGTCAGGGGACCCAACCTGGCATTTGAGCATCAGCTTCCTCTCCTGTAACAGCACATCTCGCTCTGCCCAACAGGAAATATCTCTGTTCACCCTTCGCTGTGGTTACTCCAGTTTTCCCTTGCAGCCACGCCTGGTGTGTTATGTCCTTCTGCCTTCCTAGAAGGTACCTGAAAGGTAGTCCTGCCCTGCCCCTCCTGGCTCTTAAGGATACAGAGAAGTACAAGACACACACAGACCTCTCTGCTGTGAGAGGGAGGAGGGCACTGCAGCCCTCACTTAACGCTGCGACACAGGCATCTTTCCTGCTCATTCCTTCATGCAGACTTTCTGTGAAGCCCGGGGTCTGCAGGTATCATTCATTCAGGTCACTGGAGAGGGCTGCTTGCCCCGAATGTGTGCATGTGTACTGCAGTGAGGACAGTCTCAGCTGGACCACGGTGCCCCCAGATGTTGGCAAATTTTCCTGTCTTTTGTTAACCTGATTTTATTGTATGTGTGTGTCCTTTCTCTAAATGCTGCTTTCAGTCCCTTACGGCCAAATGCAGCCAGCCACATCTTCTCTGCATGCACCATGATTTCCTCCTCAGCTCCAGGAACGCAGAAATCCTCAGCGAAGGGAAGACTGTTAGCAGATGCAGGAAAAGAGCAGGAACTCCTTTGTGTGCCCTTCCTCCTCCTGCAGAGCTGGCTTGGCTGTTTTAAAGCAATGTGATGAAGGAGATCCGCTGATAGAGTATAAATAAGAATAGTTGTAAACTTAGAGGTACCCACAGGTTTTAAAACCAGTGTCTTCTCTAACTTTCCAAAGAAGTCTAAAAGGCAGACGGTTGCCAGTGAGCCTGGCCCGCATTATCAGGCCACTAGGGCCAGCTCTCCTGCCCCTTGGGGTGCGTACTCCTCTCTGGCTCTTGAATACTCCCACAGGGACATCCATTCCCTTCAGCACTCAGCAGTAGGGCAGCTCTCCAGAAGAGTAGGCTGCGTGCTGCTGGGCACTTTCAGGCACCGTCGGGTGTGAGGATCAAAATGAGAAGCCAGGTGCAGAGTGATGAGCTTTTCTAGGTATCAATCCCTATGCTAACACTGCCATAAAACATAGCCACTTAAACAACACACACTTACTTTGCACAGTTTCAGGAATCTGGGAGCGATTTAGCAGGGCACTTGGCCTCAGGGTCCCTCTCAGACTGCAGCCCGGGTGTGCTGGCCTGCTGTTATCATCTTGCAACTCAACTGAGAATCCTCTCCCTCCAGGCTCACGTGGCATTGGTAGGATTCAGTTCCCTGCTGGCAGTCGCCTGGTTCTGTGTCACGTAGGCCTTGCCAATGTGGCACTTGGTGTCATCAAAGCGTACAAGCTCATATAGCAATAGAAAGTTACTGAGAAGATACAAGTCATCATCTCCTGACACCTACCACTGAAGGGACATGTCATCTTTGTATGCTCTGTTGGTTACCAGTGAGTCTGTAGGTTGAGCCCATTCTCAAGGGAAGAAGATTGTAAAAGGCCAGGAATCCTAGAGGCCTTGCTGAGCACTTTCGCAGAATCCTCCCTATTTGAGGAACGCAATCTGCATCAAATGGCACTTGGGACATTTTTTACTATGGATAGCAAATTTCTGTAAAGCTGCAAGGACCCCTGGGAGGAGTCAGTCAGATGAGAAGACGTAGGGGAAGCGTGAGGAAGAGTGGGTGCTCTACGGAAGTGCAAAGAGGGGTCGGTTTGGATGAGCGAAACAGGAACTCCATGAGCAGCAGTGGGACTAAGCAGCTAAAAATTACAAAAGCCGTCCCAGACACGAAAGGCGAGGCACATTCATCCACTTGGATGAACAGTGCAGAAGGAGTCTTCTCTATATTTTCTCATATTATAGAAAAACTTGCCTGTTACTTTGTACATCAGTGCTGTACTGGAGGAGTGATTGGTTTTACCCAGAATCTAACTGGGGCTCCTAAGTGGAAGAGAACATGTTTGGGATAAAGGGTGCCAGTATTTGCTACCGATGCCTGTAAATCTGAACCCTACCACTGTGCTGCCCTGCCCTCTCATTCTGGACGTGATGTTCATGTCTGTCTGCTCCTCAGGACTCCTTCAAAGATATACAAAGTCCTTCACCTTTAGGTGTTTATCACATCAGATAGAGTCCCCTGCAGAGACCAAGGCATGCATTCAGCCCTGCAATGCTGACTTTTCCACATTCATTACAACTTCATAAAATTGTCCGTGCTGACTAAACAGATTTTGAGGATGAGATGTTAGCAAAGGTGCAGTTTATTGCAATTTGTTTCTCCTTAGGTAATAAGCGCTTTCTTTGTCTTGTCAGGAGTGACACTCTTTGTGGCTCTTTATGACTATGAAGCACGGACAGAAGATGACTTGAGCTTCCACAAAGGAGAAAAGTTTCAAATACTGAACAGCTCGTAAGTTGGGGAGGGCAAGGGGTAGCGTACAAGCCTCTTGACTGGGAAAGCGTCCAGTGTACAGCCCGCATCTCCTCAGATACCGGAAATGCAAAGAGCTTTGCTAGCTCACTGCCTCACAGCAGTATAATTTGAGAGCAGTAAGGATGTAGTGCAATAGCACACGGCACTGTGTGCTGAGGGGCTTTTTAGAGGATGCTGTAGTCGCAGAGTGTATGTTTTTAAGTTGAGATTTTAGTTTAAGAGCTGTGGAGCTCCAGCAGCACCCTCCACAGCACCTGGCGTCTGCACAAATCTACACTTAAGTCATGGGTGCCCAGCGTGGCTGCATCCTTTGAGTTTTGCACCAGCTAAGCCCATGCTTCAGGCGAGCAACAAGTTCCTTCTGTTTTCACAACTGCTAAGCATTCCACGGCTTGAGCCTGTGGAGGCGTTTCTCTGTAATGAAAATTTTGGAGGAACTAAATCTCTGAGAAGAAAGAAGAAGCAATTTCACCCACTCCCGAATGACTACAGTGCAGGCATTTTTGGTGTGGCAGCTAGGGACAGCAGTGACACAGCAGGCCACTTGCCTCTAGTCCTCCCTTTAACCTCCGTATGTGAGTGAATACGGGTTGCGTTGTGCTGTGCTGTTTTCTCTTCAGACTGAGCCAGTGCACATGCATGAGTGCTCTCTGGAAAACCCAGGCTTCCGAGAAGATGGCGTCGCCCCTCACCAGTCGCCAGGCCTGCTGTGTCCACCTGAGTACTTCCGGGTGCTGAGCGCTCCCAGCGGGAGGTTGTGCCGTGCGACCACCTCTGGTTGCTTCTCTGCTGCTCTCTGAGAAAACTGGATTATGTGGTGGTGAGCGGTCTTCAAGACCAGCTCTTTCGCTTTCCCCAGAGATGAGCACAGAGAGGGTAATCACCAGGACCACAGACTCCCTTAGAAACGACCTCCCTGGGGCTGCTTCCTGGGATGCCCTCAGCTCTCAGGACCATATAGGACAACAAGCGCCCTTTTAACAGCAAGACCCCGGGACTGTTCTTTCAGACATCAAATGGTGCTCTCTCCATAGCCACCAGGCTTTGTTTTGTTTTGTTTCATTATTATTAATGTCCTCACTAACAAAGGTGTAAGTTTTCTAAATTTGTTGAAATACATGTAGAAAAGTACACCTATCAACAGCGGCATGACAGTACAACATGGCACTAACTGTATAACAGTGTGAATATATTTTCTGCCAGGTGTATTTACACTTCTAAAAAAGCTTGCATATAATTTACCACAATTTTTTTAAAATCTACAGTTTACTGAAGAACTGAAAGGGCACCTGCCCTCCCCCACCCCAGTAGATGTCTTTTGCACAGGAATTTTTTAAAAATAGTAAACAGCTGCCAGTTATTGAAAGCTCCTTATGTAGCAGCCGTGTGCTAAGTTACAAAAGCTCCAGTTGATTCTTCATGACAACTGTGTGGGGTATGTGTTGTGGGCTTCATTTGACATCGGAGGGGTTGTAGGCCCAGCTCAGGGAACCCCATGTGCCCTGAGCTGCCAGACCCAGAGCCCATGCTACGATGTGAGGGCCAGGAGCATCAGGTGTGATCTTGGGAAAACCCAGATCCCCCTTCAAAGTCAGTGGGGGACACTCGAGGTGCACGCAGATTTGGACAGTTGGCTGGATGGACAGCTGGGCAAGAAGAGGAAAGCATTCGGCTTTGATCTCTTACGATTTTTAAGTCTTTATTGTTAGTTTGATTCTTAGATAAATGCTTCCTGTCAGTCTGAACTTTGAATTCTGAAATACACACCATGTCCCCACCCCGTTCTCTAAATGGTGGCATTTGTTAAAAATTTAAAATGGTTTGTAAGTTTAAAAAGTAAGTAGCAAGAAGTTCATTTCTTTATGCTCCCAGCAGATCTGTGTGTCAGGTTGTAGGACTCTGGGAAAGGCAGCTCCTGTGGAAGTCACATTCCTGATGTGTTCCTTTGTTCATCTAGAAAGGACCTACTTTAGAGTTGTCATACTGAGTCTTGGAGCAGCACTGAAGGGGAGGACCCAGCCTGTGCTATTTTGTGATTTGCATGTATGGCCTTGGGGTTTACAGAGGCTTTTGGGCCTCAGCCCCTCTCCTCTTGTTTGTCTTAGAAAAACCATCACAAAGGTTTTTCTCTCCGAATGTTTTTAACCAGTGGAATTCAGCATCCCATGTGCCACTTGAATGCCCTTTTTCAAGGTTATGGAAAAGAAAAATAAGATCTATGTACCGTATATGCTATCCTGAAGGCAAGAGTAATAACAGGAAGGAGAAAAACAGGGAAGGAAAACAAAGCGCAAACGTAGAAGCAGATGGCAGGCGGCTCCTCCCTCTCCCAGCCTCCCAGCCTCCCAGCCTCTGGCTCTCAGGGCTGACAGGGAGGGCCAAGGCTGTGCTCTCCCTGGGCAGCTGCCACACCTAACGTGTGTCCTCCCACTCCTTCCCCTTCAGAGGCCCTGGGGTTTTTGTTGTGGAGGGGCAGCATCCACTCTGGCTAGGGTTGCACAGATGTGCCCAAGGCCTAGAGCTGCTGCTGCTCGGGTGGCGTTCCTGGAGCCCAGTGCAGCTCAGGGTGGAGGATCCTCAGGGCACTACTCACCTTGAACCCATGTGACACAGTGCACGAGTTCATCCGTGTTAGCCCTGTTCTCACATCTCAGGAGCAGTGAGTTACTGTCTCAGAGCAGTGATGCTCTAAGAAGTGCACGGAGTGCAGTGGTGGGCTTTGCTTCAGGGACTGTTCACGGTTCTTTTTTATCATGAAAATAAATCCTGGTTTCAAGACCCACCCAAACATTTGATAAAACTGTTACAGCTAGGTTCTGTGAAACTAAGATGGGCAGTGACCAAATTTAGAAGGAATCCATCAAATGATAATAAAAATGTGCCGTGGCTGGGCAGCTCAGGGCTGACTTCAGCTGGCAGTGGCCACCTCCTAGCTCTGGGAGGCGTCCCAGCTGCTGGGACCACAAGCCCTGTGAACAACCTTGGGGTTGGGAACAGGTTTTTTAAAGCTGTTAGAAAAACTTAGAAGCCTCTACACCAGCTCCAGGACTAAAATTATGTATTTGATCAGATTAGCATAACAAAGAATATCCTACCAAATGTCAGTGAATGGAAAGATCTGATCCATAAGAGCAGTTTAAAGAAGTGCAGATTTCATAATGCTAATTGCCCACAATAACTCAAGTCGAACAGTGAAAGGCATATGATCCTGTTCTCCTAAGCCAGTGTGACTTGTAGGGTGGATTATTTATTTGTAGGAGAATTGGTGATTCTAGTACATTAAAAAGATTTGTACACTTGCTCAATTACTTCTGATGTTTTTTATGTGCAGCAGCCCAGTGGGAATGGACTGTGAGATAAATGTAGTAAAATGTGATGTTTGCCAATTTTGCCAATAATTCATCAAGTCTCTGCCACTTGGATCTCCTTGTATGGACAAAGTGACCTGGATGGCCTAGGAACGGAGAAGTCAGGGATGATACCTTTCTCATGAGTAAACAGGATCTCTTGTAAGATTAGGGGGTTACATAAGAAAGTCGTAAACTCTCGGTGCAGGACTTAGGACAAGCCGATAGTTCATTCTAGTCTGTACTGAACTATTTAGGTACCTGCGTCAAAATGAGGTAGTCGGCGCTTCAATTTGAATCAGAAATTGTTTTGGTTTCCTGCTCCATGTTAACATCCTCACAGCCCCTGAGTTCACGCTAGGCTTTCTTTTACTCAGTTTAATTCACTGAGAACTAACTTGATGAAGGTTATTGGACATTAAAAAATAAGCCTGTGCTACAAACATTTCCTTTTTCTCTCGCCATTTTGGAGCATTTCCCAGGATGGGGGATTGAGGGAAGAGATGGGTATTGTTTTTTCCTGTGATAAAATGTCTCCATCTAGTGGACTATCAGAGCATTAAACATTGTCAAAGTATTAAAGTGAAACTATTACCCCCAAAGCCATTTCTGTGTGTAATTTTAAACAAAGTAAGCACATGTATATGGTCTTACAGATTTACAACCGCATGTGTTTCTTTTGGGGTGTAAAGAAATGGGACCAATACAACTGGATTTAAGTTTATGGCCTAAAGACTATGAGAACCATTATCTGTCTTTTGATTGATGCTTTTTTGTTTAATAGGGTAAAAAGGAGAGATTAAAAACTAGGCATACGTTTTTAAAATCCCTACCAGCACCCCACTTTCTGTGAGCTATTCTTCCCCACAGCTGTGCCCACAATGGCTTATCATCATTGTGCCATGGCTTTAGGAAGACCTGCGTGATACCTTGTCACATTGTTCTGAGGCACCATCGTAGGTAACCCTAGAAGGCTCAGGTACATGGGGCTGGCTAGTCAGTGTGGGGAGGATCACTCCCCATCTTATATTTTCTTCCCTAACTTTGAAATAGAGTCTGGCCAAAAGTGGTCATTTTAAAGATGGTGGGAGGTTTTTTATGTGTTTGTTTGTTTTCTGTTTTTTTTTTGTTTGTTTGTTTTTGTTTTTTTTTTGTGGTTAGCACAGCCTGCCCAACTGCAGTCCCTGAGAGTTTGCCTAAGCTTGCCTAAGCAGGCCCTTTAGACCGCTGAGCTATCTCACCAGCCCCAACAGTGGGAGTTTTTGCTCAAATTTCTTGCCACCTTCAAGGACCAAAAAGTGGAGAAAGAAGGTGCTGGACCTGTGGTAGCAGAGCCTGAGGTATCTTGCTGGAGGGCAGTCATGTTGCTCCTGACTGCAGGCTGGAGGAGGGACACCTCACACACCTGGCCCGTGGCCATCACCTACTTGTTATTAATGAAAAGAGGCACACACTCCATCTTTGCTTTTTGTCACATGTGAACCTATAGGAATCTAAGCATGCAAACTTACACTGTCTAATTTACTTAGTGCTTTCCAGCTCAGAGTAGTGTGTCAGGCCCTCTTCACCTCTCCTGAGCTCTCCAGGATAAAGACACACCATGGTGTGGACTATAGGGCTGTGGCTGACCACCACATACCCCTGCCAGTGTTCGTACCTCCCCTGCCAGTGCCCAACCACCATCCCACCCTTGCCCATGAGCAGGCCGGTGCTGGAAATAGTTGATGGGATAACCCCAGACTGCAGATGCCCAAGCAAGGCCTGTCCTGTTGTAGTCCCGAAACTTCCACCTTTCAGAAAGGCGTGTCTCCGTGGCAATAGTAAGGCAGGTAGGTATTCAGAGGGGCACCATCCCTCCCCCAGAGCATCTGCAGCCACCATGGTTTTCTAAAGGAGCCCGAGGATGGATTTCCCTCCCTGATGTCCAAGTCTGCCTCTTCCCAGGCAGACTGCCTACCCAACGAGAGAACTGGCTCATAAGTGACTTTATAAACCATAACTTGCAGGGACAGGGGCAGGGGCAGGGGTGTGTCAGAGTCTGGAGGAAAGGAGCAGCAAGGGGACTGAATAACTCAGTAACTATCTCAGATTTTTCACCACTTCAGGCTATCAGAAGATGAAACTGGAAACATTTTAACATCTTTCTCTTTTCTTTCCAGGGAAGGAGACTGGTGGGAAGCCCGCTCCTTGACAACTGGAGAGACAGGTTACATTCCCAGCAATTATGTGGCACCAGTTGACTCCATCCAAGCAGAAGAGTATGTTTTATTTTGTTTTCACTTAACTGCATGCTTTTAAAAGTTAGTTGCCTCAGTAAAGTGCCATTAACATTTGGCAAAAGGAAGAAAAAATTCACTTGTTAGGAAATGACTGGTGAGGCTGTGGTAGTTCTGTTTCCCAGGTGTTATGCCTTGGTTTTTGTCCTGTCTCTGCAGTGCTTGGACTATTACTAACTTAATATTTCCCTCTAAGCCTGCTCACTTTTTAATTTTTACTTATTTTGAAAGGAAATTTTATTTTAGCATCCCTAATGAAACTCAATATAATTTATAGATTAAAAGGCACTCATAAAAATATGATGAGATTCTCACTACTGCATACATTATTGGCAGCCAGATTGGCCTACAGTCTGCTCCCTAGGGGAAGAGAAAATAATTGCTGAAGATTAAAATAAGATCTCTTTTTCCTTGTTGTAATCAGAAATATTAAAAGTGCCAAAAAAATCATACCACAGTGAAAGTATGTCACGCCCAGTCCTTCCACAACTTTGGGAATCCTATAGTGATGGATTTCCAGTGATCTGTCCTTTGACTAAGGTCTCAGTTGTTTTTGATAGTAAATAGCGATAAGCAAATATTTGACCCAAATATTCCACTGAGAGGCATTCAGAAAGGTGGTCAGTAGACTGAGAGGTTCTAGAAGGGACGATCACTGTCCCTTCTGGCCCGTGGGGTGAGCAGGCACTTGCAAAGGCTGACTGTCATAGCTTGTGCCACCCCTGACTCTGGGGCAGTGATTTCCCAAATGTGGGAAATTTGCCTCTTCCTTGACACCTCAGGGACTTGATTCACCAGAAGAAGGGTAGAAGAAAGTCAGCCAGTAAGCCCAACCTTTGGCTCTGCTATTTAATTTTGCCATGGATTTGCTTAAGCACTGCAAGAAAGATTAGGCGCTACCCCTAGCCAAATCCCCAACTAGCTCCGGCGCTTATCTTTAATTCCCTTGTACTTCCTCTTCTTTTAAAAAAAAAAAGTATTTTGTTTTCCCCTCTCAAATACCCAGTGGTTCTGAGGTGGGTTTTTTGTTTTTGTTTTTTTTTTCCTAGTAAATGTATTTCACCGTCAGTGAGAAAGGGCATTTGTATTTTAGGACAGATTTGCAAACATCTGTGTTGTTTCAGAATAAAACCCCCACCAAAATGTAGCATGACTTTGATTTAAACTAGAAAGCCAAAGTTTTACTTATAATGATTGGTTTAATTTTGTTTTAAAAGAATAAAGTATTTTTAAGGGCTGGAAAGATAGCTCAGTGGTCTAAAGCACCTTCTTAGGCAAGCTTAGGCAGATGTACAGGGACTGCGGTTCGATCCCCAGCATCACATGCCACACCAGCCATGCCCCCCATGGTGGACTGAGCTGGCCACCAAAAAATATATATATAAAATAATAAAATAAAATATTTTTAAATAATGCCTATGCTTTTACATAGACAGTCAACTAGTGTTATCTTGAAATATTATTGTCTAGGTGCAGTGCACTGTTGTAGAAAGTCCCTGTTGACCTTGTTTTACACAGTATTTCAATTGGATTATTGATACAAACTCAGAAAGACAATTCTCACAGATAATTGGTGTAATAGTCTTTGTTTCAGTAATGCTAGATTAGGGCTGGTGACACTTTTGGGTACTTCTGAAATCTATGAAGAGCTAACACGTGCTGTTTTTTCTGATCTTCAGTGAAATTCTTTCATTCACAAAAATTTTGACCGTGAACACATAATAGCTATGTTGAAGTATAATGAATTGAAACTTCATTTAAGAGTCTGGATCCTTTCAGAGTTCAGTACTCTAAAAATTGTTCCTAGGGGCTGGGGAGATAGCTCAGTAGAATAAGTGCTTGCAAGGTCCTGAGTTCAATTCCCAGTTCTGCTAAATAAATAAATAAATAAATAAATAAAAATTGTTCCTAGATTCCAATGGAATGCTCTAGAATTCTCTATGGGTTCCTGAGCGCTCCTGCTCATTCAGCACCTAGTGCAGAAGTGTAAACCAGTTGCCAGGAGACAGGCTTACAAGGGCAGGGAGAAGATAAGAGACAGCAGTAACCCTAAGGCAGTGCCTCCTAAAGTGGCACAAAGCATAATTAATTTAGGAAATATTAAAATACCTACACCAGCAAGTCACTTTTTTTTTTTTTTTT
>NW_004524666.1:11231201-11243736 GCF_000260255.1 Octodon degus | reverse complement strand
CAAAGATGCCGAGCGACAGCTTCTGTCCTTTGGAAACCCAAGAGGTACCTTTCTTATCCGCGAGAGCGAAACCACCAAAGGTATGATAAGGAGTTGAAGAAGTTGGCTTGTCATTCAGATCTTGGATTAGTCAGAGGGGATGAAAGGCTTACCTCTAATGTACATGGATTTTTAAAATGGCACGTCTCCTCCCGGCCCTGTGAGTGGAGTTCTGCTTGTAGCTTCCACTGGAGATTCTGGACCGTGCACAGCGCCCAACCGCAGAGACTCCATGCTGAGGTTTCTTCCTGCGCTGGACTCAGGGCAGCCCCTTGTGCCCGATGTGCGCATCTCGGAGTTTCAGATGTCCTTTAGAATTAAACTCTTCATTCCTCGGACACTTCATATGGGTTGTTTTTGTTTTCCTTTTGTTTTTAGTAACTGAGGACTTTTGTTCTTCCTTTGTGTTATTTAAGAACTCATTAAAGTCCATAAGAAGAGACAGGTCAAGGGGGAATAGTGAGTGGTAGACATTGCTGATGCCTGTACAGTATTACACAGCAGAACTTTGAAGCTCACTCTGGATCTTGCCCATGGATTTCCTTTGTACAGGCTGCCAGCCTTGTCTCCCCCTGGCCCCCCAGGAAGAGGACCCCAGGGAGGCACCCAACCAGGATCCAAGGTTCCTCCTGATCTTCCCCTGCAGGAATTGGGCCTGTGCTATATTAGGGAACACAAGTGCACCGAGGAGAGGATGTTAAAAAAAATAGCTGGGAAGCTTCCAGTCTCAAGAGCAAAATTATTTCATTGCTTAAAAAAAAAAAAAACCAGCAGTGGAGTGTGTGTTTGGTGTGTGTGTGTGTGAGAGAGAGAGAGAGAGAGAGAGAGAGAGAGAGAGACAGAGACAAAAAGAGTCCATGATTATTATTAATCGGAATAGTCAAAAAACAAAATAATACTCAAAATAATAGGTGCTGCTAATGCTTTGCATATTTATTAGGTGCCTATTCACTTTCTATCCGTGATTGGGATGATATGAAAGGAGACCATGTCAAACATTATAAAATTCGCAAACTCGACAATGGTGGATACTACATCACCACCCGGGCCCAGTTTGAAACACTTCAGCAGCTTGTACAGCATTACTCAGGTAACCTTAACTCTGACTACATATTAGTCGGCTTAAATAGTGGAGGGCTGGTTAGACATAGAGCTCCAAAAGGGAAGGGGAAGGGAGGGAGGTATAACAGATATGCATGAAGTCTAGTAATGTTGTTCTGTTCTCTTCTGTTTTGCCTTGTCTTGCCAGCCCCTGAGGGGGGCATGATTGAGTGGTGCTATTATTGTTTGTGTC
The DNA here is from genome assembly GCF_000260255.1 of Octodon degus. Classification (NCBI taxonomy): domain Eukaryota; kingdom Metazoa; phylum Chordata; class Mammalia; order Rodentia; family Octodontidae; genus Octodon; species Octodon degus. The sequence goes on along the minus strand of NW_004524666.1, from coordinate 11,242,403 downwards.
AGTTGTCATGAGCTCCATGTTTGTAAGAAGATTCTGTGTTATTGTGGTCCTCTAAATAGAAAGCAGTAGGTTTAAATCTTTATAAAGTTGTTCATTTTCATCTCCTTCCTCAAATCTTCTCAAGTGACTTTTGCCACTCCACTTCCTGCAAAGGGCAGAAGACAGGGCTGCTGGGCGTGCACTTCCTGGGGCCTCCTCCAGGGAGCGGCCCTGCTCTGGAACGCTGGTTCGTGCTGTCACTTCACACTCAGTTCTGCTCCAGGATAGAAAATACACATTTCCTGCTGGTGACAAGGAGAACCAGCGACCCATTTATCAAGCTCTGCTTCCCCCCAGTTTCCATTTCCTAACTAGACCAGGACTTGTGTGACCCACGGCTTTTTCATGTATTGCAACTAGGTGTTAGCCTTTTTAAAAGTAGCCTACTCCTGTCCTGACACCCACGTGTCACACTTATTTTGTTATTCCTGGGGGGGAGAAAGATTAGGTGAGATAGGTGTGTGACTTGTACATTTTTTTAGAGTAAAATTATTAAATTGCTTGCTTTCTTTCCTTGGATGGCAAACAATACATATACAGCTGTGGATACAACTATGAATATACATGTACAGATGTAGGTCTGTATCACATGACGCCCAGGAGGTTCTCGTGTGACCCGTATATTTGGCATTGTTCTCACAACAATGGCACAAGTCCAGAATAGTGTCGCTTTCTGCTGTTGCTCTGCACATTCATTGAAAAATATGTGTGGAAGGGTTTTTAGCGTAGAAAATAATCTTTTGAAAGCAATTGTAAGAACTGTCTGTATATGATCCTGATCATTAATGAGCAATTGAAAACATTAATGTACTTGGCACTGGTTGGTTCAGACACTGGCTATCTTGTTTTATGTGATTCTATTGAAATATTTGAGAGAAACAATGCAGAATATCTCCCTAAGCTTAAGTGACATACTCAAAATGTCTGCATGTTTTAAGGCTTTTTCAAAAGCTGAAGTGTATTTCATTCCAGCCACACATCAGCAGGATCTCCAGGGTTTGGATCATTTGAAAATACTGTGTTGGAAAGGGCAGCTGACTCACATCGTAAAGCTGGAAGGAGAGGTGGAATATGAAGAGCAAGAGACATTTTTTTAATCTCAGGGGAGAAAGACCCTCTTAATAAAAACCAAGTTAGATTTGTTTTGCTGTTGGCTTTCTTCTTCCCTCTTTCTCTGTTGCACATAAAATGCCTTTGAAATATTGACACATAAATAATTTCCTGCCTAAGCCTCTTGGAACCTGATTCCATCAGACAAAAAAAAGAAAGAAAAAGTGAGTTACGGTCAGTTCCCAGAGAGGAGGCCGCAGTGTCGCGCTGCCTTTGCCTGGATCCAAGCTTTCCAGGGAGAGAGGGCTCTCTGCAGGCAGCTTGATGCTACTTGGTGGCGCTCTGAGTTCTTCTTCATTAACTCTTCTCACCTGATTTTTTTTTAAATAAAAGAAAATTTATTTGAAGATGAGAGGAAGGTGTAAGAGAGGGACGGGACAGACAGCTGCTCAAGATGAGTAGAGTTTCAAAAGTGAATAATTCTCCTGATTTTTAACTTGACATATATCCAATTTCCCTACCATGGCTATATCCTAGAAGGTGTGCTCTTTTAGAAAAGAAAGAAGGGAGGAGTAACCCCCCTGGAACCTCTTGAGTGATAACTACTGTTTTCCTTCTTCAACATTACCAAGTTTCTGCAAATGTTAGTTTCCATTCTTTCTCCTTTCAATCCAGACTGCTAAATTACACATAGGGGACTATTGGGAGGGTTTTTGTTTTTTTTAATGGAAAATCTCAAAGAAGAAATGCAAGCATATCTGACTGGTAGGATAGAATCAGAGTGCCAAAGAAATATTCAGACAAATGTGACATCTTTTCCCTTACTATAATATTGTCTTATTTGTTCATAAAAGTCCAATGTTTTATTAAAAAATCTTGCATTCAAGTTGTAGCTTTAAACATACTCATACCAGAGAGATCCCCGAGTCCCTAGGAAATCAGATACTAGAGGGGGAGAAGGACAGTCCTGTAGACGTGCTTTAGCCAAAATGTACTTTTTTAAATCATCAAGGTCAACGTTAGGGTTCCAGAACACGTCTTTAGCACCTTGAGCTGAAAACTGTTTTCTTACTTAATGAAACCAGAAACCAAAACATGCTGTGTCTGTATCTGTGTGTAGACCATATCACGCCTGGTGACATGGGGCAGTCCTAACTGAAATGCCCTCTGTCCTGCTTCCAGTGGATGTGTGTCACCATGCGGCATCTAATCTGGGCGTGCATAGTTGTCTGTGTGCCCCGTGCACTGTGGGGCGTGGGTTTGTACCTGTACGTGTTGTTGTTACATGTATTCTGCTCTTCTCTCCTCTCCTGCTGCTGCCCCGCTCCATCAGAGAGAGCCGCGGGTCTCTGCTGCCGCCTAGTAGTCCCCTGTCACAAAGGGATGCCAAGGCTTACCGATCTGTCTGTCAAAACCAAAGATGTCTGGGAAATCCCTCGAGAATCCCTGCAGTTGATCAAGAGACTGGGAAATGGGCAGTTTGGGGAAGTATGGATGGGTATGCTGAAACTCATTTATTCTTATTATTAGCTTCCTGGTTTGGGAATCCCAAACATCAAAGATGGAAGGTGAAAATAAAGCCTTTGTGTCCCCAGAGAGAGTTTAGATTACTCCAAATGGGGAATAATGACTTCTATTGCAAAATTCTACAATTTGTAGATAAAAAAAAGAGACAAGATTGGCAGAACACCCAGGTGATGGTGCTGTTTCATGAGCCTCAGTTGGTGATCCAATAAATGGTAGGAGGTGTGTTCCGTCCTCCGTAACACATCCTGCCTCTGTTTCCAACAGCTCATATTTGTTGAAGGTCGCCCAGTAGGGCAAGTCACCTTCCATCTTTCCTAGTGCATGCATGATTATGGATTATAAGGACTGTGTTTTCTTTATTAATTCCCTTTCCTGTAGAGAAAGCTGATGGTTTGTGTTTTAACTTAACTGTGATTTCATCGAGTTGTGCCCCACAAACTTCTGGATTGGCTAAGGATGCTTGGGAAGTTGCACGTGACTCGTTGTTTCTGGAGAAGAAGTTGGGGCAGGGGTGTTTCGCTGACGTGTGGCTTGGTAAGGCAGAGGGCACATTTTGCTTCGGCTGCATCTCAAAGCCAATTACAAGGACAATTTCAATCAAAACAAATACACATAGGTATTGGGATAAGGACACTTAACCTGGATAACGAGGTGGCCACGCGCCATCCAGATCTTCAGGATATGGTGATACCTGGCTGTGCTCAGCTGTCCTATGCAATGTGCTTAATTAAGCACCTGCTTGGCACCTGTGCTTAATTAAGCACCTGTTCGAACCCAACATGCTATGAATGTGGTATTGTCCTAAGAAATGGGAAGGTAAGACACTGTATGTGGGTAGCAATAAAGACCATGGGTTGTTTCCTCACTGGGCCTGGTTGAAACCTTATAAGCTGATTAATCATTAATAAGGGATTTATTTAATATCTTTGAGCCTCAGTTCTCTCATCTGTAAAATTGAAGTGCTACCTGCTTCATAGGATTGTTTTGAGGATTATGTGGAACAATATGTTAAAGTCCCTTATAGATAGTAGGCAGTCCCTCAGGATTGCTTTTATAACCACGGTGGGTCATTTGCAGCTTTGCTTAGAGATGATCAGTGAAATTAGGCTCCACCCGAAAAACATTTGTCAATAAAACAGTATTAAAACTTATGGAATCTCTGTTCTTTAGAGTCTGTTAAAAACAAAATAGATAGGCACCTGTAGAGATGTTCAGGCCAAAGGGGGGTTGGTGAGTAGTAAGTGCTATACAGATGTATTTACAGAGAGTGATAGACAGATAGATACATACATTAATAGACAGCAGACTTATACACACTGAGAGACACATATACATGCATGCATTCTCTGTTATAGTAAGCAATTAAGGGGCCGGGGAGATGGCTCAGTGGAATAAGTGCTTCCTGGGCAAACGCAAGGGCCTGAGTTCAATCCCCAGTTCCACAAAAAAAGCAATTAAGATTATTCTCCTCCTTTAGACTTCATTTGAAGTACTGTAAGAAATATTTGTATTTTCTTCCCCATTATTCACCCAATTCGTAATTGAAAATGTGAATTTAAGGATTTTAATCAAATCACTCACATAGGCAGGAAGAATTGAGTCCAATGAGAAAATTTATTTTCAAACTTTTTTAATTATCGATTATAAATCGTTACCCAGACCCCTAAGACTTATGTCCCGTGGAATGTAAAAGGACACACCACTGGAATCAGTAAGGGTGCCTGCCTCATCACCCCGATCGCTATTTGAGAGGAAGATCTCACAGGACTTACATTTGGAGGTGGCCAAGATTTCAGCCACAAAGTACTGCACACTGTCAGACTTCCCCAACTCAGAGAGATGGATATTTCATGACATTAACACAGACTCCTTTAAGGCCCTCCTCCTTCCGTAGTTTATCTTCTCGTAGGTTGCAAGTAGTTATAGGAACCACATTTTAACAGGGTAATAAAAATTGCTCTGATTTATGTAATCCCTACGTCCTAAAGTCGTAGATTAAATATAAAAATGGATTTTAATTTACACTAGTCTTCTCTATTAAATAGAAAATATCAACTTTTTCTTTTCTCGATAAAATTATCTTTCAGAGCCAGGTAAGGCGCTGCATGCTTGTAATTGTAGCACCTGAGAGGCTGAGGCAGGAGGATTACTATGAGTTTGCGGGCAGCCTGAACTGCATAGCAAGACCCTGTCTCAAAAAATAAAACAGATAATAAAACTATCATCAGCATCACAACTAACAATAGAATGCACACAAAACACAGAATTTGGTTTGGTTTGGTTTGGTTTGAATTTGGAAACTAAAAGAGATTAAACAGATAATCCAATCCCATTCCTGTATTTTACAGATGATATAACTGACTATGACCATGAACTGGCCCTTGCCTTTGGATCAACTAGCTATTTTAACCTGGGAAATCTAAACATTTCTGTTTCTCCCACCTGCTGTTTAATTTTCCCAGCCCACCTGATAGAAGGGTTGCTCTTGTGGTAGCTGACCATGAGGAAACCTGAGGGATGTGCCTTGCCCAGGGGAAGTGCCAGCAAGGAGGCTGGGAGCCCTTGCTAGTACTTACCTCATGCTTAGCTCAACTGCTCAAGGACTCAGTCGAGTAGCTCGTCCACTGCGAGCACTTAAGACCTAGTCAGTTTCCAAGCATCCTCAGGTGCCCCATAATGTCCTTCAAATGGTGCAGCCCATGAAATGGAACTTAGTGTAACTTCTTCCGTGCTCACTCCATGACCCAAGGACTGGCTGTCGCACTCTCAGGACTGTTCTAAGCCTTGTTTCACTGTTAAACAAGGGGTCCAGTACTTTTGATATAAATTTGTAAGCTGGCTCAGACAGACAGATAAAAATTGAAAATAGTAAATAATACAGCCCTAGCCATGACTGAATTCATGTTTCCTATTGCAGTACCTCTACAGAGTCCTTGCAGTTGACTGTTTCTGTTCATAAAAACCATGTTAGGTTTTTAAAACTTAAAATCTAGCTTTAGCTATTAGTGTACATAGCTATTAGCCTAAAACTTTTTTTAAGGAGCTTTGGTTTGACTTAATGTTGTGGGGTATTTGTAGGTACCTGGAATGGAAACACAAAAGTAGCCATAAAGACTCTTAAGCCAGGCACAATGTCCCCGGAATCATTCCTCGAGGAGGCACAGATCATGAAGAAGTTGAAGCATGACAAGTTGGTCCAGCTGTACGCGGTGGTGTCTGAAGAGCCCATCTACATTGTCACCGAGTATATGAACAAAGGTGGGGCAAAGCTTCTGCCATCTCCACCCCACACTGACTTCCAAGGCCCAATTCAGGCAAACTTAGCTGCCTGCTCGCGCTGGTCCCGAGTTTCTGCAGGTGTCCAGTGTTCCCATCAGGAGGCATCAGCTTATGCTCATTAATGAAAGTGCTTTTAAAGGAGTCCAGCCTTGAGTTTACCCCTGTCTTTGTGAAGTGCAGGCCATTGGTTGCATGTTACACACATCAGGAATTCAAGTTTCTCTCTATAATTAAAGCATTCATTTTAGTATTAGACATGCTATAGAGGCTTTGACTTGGAATGCAGCAACTTCTGTTAAATTTCCTTTTTTGTAAGGCTAAACAATATCAGGCACTGATTTCTCGACTAAGTTTAGTCTCCATCATTTCAACATCTTTGTTTTTTTCTTAGCTCTCTTCTTAAATATCAGATAAAGAAAAGACATGCATTTTCTTCTGTGTGTGTGTGTGTGTGTGTGTGTGTGTGTTTATAATCAAACCAACATTGTTGGGGATAAGGCCAGAGATCACTTTGTTTTGGAAAAACAGATGAACAAAACAAGAAACAGCCTTAAAAGGCAATGCATTGTACATCAGAAGACAGCAGTGTGTTTTTCTTTGCCATGTACTTTATTTTAAAATATAAATGGAATTTTTTTTCTGGCAGATTGTCCTTTGTATCCAGGGTTATTTTGTAAATAACTTTATGATTAAAGCATTAACAATCACTGATGGCCATCATGAGCCTCCAGCTTTTGCAAGTGATTATTCCTGTCTGGGTGCTTGCTCAGATCCTCCTTGGGCTGCCTTGCAGCGCAGGCTCTGAGGCCAGCTGCTTTGTTTCACATGTTTGATTTAAGGCTTGGCCAGCCGTGATCTAACGAGGGGGAGCTCTCTGCCTCTCAAGTATTTCTCAGGTATCCCTTTCTTGACTTAAAATCTGTACACAAGCTAGGGCAATCATTCTCAAACTTACATTGTACAAGAACCACCTGGAGGCTTCTTAAAACAGCCTTCTGAGCCCAACCTCGAGTTTCTGACTCAGTAGACCTGGGTGGTACTTGAGATTGTGCATTTCCAGCAAGGCTGCTGGTACTGTTGCTCCAGCCCCAGGACCACACTTTTGGGCCATTCAACTGGGCTGAATTTTCCCCATGTCATTTCCTTTGTGCAGAATGGACTGGGGGATGAGTTTCAAGGGGTATAGATCCCCACATGTTCCTTGTGAGATAAAGGATATTAAGTTTCATTTCTTCTTTTATCAGACTTTTTTGTTATCCTCAGAAATGAAATCAGTACTATGTATTTTGAAAAGGTAAAGCTGGCCTTGTGCATAGATTTTTTTTTTTGCCCTAGCTTCCTATATAAATCCCCCTTTTATTGATAGTATTATTGCATTCAATAATCTTTTACTTATAATATGAAAACCAAATACTCCTCTATTGGGGATTTTTAACTTTAAAGTGAAATGAAATGCTTTTGTGTTTTGTTCACAGGAAGTTTACTTGATTTCTTAAAAGATGGTGAAGGAAGAGCTCTGAAATTACCAAATCTTGTGGATATGGCAGCACAGGTAGGCCCGGGGTGCCTGACATGCCACACTACAGCGACATCACAGCGTATCAGGTCCTGGTGTAATGGATGTACCTCTCCCCTGGTTTCCACAGGTCGCTGCAGGAATGGCTTACATTGAGCGCATGAATTATATCCACAGAGATCTGCGATCAGCAAACATTCTAGTGGGCAATGGACTGATCTGCAAGATCGCTGACTTTGGATTGGCCCGGCTAATTGAGGACAATGAATACACAGCGAGACAAGGTGGGCACCTGAGGGATGGTGACTTGTGATTACATCTTTGCAGATGCGGCAGCTTCCTACATGGCCCTTGCCCCTTCCTTTCCCTTCCTATAGAAAACACCTGGGACGCCATTCTTCTGCTGGCTTTTCTTTCTTCTCTTTGATCTGGCAGGAGTTTGATAGCTCTGCGGGTGGAAGACCGCAGAGTACATAGTGCATCAATACATGGATGATATATATTTACTGTGTTTCAGTGAGCAGGGTCTACTCCTAAGATCCTTCTGCTTATGCTGCCCTCCTCACAACATCCAGGCCAGGATGCTCTGCTTCTACACGAAAGGGTTATGGAAAGCCATGGGATAAGCCAAGTTCAAGCTTGTTGCTCAGTCAAATTCCCAGAAGCAAATAGGAGGCATACTTGAAATGGAGAAGTTGATAAAGGAGTCTTTACAAAGGCACAGGTAGGGTTTAGGAAAATCAGCAGGTCATGTGATGCCTCAGGCCTAGTGACAGCGACAGAGCCAGGGGCCCAGGGACACACTGAGATTAACCCTGACCTCACTTTCTAGCCAGCTTCTGGGCCTCCTGCCAAGCCAGCCAAACAAAGGTCAGAGGAGCCCTTTCATGAACTGCCATGAGTCCAAGGTGGGAGAAGGGTGGAAAGAAAGTCTGAAGGGACTGTGGATGGAAACAAGTCCCTCAGCCAGCTCTGTCTGCCTCTAGAAAAACACATAGAATTGGAACAGCCCAAGCCAGCAGCCACTGCAGTGCTGAGGTACCGAGAGAATGCCAGGTGCTAGGGAGGAGTTCCCAGGGGTGTCTTCTGTCTTCCTGGCCCTTCACAAATCAGCCCCTAGGAGACTATGGAATGAACTAGGAAGTCTTCAAATAAGTGTAGGCTCCTGCATCAATTCTACGGCCAGGAACTGGGAAAGGGAGTAGCCTTTGTTGCTGTTGTTAAGTGAAGTCACACATTCCAAGCAAAGCTGACCAGTGGCTGGAATACAGGACAGGGTGGTCCTTTCTATGGCATTTCATAATGGCCACCTCTAGAATTCTTCTCTGTTCCTTTTGATTCTTCATTTCATGCCAATTCTCTCTTCCTTTTATTAGACTCTGAGAATAGAAACATTCTCAGCTATCTCAAGTGATGAGGAAAAATGTTAAGCCAAGACCCTGGCTGCTACCTACCGATAGCAGCCAAATGCTTGATTACATGTTGGTCAGACAGCTCAGCTATTTGAATTTCCCAGACACGTGGCAGCGCTTGTCCCAGAGCCAAATGCCCGAGCAGCGAGCACACGCACGCAGATCCAGATGGCTGCTGAATCTAATCAAAGGCACCCAGCAGCCCTGATTGGCACAGCAGGGCAGAGGGGAGAGTGCTTCTGACTGCGAGGTGAGGTGAGCCGAGCCATCCCGGAGACCACAGACAGAGCCCTGCCCTGTGTGACCCTGTAGACCTGGAAAGAGAGCCAGCTGACACCACTCTGAGACTTGAAAATTCCTCTTAGGAAGGACTGGAATGAGATCAGATAAGCTTTCTTCTGTGTGTGTAAGTCTCAGTGCCAAGGGTGCAGTTCTTCTTTCAAACTCTGGAGTTTGTAGTTAGTGCCCTTGAGCCACTGATAAACAGGAGGGTTGTGGGACCCAGGAGCCAGGGGTGGGATTCAGCTCACACCTCATTCCCTAGGGGCAGCACTTCCCAGGCCTGTGCCCCTGGAGGTAGTCCCCAACTCCGCCCACACTGTCTGTCCTGAGGGTCTTTCTGGTGACTTTCCCCACTTCTACCCTCATGCCGTTAGGCCGAGAAGCTCTCTGAACTCTATCCCAGGGTCAGCCCCCTACCCGTCCTTCTACTTTCCCTTTACTTAATTTCCCAGAAGATCCCGGCCTTCCCTGTTAGAATGTTTGTTCTTCTTTCTTTCCTTTCCCAAACACCTTCAAACATGTGCCAAATACTGGAAGGACATAAGTAAGGAGAAATAAATGACCTGAAGGATTGGGGGGTGGGGACAAAACCTGTGGAGCCTCAAGATTTGGGGAAAATAAAAGAAGCACTGTCCTATGGCAGAGGAAAAGGAAGGGCAGGGCCATGTGTGAAATACCTCCAGGTACCCAGCCTGCAAGAGGGGCCGAGGTGTATGGGCAGGAAAACAACAGGAAAAGCCTCAGAGGGGTCAAGGCACTTGTACAGAGTCACACAGTAGGAAAAGGGAGGTCAGAACTTGAATCCAATTTTGTATAATTGCTTAACTCATTCACCTTCTTAAGCTATGCTCGCTGCCCCTCATCAAGACACTGACCAAAAGAAGAGAAAGTAAAAAGGAGAGTATTGGTCATAAGTCCCTTTTTCTCTTTTGTGGGAGAGTTTTTTTTTTTTTTTTTTTTTAACATTTATTTAGTGTGTGTGTGTGTGTGTGTGTGTGTGTGTGTGTGTGACCAGCTCAGCCCACCAGGGGGCACGGCTGGCTGGCATGTGGTGCTGGGGATCGAACTGCGGTCCCTGGGCTTTTCCAAGCTTGTTCCAAATAGGTGCTTTAGACCACTGAGCCATCTCTCCAGCCCTGTGGGAGAGTTTTAAGAAGCACCATCTAATGTGCATGTGTGAGGCGTTTTGAAAAACTTTCATTTTACAGTCCAAGGAAAACTGAGCTGCTTACAAAATTCCTCCCAAGGACCCACCTTGGCCCATCTCTCGGGAAGCAGAAAGGACCTAGCGTGTGCCTGCTGGTATATTCTGCAGATGGTGTGTGCGCTGCGTGCTGAGGTTTGCTGGGGATTAACCGACTCCTCCAGACAGCTGGTCCATGTGCCTAATATTTGCAAGTCGGGTTTTATGTTACCCGCAGGCCACAGCCATGCCCCATCTTGATTACTGGAGTGTAGGCAGTGTTCAGAATCTTGTGCCAAACAGAGATATTTTAGGACCGTAAATGACAGTTGTTTGCAAAACAGTTGTGAGTTTCTCATCTCAGAGTGCAGTGAAATGTCTGTCACCCCATCTGAGTGCTGAGGTATGATGGCACATGACAGAAGCATGGTTAGGATTTAGAGCTGTGTGGCACATGTGTCCTTTCCTCCTGCCACACCCTGCCTTTTCCTGGACTGTGAGCAGAAGCCCTGTGTCAGGGAAGAGGTTGAGACCTGACCCTGTGCCTATGGGGCTCGTCCTCCACTGGCAGCATTCTAGCAGGCACTAGAAATGATTTGAGATTGTTCGTTTTCTATTACCTGGATATCTCACTAAATTAGAGCAAAAAATTCTTGTCATAAAATTTTTGCTGAATTTTGCCCATTCAGGACTCAAAATAATGCTTATAATATAAGTTATTAGAGTGCCTTGCCTGTGAAAGGAACTTTGCTAAGAGCTGCTGCTAGAGAGAAGCCAAGGCCAGGTATGGTGCCCTATTGCTGAGTTGTAGCTATTAGGTAGGCTGCATGAGTAGATTGTTCGAGCTCAGGAGCACTAGGCCAGTGTAGGCAACATAATTTGAGACCATGTCTCAAAAAAAATTAAAAAAAAAA
>NW_004524666.1:11193972-11231101 GCF_000260255.1 Octodon degus | reverse complement strand
TATATATAAAATAAGTGGCCTATAACCATTCCAGGAGCCATCAACAGTTATGAGGCAGATCAGTTAGCGGTATTGAAGTCATGTAGAAAGGGGTTTAAAACCCAACTCTCCCATCTGTTGACTGACCTGGGGCTTTGGGCAAGTTTATTTAATTTTTCCACACTTATCTATAAAATATAAATCATTTCACCTCCTTTCTGTAAAGGTTAAGTGAAGTAATTTGTATAGTGTTTAGCCTAGCACTCAGCATATAGAGAGTGGTAAATAAATGTTATTATTACTATTACTTTATCCTACATAAGACGAGGTTACTAGTGAATAAACAGTTGCATGAATAGTTTGTGGGTGCTGTGGAAGAGCTCTAACTCTATTCAGGAGAAGGAAAGAGTGGTCAGAGGGAATTCCCAGGTGGTCTGATGTGCAGGGTCATGAGAACGGTTCAGTAGTCAGGAAAAAGGAGCTGCTTTCAGAAGGGGAGGATGAGAGGGTTGGAATTTGTCGAGCTTGAGGCAGCTGTTGGTGGTGCATCCCAAAATAGAAAGGTCAGCCAGGTGTCCTCCCTTCCCCTCTGTGTCCTTTGCCCTGTCCCTTAGTGTCTGCAGAGCCACCTCCCTACCAGTGCTCCCAGTTGCCTTCCAGAGTTAACTGCTGCTCCCAGCTGGGCTACAGCCATGTGAAGTGTGAGGATCTGTGTGTACCTGTGGTCTCCGGGGACCATCAGCACATTGCTCCTGGGACACGCAGTCCCTTCAGCCATAGCTCGTCTGCAGCAGGTGGGAAGGAACTGCCTTCTGCCTCACTTTGTCTTCATAAGCTCTCAGGCAGCTTGGTGCTGACCAGTGTTGATTTAAACCTAATGGGTTCAGGTAGCCCTGACTTAAGTGTGAGAACGCTGTAACGTGCTCTGTGGACATGCTGTTATTGTTGCGTTGAGCCGTAATATTCATACAGTAAAGTAAGCCAGGCAAGGCACTTTTATGGGTGTGTGTGTACCTGCAAACGCCCCACAGGAAGGTGCATGTTGGAAGACCCTCTAGTCTCACTTCCAGTCAGGATCCATCCCTGGAGATAGTTTTGCCTGTAAGTGACCACCATATCCAGTGTCATCCTGTCTGGCTCCTTCCCCATTAGCACTTCTGGGAGCCTCGCCCATGTTGCTATATGTGCCCGTCATTGTTCTTTTCTCCCAGCTGACTGTCACTAGAGTGCAGTTTACCCTTCCCATGATCCAGGAGCAATGGGGAGTCTTCTGCTCTAGGATCTTTATGAACAGAGTTGCTGTGGAGGTGGAAGTGTGCTCTCATACATCCAGGGTACCTTCCCAGGAGTGGAAGAGCCAGTCATGGGGCATGCTGAGGAGGGGGATGGCAGAGCTGCCTCACAGCTGTGGTGGACCTGTCTCTACAGGGAGAGAACGCAGTTACTGTGCCGTTTATCAGTGCTGTACTCCACTGCTGATCACAGGGGGACCTGGGTTGGAAATAGGAGTCCTGTGTTTAAAGCCGCTCTGTCACTTACAAGCTTAGTGTCCCCAGGCAAAACATGTCACCTTATTTGAGCCTCTTTTTTTAAAAAATTTTTTGTAAAAAGGAAATAATAAAATAATAATTAGATTAAGAATTAAATGAGCCAGGCCTGGGATATAGCTCGGCGTCTAAGCACCTTCCTAAGTGCAAGGACCCAGATTTGATTCCTAGTACCACATGCCATGCCAGCCCCATGCCATGCCAGCCACCAAAACTGGGCATAGTGGCATGCTCCTGTAATCCCAGCACTGGGGAGCTTGAGACAGGAGGATCACTATGAGTCTGAACTGTGTAGTGAGACCCTGTACCAAATAAATAAATCGTTTTTATAAAAAGGAATTATATGAGCCATCTATGTAAGTTCTTTGAGGGTTATGAAATATAAAAATCATGCTGATAACCATAATTTCCTTAGCTCTGAAATGCTGACAAGAGATCACAGGTTTGAGCCCCCCTGAGCAACTTAGTGGCTTAGGGAGACCCTGTCTCAAATAAAAAACTTTTAAAGAGAAAAATGGTTAAGAATCAACAGAGAAAAAAGAAACTATCATCTAAGAGAAAGAGTATATGTCATTATTTTATAACTAGAGCCAGTCTGCTCACCACTTTGATAATAATTACATACCCCAAGAACCTTGTGGCCTGAGCAGAGCTGTGGGTCAGCTGTCTGCGGCCACAACCCCATGTGGCCTTTGCTTTCTCCTCCTCCACCTTCTTTTTGAGACCTGCCTGCCTGCTGTCCCTGTTGTTTTTGTGGTTTTTTTTTTTTTTTATCAAGGATCAAACTCAGGACCTTGTGCTTGCCAGGCAGGCACTTATGCCACTAGGCTATCTCCCCAGCTGTTTTTGATCCTGTCAATTCTGAGTACCAAGTGGGCATTCTCAGTACTCCATACATCAAGACAAGCGCGCGCGTGTGCGCGCGCACACACACACACAGAAGCACTGCAATAGCAGTCTGACAGAGCGTCAGTGCAGCCAGACTTATACCTTCTTTGCAGGGGTGACTTGGCCTGGAGACCAGCAGAGAGTCCTTGTGGGCACAGAGCACACAGTAGGTGTTTGGTGAATATTTGTGTATAGCAGCGGAAACGGCCAAGGTCGCCTGCTCCATCTCAGACGCACTCGCTTGCTCTCTGAGCAGGATGCTCCGTACTCTCTAGATCCAGTACTGTTGTGGCTGCACAAACCACCGGAGAGGATTGTGTTCTCTCTGTTCTCTGCGTACCCCGAGATCCTCCCTGAGGTTAGCCCAGAAGCTCCACAGCCTGCATTCAGTGCTGACCATGCTGCCTTTCTGCAGAACAAGTTCTGGCCTCTCTGAACCTCAGAGTTCTCATCGACAAAACAGAGTCAGGGTCAGTTCATTGTAAGGTGGTTATAAGGATTGGAGAAGACGGGACACTGCTGGTGTTATTTACAACTCACTTTTTAATTTTTCTTTCTTTTTTAATGTATCAGTTAAATTAGGTTCTTAGTAAGAAATTTAGAACACTAATTTATGAGGATAAATTCCATTTATCAGAGCAAAAACGGATCACAGGTAGCCCCAGAGCTGAGGAACAGCTTTGATTTTTGCTAAAATCTTTGAGTCCACCACTTTCTGATCCATCTTGGGCTGCTCCAAAATTTGGTATCTCTTTCTTGGTGTCGAAGATCTCGCTCTCCTGGTGTCTGGGCTTCTGCAGCTGCTTCTTCTTAAAGTAAGCATCAGTGAGGTGTTTGGGGATTTTCTCTTTGCTGATACCAATTTTTGTAGAGGTGGCAATGACAAATTTTTGGTGTGTTCTTCGTAGAGGAACATGATTGAGGCTAAGAGGCCCAGTCACAAATAGCAAGCCACGGGCCAGCTGCTTCAGGAAGTCCACTCTCTTGCCTCTGTGACACCTGGTGAGGATGATCAGGATGGTGCCGGGAGTGATGCTAGCTTGAAGTTTCCTCAAATGCTGACTGAAGGGTTTCTTGTTGTGGCTCAAGAGATTTTAGGACACATCTTCAGTATTGTAGAATCTAGGCATTTTTTAACTTAACCACACGGGTACCTCCATTCTTGTCCCTACCAACCAGTTTTGTGATCATAGCAAGAACTTTCTCCTTTTTCTTCTCAACCTTTGATTTAGCAGCTGTGTACTTTGTCTTGTACAAAGGCTTTCTGGAATACATAGCAGATCGGAGTATCTACCAATTCCTCTAATCAGGACAGGATTTTGGCTGCAGTAGGGCTGCCCCTTGAACTTTTTTGCCTTCACCTTACCCTTTTTACCAGTACCACTGGCAGAAGCCTTCTAGGCTCCCGGTTTCTTCTCTTTAGTGTCTGGCTTCTGAATTTTTTCACCCGCCACCTTGTGAGATGAGAAAGCATTCCTCACTTCTTCTGTTAGCACTTTGTGAGATATCTGTTTGGATACCAGGCCTCCTTCAGTCTCCCCACACACACCCTTCTCCCCTCCTTTAGGTGGCAGGGCTGGATTGGTTAAGAGTATGTTCCCCCAGTTCAGAGTACCTTGCCATGAACCTCATCTTTGCTGCTAATTTAATGTGAAGTCTTGGGTGAGCTGCTTGTAATAATAGTTGTCTGAGTCCTGAAAGTGTTGTGTGGCTTCCCTGGGAACAGACTCATCAACCGCTCAGTTAGTTGTGGGTCACAGCAACTGGTTGGACTTAATATT
Organism: Octodon degus; assembly: GCF_000260255.1. Lineage (NCBI taxonomy): Eukaryota > Metazoa > Chordata > Mammalia > Rodentia > Octodontidae > Octodon > Octodon degus. Next base: position 11,226,906 of record NW_004524666.1, on the reverse strand, counting down.
CGTAGTCATAATATTATTATTGACCCTGTGGGTGCTCATGCACACGTGCGCAAACACACACACACACACACACACACACACACCCCTGATGCTACACTGGGCTTTCCTGACCCACTTGCAGCAGAGCGCCTGCTGCATGGAGAGTCTTCCTCCATGGCTCTCTTCATTTGAATAATCACAAAGAACAGGAACCTGGAGTTGCTCCATGCTTTCAATTTGTTTGTGAGCTCTACATTAATGAAAGGATCATCGCTGAGAAGCAAATGTCAAGACAATGCAATCCTTGGATCTTTGGAATAGACTAAGAAATAGGGGTGTTTGGGACTTCGTATGAAACTGTGAAGTTTGTGTATTAAATAGGAGAAGAAAAATGTGTCTGTTTAAATGTTCTCAGTATTGTGGGTTTAAATTGAATAGATTATTGTCTTGAGGAAAATTCACATATAAATTAGACTACCAAGAATTCATAATTGTTACACTTTTCATGTTAATTAGTTCATGTTAAAAAAATTGTTACTGCATAAATTAACACATTCTTTCATGGTGAACATATTTTAGAAAGATTTGTTACTTTAATAATTCTTTGTGTATTAGGAATCCCAGAGGCCTGTACTAATTAAATATAATCAGATTTTAGATTCAAAAAACACAGTGGCCATTTAACACAAACCAGCAGACGCTAGGACGACCAGGGAGAAGCGGATCCTTGCTTCTTTTAGACTTTGAATTTCACAATTCAGAACTGGGAATTCAGTTCCTGTCCTTCCTTTGTATTATGATGACTGGGGATTATCAGACCCAGAGCACCAGCTTTCCAGCTCAGGGGCTCCTGCAGAATTATTAATCAGCCACTTCTAAGGCCCCTGTAATCCGGTAGCAGATCAAGGCTGATCTCACCCCGAGATGCCCTCCCCCTGCCCCCGCCAGCACATGAATTTCTTGTTCTCTGTCAACAACAGTATTCCTGCGTGGTGTGCTGTGACCTGAACAGCAAATGTCAGGGAAGGAAAGGGGAAAAAAGCCTGTTAATTATTGAATTTAATTCCTTCCATCCTCGAGCAGCAAACCACCCTCTGATGAAAAGCAAACCCTTTCCAAAGTGAGCCATTGTTTTAAGTATGGAGCCGGAAATTCGTTTGTTCCCAACCTGAGCCATGAAAAGCCACCGTGAGATGCAGGCGCCACAGTCCCACGTTGAGTTGGGAGTTTATCATTCCGAGGGCTCTTCCGGGAGAAGCCAGCCTCCCAGCAGGGCCCTGGCCTCCCAGAGGTCAGCCGCCTGTGCCGCGCTCAGCTGCATGCAGAAACCACACTGCCTGTCTTCCAGCCTCGCAGAGCCCGACTTCCGCACACTTCCGTCACCAGGCAGAAATCGCCTTCATTTGTATTCCACTGGTTCAAGCGCCAGGCTTCCTCCCGCATTTCTGGGAGGGACTGCTTTGTTTATCTGCCGAGCCTCCGCTGTGGGCCCACATTAATAGTAGCAGGGGAGCAGGTCAGACAGGCAGAGAAATGCAGATGAACCGCACGGAGCATCCGTTTCCCTCCTAGAAAGGATGTGTTGAAAGCCAGATTAAAATGAAAAAAGACTTTAAATCACCCCTTCCTACTCCGGTCTCCTTTTAAAATTAAAAATACTGCGGGGAGGAGGGTGATTTCTTCCACTTGCGTGCAGGGCAGCTCTTGGCAGCTGTCCCCGGAGCGCAGCTGTGCCTGGTGCCAGCACAGGTCACCGGGAGCCTGACTTCTCTGAACACTTTTTCATCGGTGCCCACGGGGCAGTCCTGCTCTGCGTTGCACACAGACATTTCCTCTTCCTTTGTGCAGTTTTGGGCAGAGCTCCTTAGTGGTTGTTTCTGAATGGTCAGGAGCAAGTGTTTGCTCTGCGTACACCACATTTCTTGATAAACATTGAGAAAGAAGCAGGTGGTCACCTTCTGTGGTTTTACAGTGTAAATAGGAACTTCAGACTGTCATAAAACATCAGAAATGTCACTTGGCTTCCTTGGCTAGCAGAAGAAATGTTGCATTTGCATCCTCTGGATAATCAAGGACAGGAAATGCACAGGAAAACTGACTAAGGTTTACACCCTCTTTCTTCCAACCAAGGGAGGGTATTTGACACACTGTTCTGGGCCCCCAGGGTGTGTTCCAAAGGTACAGACACTGCCAGACTGAAAGCAGGGGTGTCTTGAAAAGCAAGTCCAAGCTGGTGCTTGTCTTCTGTATATCCTTTCTAGCTTCGTTTCTTCCAGACTCCCAAACACCCCCCAGCATGACCAGCATGTTCCCTGCAGTGCCTGCAAATGCAGGGCCATCTGTGCTGCTCCGCACAGTGTGACCTGAAGCTTGGCTGATTGAGACCCGCTGCCCTTCAGAGGGTAGCCAGATTCTTGAAATCAGCTCTGTGTTGAGCTGCACTCCCTCCAGGCATGTATTTTTCACTCTGAGGAGTACCCACTCCCTCCCCTGGGCAGCAGCACACAGGTGGGTACCATGCTCTGCATCCAGCACTGTTCTTGCCTTTTGTCCCCAACCAGAAACCACACTCTCTCTTCAGAGTGTTCCAGAGCATCCTCTCTTCACCTTCTGTCTCTTCCTGAGCAGAAGCCTCATGGCCTGCTTGCTGTCGTCCTCCGCGTCCTTCCCATTCACCTTTCCTGCCTGTCCTTGCTCACTGCAGGGCAGATTTTTGGGAGATGACTGGATCCTGACCATGTGATACTCATCACCTGATTAGTTCACTGATAGGTTTATAGCTGGGTGTGGTGTTGGGAGGTGGGTCTGTGTGGGCGTGGCCTGGGAGGGTATATATATCCCTCCTCCTCTCTTGATCGATTGCTGCTCTGTGCCCCTCATGCCATCAGCAAGCCTCCCCTGCCATGCTGCCCAGCCTCTGAGCCAGCTGAAAATGGACTAAAACTTCCACAAAGTGTAAGCCAAAATAAGCCTCTCCCCCTTTAAGTTGTAAGGGTTGGATATTTTCTCCCAATGATGAGAAGAAGCTAAGATGAGACACATGACTAGTTAATCAACGCTTGTCTTTGCACTATATCCTGATGCACCTTCTGGCACTCGGCGCTAGTCTGTCTTGATACAACTTCTTCATCCTCCCGGGACTCTACCCCTCCCCCTGTCTCCTTTGTAACTCCCAGCCCACTAACGTGCTGAAATTTCAGATGGAATATTATCTCAATCCATTGTAGCACTGGCTGTTCATTTGTTTTTGTTTTTTGAAGCATGGTACTAAACCTCTGTGAACTTAAAGCAGGAATTTCAACATAATGTGTCATCGGAGATAACTGGAAACAATTGTATTACTTGAAGCATTTGGGAAACTTGAAAGTCATTGTCTTGCCCCAATATGAAGAGTCCGAGTTTTGCTGTGCCAAGTTTCACTGGGCCTGAAATCACTGCTGTGTGTCAGTAACCACAGAGTTCCAGGTTAGGTCAGCTTTGATTTCACTTCTTTCTCCAGATGCCTTGTCCTAATTTGCTCCTTGTCCTCTGCAGCACGCTGTGTGCACACGCAAGCACACACGCCACGCAGTTGGCTTCCTGTTGTTGGCATAGTTAGCGATCCCTTTTATTCCCTCGAGTAACTTGAAAGTTGGAGCACTGCACATTATTTAATATTGGTATAATGATTTGCAGAGTTTGTGGCTTTATATTTAAGAAGATTCTGGGTGGCTTTTGGTTCAGAAAAACAGTGTCTATTGTTGAAGCCAAGGCTTTTCTTCTTTAAAAATGCTAATAGGGTACAACTTGTATTCTCTGCCCAGTTTTGGCTTTTTTAATTCTGCACTGGCTTTACCTTCTCCACTTTGGCCCAGTTTTTTTTAGCCAGAGGGGATTTTCTGTGAGACAGAGCTGTGGGATTGGCCTGGTAACCCAAAAACAAAAGACTTAACAGTCTAGCTGGTGCCATGAGCTAGGTCCCACCAGGCGTGTCCTGGCGCATGGCCTGCCCCTGACCCTGGGAGCCACGGGTTACACTGCAGTTTCTCTGTGCAGTCTCTCCCTGAACACCCCCTTCCTGATTCACTTCCTCGTTTCTTCTCCCTTCTGAACCATCAGCTTCCCCAAACCAGGGTCACGGTGTAGTTCTCAGCTGGCTTTGCCTACGAACTCTTGTCTCCCTGGGGCAGGAGGTGCCCTGTACTTGGTTATCCCAGGAGTAGCTCACATCAGTCGGAGACTTAACAGACACAGTGAATTCTCAGTGATTGATGAGTGCAGTGAGTTTTCTTTTATCTTCCTTTCCTCTCTTTTAAGTTTGGAGAGCTTTGGCATTGCTGAAAGCATGTGCAGGACGGCCCAGTCAGTGCCTTTTGTTAACTGTCTAAATACAACAGTAGTAGGCACTGACCTAGCTGTTCTTAGATGCCAGCCATTGTGCTGAGCCCTTTATGTCTATTGTCATTCTCACTGCAGCCCTAGGAGGTTGTCCTCATCCCTGATTCCAGACAAGGAGACTGAGACTTCCAGTGAGGCCACCCAGCAGGTCCAGCATCTGCTAGTTGACCTCTTTCACTGTTGACCTCTCTTCCCTGTCACTGAAGAATACCCGTTTCCCAGAAAATCTGGCCACAGGGACAGTGACTCCACTAACTGGACTGTGACCTAGGTTGAGATAAACCAAGCTGACGACAGACTGTTTGCACTTAAAAGGTGAGAGCATTCAGGCAGGCAGGCCTAGAGCACGTGAACGTGATTTTAAAGTTAGCAACCCGAAGAGTGAAAAAAAATTATTAGTTTGTTGCAGAGCTATATTGTCATTCCCTTCTTTGTGTTGAGCTTCATAATTCTGTATAAAGGAAGATAATCTTTTTGGCTGTCAGGGTGCTAGATAAATCGGTGCCTGAGTTGACCCTTTATTCAGTTATTGTGTTTATTGAGCAATTGCTGTTTAACCAGCCTTAGGCAAGGTGTAGTGGAGTAATATAAATACAGTATCTGGCTGCCAACCTCAAAGGATTTACGCTCTCTTTAAGGAAATTCATATAACACCTTTAAAATTAGTTAGTAGATCCATATGGAAAGACTGAACATGGAAGAACGGGGTACAGTGCTTAAGTGTTCTTGTTCTAGGGGCAATCTCCTTCTGTTTATATCTTAATGCTACCATTTACATGAAATCTTTGGCATATCATTTTATCTTTCTGTGTTCACTTTCCTCATAGACCAGAACTGTTGCTGGTATATAAAACACCCAGCACAGCATGACAGTCGACAAGCACCCAGTAGCTGTCCGACTATTGCAGTAGCTGCTATTACCAGGAATTACAGTATTGTTCATAGCACTGACTCAAGTATGAGTGGACTTTAGCTGAGCAAGTGGAAGGAGAGATGGCATTTCAAGCAAGCTAATGTAAAAGAAGCAGCTGTAATCATGCCGGGTCCAGGTTAGAGGTTGTAGGCAAGCAAACTAAACTAGACTGTGTTTAGAGTAGGAAGAACCCAAAGTTGTATGGATATGAAGGCCTTGAAAACCAAGTAGAAGATTTTGATTAGTGCAGTTAGGAGGCACTGCATGGCTGGGAAGGCAGGGACGAAGCTGCAGTTTGAAGAGATTAATTAGAGAGACAGTGAGCTGGAGGTCGAGGGCTAGGGCAGGAGTGCTTAATGGAGATATTGACCCAAATCAGGTTCTGGCAGTGTGCTTGAACAGCAAGGGACAGATTGGAGAGGTGTGTCAAAGAAGGAGGCAGGCCCCTTAGTATTAGACTAGATCTGGAGAATATGGAGAAGTCCCAGCTGGCTTTAGTTTCTCTATACTGAGGCCTGACAGAATGGTCATCTGACCTCAGAAAGGGGATAGTGGGTGGAAAAGATTTAGTTTGCATCCTAGAATAGCAAAGTAAGCACTAACTTTATAAGCCAGTCATTAGGTGAAATTTTCCACTGATAGTATAGAAAGCTCCTAAATAATATTACACAGAGCTGATTTGGTGAAAAAATAAATGTAAATCTGTGGTTGCCATATTTGCATTAAAGGCAGAACACCCTAGAGATGACTTTGTCCCTTGGGTATTTGAAACTAAAAAGCCAAGACTTCAGACGCGAGGTGGTATCTGCATGGTGCATTCAGCCCCTGTGCACAGTCCGGGCAGTAGTCCAGAGGGCGTGGCCAAGGGAAGAAGTGTGCTGAGATGACCCGGAACCTGGGGCCTCTGAAACCCAGCAGCCAGAGAGTAGGATGGTGGCAAAGAGCTGATGGTACACACAACCTGCAGGGAAGTACGGGACATCAGGAAAGAGTTAATCCATAGGAAGTAGTTACCTCATTTCTCTAGACATACTTGAGGTTTACACAGTGTTGGAGAAGCTAAGTTTTACTCTTTCCTTCCTAAGATGAGGGGCACCACTCAAGTGTGAGAAGTGTGCTAAAATAGCATAAATGGGATAAAAGCCACTAGTTAAATAAACATGACAGAAGTGACAATGGAAGCATAATCTACCCAATTACGAAATTGCATATAGATACCCATGGTTCTTGAGATGTCATGATAACTTCCTCGAAGTTTTTAAAAGTGAAAATACTTTCCACCTTCTGTCTCATCCCAAGTCAAGTCCTTCTCGAGATAGTGACGCACTATCTTCCATGTTTTAATGGCAGCAAGAATGTCTTCGCTTTTCTGCTTAGCAGTTCCCTCGGCTTCCCCACACACTTAACACAGGGGCCAGGCTCTTTCAGGAGGTTGTAGAGTCCCGCCAAATCTAGTCTTGTGCCCCATTTTATTGTCCTTTTTAGCACCTTAGCAAACTAAGCTGCTAGCTCTGTGAAAACTTGTCATTGTGAACCAAGTGCAGGGCTGAGCACAATATCAAGCACATGGGGAAAACTCTAGAAGTAATCATGGTAATAGTGAGCTATTTATTTATTTATTTATTTGTACTGGGGATCAAACTCAGGACCTTGTGCTTGCCAGGCAGCCACTTACTTATACCACTGAGCTATTTCCCCAGCCCTCTTTCTTTTTTTTTAAGACAAACTTTTTTTTTTCTTTTTTTGAGACAAATTTTGATAACTGAACCCACAACCTTCTCCCTTCTCTCACTTGAAGAATGGAAGATCAGTAACCTTGTGTGTCAAATCAGAAAGACCAGGGCCTCAGGAGATTAAAATGTGGGTGTCCAGACACCACCTTCCACTCCATTCTACTAAGAGGTTTCTTGCCCACTTTCTTTCTGCTGATTAAAAACACCCCCCCACCACACCCTCTGCTGCAGCCCCATGAGCTGCACCACAAGCTACTCTCAAAGCAAAGTCCAAGCCTCCCTCCAGATCACCCAGACAGACTCCCTAAGACCCGGATGGTATCTGAGCACTCTGCATTTGACAGTAAACAGCCAGGGGTTCCCAGGTATTTTTAAGCTTCACTAGTGTGTAGCATATGCTTTTTCATTATAGTTGGCAGTTGTTAGCCCCTTAAAAGGGCATCCAGGTCGTGACAGACAGTGACACTGGGACTGACACCAAGGACAAGGAAGGGACTCACCAGAGAATAGGAGATTCATAATAACCCCGAGTCATTTAAGCCACAGGATTTATTGTCATGTGTTTCACATTTCAACAGAATTTAGAGAAATGGAGTTGACATGTACCTAGGAAATTATATGCTGATGTATTTCCTTACCACATGAGCTGATTGAGCTAAAGGTGAACTGCCATTCCAAGAAGTAAATAACTAAAAATACCAAGACACTCTTGCCTGGCAGTTCTGGCATGTAGGTCCCAATGATAGTCCCACAGCAAGGTTTTGGCAGTGCCCAAACCTTGAGAGATTGGTAGAATTTGCACTTGCTACCTAAAAAACAGTTTGGTGGAAAGGATACTTGTAAGTCCATGTGTACATGACTGACTTAAGAGAATCTCAGACTGTTCAGTTTAGTAGAAAATGAAAAGTATGATAATAACTCCTTTTCAAATAATGCCTATAAATACCGCAGCACACTGGCGTGAGAGTCCTCCAGCCTCCAGTACCAGCGACATCAGTTACCACTACCTCTGACTTTGCTGCTTTTCCTCCAGTGCAGTGCAAAGCAGAGAGATATGTGTTGACCTCTGAATACCGCTCCCAAAAGAAGAATTTCAAAGAGTGGATCAGCTAGTTAGGTGATAATACCTAGTTAATTATACTGTAGTTTTTCTGACATTTTCTCCCCTTAAAAAAGAAACTTTGATCCTAACTTTGTGCCTGCTGTTGTGTCTGTGGAAAAACTATCAGGGGAAGAGCTTTACTTTCAAGCAAAAGGCAATCTTTATGCCTAGGACTTCCTTCCTTCCAGGAACTGGACCTGAGCCCCTGCCCCCGCCACGGAGCCACCTCTGGGCCTGTGCTGGTCATGTGCTGTACAGCTTCACTGGCACGGTTCTCACAGGCAAGGGTGTTACACTGTGCTCCAGTTACTGGAGCCTTGTCTAGCTGCTCACTGTTTGGAAGCCTCTACTCAGGAGAAAAGAGTTGGTAGGAAAGAAATCCATTTTGTTTAAGGGCTGGCATTCTGAGAGGATGAAGAGAAGCTGTTGTCTCAGGGCCTTGTTTTAGGAAATTGAGGAGCACAAGGATTTTTATAGGATAGCAAAGAAGGAGCAGCCGACAGCAGGCAGGAAGGCCTGTGATGAGTGGGCTCCAGGCATCCAGGGTGTGTTTCTCCATTTGTTCTGGCCAGCATGTCACAGTGCACCACAGCCTCCTGAGCTAGCTCCTACAGTTCTTTAGAGACAGACATGACTGTTGTGTAAGTTAAACCTCCCAGTGGCTTACATGCTTCGTGGTGGTAGATGCAGAAACCTAAAGCGTGAAAGGAGAGCCATGACACGTTCTGGTGTAACTTGAAGGTCACCAGATGTTCTGGCTTCCATAAAGCTAAAGAAAGATTATCTGATAATTTCTTAATCATTTAGGCATGGCTTCTCTTTGGAATTTAGACTGTCATTCAAAGGGAGAGGAGATAAGACTGCAAAAAAACAGCTTGCGAAGGAGTGGCCACCGTTACACAGCCTGTGTGGCCCCAGGAGGCGGGAACCCGAGACCAGGAAATGGACTGGTCTTCTCTGAGGAGGAGAAGAGTGGACGCCAGTCGTTCTTCTCAGTCAGAACTTTGGATAATTACTTGAATTTAACTTTTTGTCTTCCTTGAAAAAGAAAAGATGAGTTATTAGAAAACTTTATTTTTATCCGAAGTGCCTGCTATTTTAAGAGCAAGGAAATAAGTAAAAAGTTGGACAAAGGCTTTAGGGGTATCTCATTACATGTGGTATAAAAGTGTTGCTTTTCTTAAAAGTAAGCCCGAAAGTGTGCTTCCTGCTTACAGTTGTGTCTCTACTTATTGGAAAAGTAATAGTGATGTAGCATTGTGAAGTTTCAGAGGAATCAAGTTTTTGCCACTAAAACTGGTATTATATTAGCTATGTACACTTAGAAACAGATCAGAATAAAAATTTTTACTTTCACATAAAAGGTTAGTGGAAAATAAATTTATTTAAATAAGCTCTTACTAATATAGCAAAGTACCTATCTACAAGTAGTTGCCTAACAAAGGAAATTACCAGATATTCGTTACATTATACAATCTTTATTTTAACCTTTTTTGAAAATTTACATATTGTTGTTATTGTGGATTACAAAATGAAAATAAAGCAGCTGAGTGCAACTGGCTAATCTATTTAAGATTTTTTTTCTTTAGCTTGAAATTAGGAGCTCTTCTCTCACAAAATTGAAAATATTTTACCCAAATTTTAAATTTGCTCAAAGCAACTCATATCCCTTCATCAATGTTGCCTGAGTCAGAGAAGGAAGAAAAGGCTCCCATTTGTTTACTGGATTTGTCTGCCCAGGGCCAGGGATGTAGCTCAGCAGCACAAGCACCTGCCTGACAAGCACAAGGTCCTGAGTTTGATTCCTGATATAAAAAAAAAAAAATGCCCAACAGAGAAAAGTGTCCCATGTTTCTCAGAGAAGGGTCAGAGATTTCCAACCCATTTGGCTTGAGAGAAGATTTAAAAGGAACTGATTTAATATACCTTTTACTCTCTGAGGTAAAAGAACTCCCACTAAGGCCTGGTCCAGGGCCAAGTCTGCTGTGGATACTGAAGAAAATCTAGCACGTTAATCCCCATGGCCCAGCATCTGTACATGATGGCCAGGACAGGAATTGTAAGTGGGATCTTTGGAGAGAAGCAGTACAGTAAATGAACATTCAGAAGATGCCAGGGCTTGTGTGCAGTCATCTGACGTAAATAATTATGCTTGAAGAAACATAGCTAAATAAAAGTACGTGAGTACATAAAAAGAGAACAAAACTGTGGAATAACTTTCCTACTCTGATGTTAGTGTAAGAGTCTACATAATGAAAGAGGATTTTTTAAAAATTTCATTTCACACTGGCAAGGAAGAGACGGAGAAGAAGATTATATTCCCAGAAAAATGCCAGGGTAAATGTGCTAAGGTTGTTATCGTGTACTGTATTTAAAACAAAGATCTAATTGCTGAAATTTATCATATGACTGGTTATTAAAACCTTGCTAATTTAAAGGTTTTAATCATTTGATGCTTTTGTGCATAGTGACTTTTCATAGAAAATACCCTGAAAATTTCTGTTTTGTCAGCCTTTGTATGATTTTTATGACCCCCAACCATAATTAATTAATGTGTGTTAAAGATATAATTATATTTATGTAGACAATAAAAATTCCTTGTTTTTCTTTCAGGCTGTTCAGTGAAATGTATGGAACTGGTCTATAATTGCTGAGCCTAATATGTGCATACAGCCACTGAGTTCGTTTTCGTTCCCTCTGCTCATTTAGCGCCACAGAGAGCTGGGCCCGCCCTTCTGGTTGGTCTAGAAACAGGATTCCTTTAATGATCAGAGAAATTCTAAAGATGTGATCTTAGTGACTTCAGCATGAATGTTGTTCCTTGGTGTCGAGAAGCCAGAGATGCATCCCATAGTCCCCAAGGGAAGACTTGTTTGTTTAAAGAACAAACTTTAGTGGCTTCCTCTCTGGCTGGGTAGAAAAAAGGTACGGAGGTAGAAGGGATCATCACTGCAGAAGAAAAGGCTCCCAGGAGCGATGGTGGCCACTCCAGGGAGGAAAGGTGAGGGGAAGAGAGAACGGAGGGGAGCTGCTACCGTTTCTGTGTGGGAGGCCTTGGGGAAGTAGAGCCCGTTCGCCTAACTCACGGCTGCATCAGCTGTCTCCACCCTGGGGTGATGGGTTTTGTGCAACTCCTAAGACCAAACTATGCTATGATATAACAGGATCCATGACAGTAACAGGATGGTCTAATCCCCTGTGTGTTTGTTAAAGTATGGCATTATTTCAAAACAAGAGAAATCAGTTTCCTAGATCACAAGTCAGGAAATCTCCTCCAGACCAAACTATAGCACTGGACACATAGATTCAAGTTGAAGAAGCCTGTGCGCCTGCCGTGCAGTGAGGTATTAAGGGACTTGGAAGTCCAGTTCTTTGAATGAAAAATTAAACTAGTTTGCTTAAGGTCACAGAGCCAGGCTCACCCCACACATCTTCTCAATCCCAAACTACTACTCACCTTTCGTTTCTTTCATGACCTGCTCTCTCAGCCTGCTCCCGGAAAGAGGCTCCCACGTGCTTTTCCTCCCTTCCCCACGCCCGGCGCAGGATGGCGGCCTGGCATAACCAGCTCTTCTCTCTGCAGGTGCGAAGTTCCCCATTAAGTGGACGGCCCCCGAAGCGGCGCTGTATGGGAGGTTCACAATCAAGTCTGACGTGTGGTCTTTTGGAATCTTACTCACAGAGCTGGTCACCAAAGGAAGAGTGCCATACCCAGGTAAGAGCAGGGCGCTTGAAGGGGGCCTGCGGTGGTCTCTCAAGCATCTGACTCTGATAGCTTGCCTTTCTAAGCCCCAAGCCCAGCTTTCTGCCAAGCAGGAGTTTGAAGAATACGAACAGGTATTTAGCCAGAGAGAGGCAGAGCTGGGGGCTGCCATGGCATGCCAACAGGCAGCCACTGTGACCCACCTGCCGGGAGGAGTGTGGTTAGTGGCCAGGAGGAGAGCTTCAGGCCACCACAGTTTATGGGATCGCTTCTGTCTCAGTCAGAGCGCTCACTGTGGCCCCCAGAGCAGAAATGGCCCTGGCAGAGCCGCTGCCCGCGTGGCATTGGCAGGCGTGTCTGGAAAGGAGCAAAGCGCCTGCTGCTTTCTGATCACACTGCAGCACCGACCCGAGGAGTGAACCTGGCAGGAAGATGCCAGGACCTGTTCTCTCTGCAGGCTCCTGCTCCAGATGGCTGGAGAGCAGCAGCACTCGGAGACAGTGCAGAGGCCACTTGCCGCCTGTTGCTGACAGTCAGAGCAGACTACACGAGAGCAAGAGCAGGACGAGGAGGCCGGGTCTTTGGGCCTAGGAATTTTTCTGAATTATCAGATTCATGCTTTCCAGAGACACCATGAGTTGAGGTTATCCATGTTTAAATGTGTTAATTTAGACAGCCGGAGACATAAAGGATGCGTGTGCCGCTTCACCGCTACACTTAGTGGTTATAGCATGGAGACAATCTGCTTTTTGAAATGTTAAGGACATATTTTTTAGTTACTGCAGAGTGAAAAAAGACCACAGCTCTCCCTCATTCCCTGCTAAAAAGGGAGCTTTAGGGAGAAAAGCCACACAGTGATAGAACTGATAGTGGAGATTAATGAGGAATGTAGGTCTCTCACAAATCCTGGGTCTGTAATCCTATCTTTGCAGTCACAGGAGCCAGCAAGAGCCGATTAGTGTGTAATCCCTTTTGTTCATTTTGTGTGATTATGGTCATCATCAGAGAACACAAGGAGGAGACTGGCAAGAGGGCCTCCCTCTCCCGGGCTGGGACTGCCTTGAGTGAGCCTCCCAGGAGGGCAGGTGGACACCACAGGAAACCGACACGGTCCGTCTCCGCAGGCCCAGCGCCAGGCATCTGCAAATGCAGAGAAGTCAGTCTTATTGATGCTGTGGTGGCTGTGGCTTACTCCAGTGGGCAGACTCAGGAACAGCCAACCAGAGCCGAAGAAAGGGCTGCCCTGGGGGGCTGCAGCGCAGCATGGGGGGCAGAATGTGCCAGTCTCAGGATTTTGAAGATGGGAAGGAACCTCTTTTTATTGTCTGCATTTTGAGCTAATTTCTTCCTGGTTTCCCTAGGCTTAAAATCACCCGGTGTGTTAAATGCAAGGGGGAAGTAAGAGGCTAAAGGTTAATGTTATTTTGCGTTTCTGTAAAACCTTTCCTTCAAGTAATACAAAGCCGCTTTTTGTTTCTTGGGGTCACACAGAGGAGCTGAGACAAAGGGGTGGAGGTGGGGGCCTCAGAGAGGGAAGGCAGGTGTGCTTCAGAGAGGCTCCCCTCAGGCAGGAACTTGGTGTAAAGAAAATGGCCTCGTTCTCAACCTAGACAGGGATTCATTCAGCCTCTCTTCAGTCAGCCTGAACTGTGCCAAGCATTTGCTCAACCTGGGAAATAGTACAACTCAGGCAGTCTCGGTCCCGCAGGGCACTGTTCTAGGGGACTGAGGGAAAAGAGTGAGCAAATAATCAATGTAGCCCCTGCACTCATGAAGCTCCAGTCAGGCAGAGCACGTGTCAGCTCCAGAAAAGAACCTTTCTTGTGACGTTTATAAAAAATCGTTTGTTTGGTACAGGGTCTCACTACATAACTCAGACTCATAGTGATTCTCCTGTCTCAACCTCCCCAGCACTGGGATTACAAGTGTGCCCCACCATGCCCAGTTTCAGTGGCCGGTGCAGTGTGGGGCCGGCACAGCATGCAGTAGTGGGGATCAAACCCTGGTCCTTGCACTTGCTAGGCAGGCAGGTGTTTAGTCCACTGAGCTATCTCCCTAGCCCCTCTTGTGACTTTTTATTATTAGAGGAAGTCTTTCTAAAGGTGGATCACTTGAGTTTAACCCTAATTCTCTTAATGGGGCTAGGGCACCTGCTTCAGGTACCGATAGACAACAGGGATCTTGAAGGGCTTCCTAGGGTTCCTAGGAATGGTGAAGGAATGTGAGTGAGGCTGAGCTTGGTGCACTGTACCCATTTGAATCTGTAAGCAGCTGCTGATGTGCCCTGGGCTTGGATGACTGCCCCAGGTCCAGAGTGACAGCGGGACCAAGGGCTTTGTGGAAAAAGGCAAGTGAACCAGACCCTGGAAGGAGTAGCGTGGAACCCCAGGTCCACCTGGTCCTTGAGAAGGCACCAGCTTCTAGAAGGACAGAGCCAGTTCCGGGAGCCTCAAAGGAGTCTGAGGTAGAGAGCAAGTGAGGTGACACTTGGGAGATGTTCTGGAAAGGGGGGAAGAGCTGAGAGATTTTGGTGTTTGTTTGTTTGCTTGCTTGCTTGCTTGCTTGCTTGAGTTGTTTTGAGGCTGGGTCTCACTTACTGTGTAGTCCAGGCTGACCTTGAACTCACAGTGATCTTCCTGCCTCAGCCTCCTCAGTGCTGGGATTACAGGCATGCGCCACCACACCTGGGGCAAGAGCTGTTTCTGAGGAGTCCAGTGCACTGCCCCAGGGAAACGTTGGGCCCCAAGGAATCCTATCAGGGAAGAGGGGTAACATGGGCTGCTCTTCACCACTGAGAGCCACAGAAGAGTGGTGTCCAGGCTTGTTCCCTACCCTGGGTGCGTGCTCAGTGACTTTGCTTTTGTGGTATTGTGGACTGGACACAAGTTGTTTGCACTGAGCTGTGCTCCAGTCCTCTTCATTTTTATTGTTAAGCAGAGTCTTGCTAAGTTGTCCAGGCTGGGCTCGAATCTGCCACCTACTACCTCAGTCTCCCAAATAGCTAGGAATACAGGCGCTTACCACCACACCCTGCTTGGTTTTGTTTTTTTTTAACTTAGCTGTAATCGTGTGTAATTTGCTTTCTGGCTGTGAAAGAAAACTCTGTAAGAGAGATGCTTCTACAGAGTGACTGCAGTTAGAGGATTATTACCTTCATAGAGGATCACCATTCTGAGGAAAGAAAAGGTCCCTTAAGCTTTCTCCAGATGTCCTTGTAGGAAAAGGACTTTCCTGCATGTTCTCAATGGTGGTTGGCGTGACCAGCTCAACAAGCATGTGCTAAGGGGTCATCTCTCCCACTCTCCAAGAACTTCCCTCTGTTCTACGTTTGATACAGTAATTTCTCAGCTGGTTATACTACATTTTCAAGTAATTCTTTTTTCCAAGAGTCGTAAGTGGTGGTACAGTGTTCTAAGTTCTTCCCCAGCCGAGACAGGCCCTCTGTCCTCCCATCACAAGGAGAAGGCCTTTGGCTGGGAGGTGAGATGGAGGTGGGGAAGGGGAGCAACTTACTAGTTACTTCTGTGAAAGCTTCCTGGGCATTTCTGACTGGCGTGGATACCAGGCTGAAAGTGAGCCTCAGAGTAGGAATGTAGGTGGAGCGAGAAGTGTGACTGGGCAGAGGACAAGCACATTAGCGGTCAGAGTGACATTGGCTTGGCTGGTTAGTTAGCACATTTCGTGAAAGGAATGGATTAAAAAGGAAGGAAAGGAAAATAAGCTTGAACTGAGCTAGAGCCTTGAAACCAAAGAAATGTAGAAGTGTGGTGCTGCAGTTGCCAAAGGCCGTGCAGCAGGGTCGCCGCACCTCACCAAGGAGAGGCACTGCTCCCACGCTCTGTAACAGAGGCGGCCAGCGATCCAAAGTACAGCTTGGGTCGCCTTGCTGCAGCAGCCTGGCCTGATCGCTTTCTCAGCACTGTAGTCCGGCTTGCTCTTCTGTACACCAGGGTTCTGAGCCATTCTTTGCATGAAAATTAGGTCTGATTTTATACTGATAAGCTGTCACATATGAGAAATGAAAGCATTTAAGTAAAAGCAGTTTCCTGGGGTTAATGCAGAAATCAGTTACATATTTTAACCTACCATTTCACCTTCAAAACCTCTCTCAAACCCTTTCCCTGTGTGCCTTCCCACCTGTGCCCCTGCCAAGCTGTCACTTTCCTGGGCAGTGATCTCGTGGGATGTCCTGTTGGCAGTCTCTCCCTGCCGCCCCTCTGTCACCACGACACTGTTGTTGTCACCAGCAGAACTGTTAGGCTTGAGAACAGAAACTCACTACCTCATTCTCCTAGTTTAAAATGTTCAGGGCTTCTCTTTGCCTCGCATACTGACTCCAGAGCCTTCTTCTCATGTATCTTTCCTAGGCCTTTAACTTCAGTCAGCCTGCACATATTTATTGAACAACTACCATATGCCAACTGCCGTTCTAGGCACCAGGACTGGAATAGTAAACTGACATGAAAATTCCTGCCCTTGTGAACTTTCCTCTTCAAGGAGAAAGACAATAAATAAAAATAAATAAACAAAATATATTAGATGTTGGCTGGTAGGAATTGATAGGGAGAAAATGAAATGAAGGGGTAGGGGGACGTCAGGGAAGCGTGGTGAGAAAAGACCTCACTGGGAAGGTGCCCTCCAATTGCAGACCCACAGGAAACCAGGCAGGTGTCAAGGGGAAGGCCATATGCCCAGGGCAGAAAGCAAGGGTGATGGCTGGAGCACAGGAGGCCCCTGGCACCCGGATATGGCCTTTGGTCATTGTTGAAGGAGACAAACACTAAACAAACATAAGTAAACACAATACATTGGATGTTGGTCATTGTTAAGACTTCTGCTATTGCTCTTTGTGGATGGGAAGTAAGGGACTCTGAGCAGGAGACTAGCATAGTCAGACTTATGATGTCTGTCTTGAACATGCAAGTCTCTCTTCTGCCTAGAATCTTTCAAAGCCCATCCAAAATGTCATCTCCTTGTGAAAACTTCCCCATACCCAGGCCAAGTAGGTGGCACCTTGCGCTTGCTTCCGTGACATCTGGCAAATTTCTATCAAAATATACACGTGAGCATATTTCCCAGGAGCTCTTCCACCTATGAGAAAGAAGGAAGGTGTTACATGTTTCCCAATGCCCACCATGCTGTCCACCGCATAGTAGACTCTATAAGTGAATGGATGGGTGGGTGGGTGGATAGATGGATAGACAGATGGACGGATGAGAGACAAAGAGAATGGATGTGAATGAATCTATGAAGCTCTTAGAACAGGAACTTTAAATTCAGACCGTAGCTATCAAAACCTTTTAATTCCAGGGGCCGGGGAGTTGGCTCAGTAGGATAAGTGCTTGACTGGCAAACGCAAGGATCAGAGTTCAATCCCTGGTTCCACAAAAAAAAAAAAAAAAAAAAAAACCTTTTAATTCCAGCCCATCATCTTCACACATAGTCCAAATCTGTATTTTCTTGGCTGTGAGGTAACCTCTGTCCTCAGAGTTTTTCTGGGAAATGGACACCATGTTCCAGTGCCCTTCTAGGGAGCATCCTGGCCATGCTGCACCCTGGCCCTTAGTGGAACACCTGCTCCTGTGTGTCTGGCATATAGGCAAGCAGAAAGAGGCTGGGATCTGCATAACTAAGAAGGAAGAGCAGTGATCTAGGACATTTCTCTGAGGCTGCCCTGTGCACACACATGCTGTCCTCTCTGCGGCCTACCAGCCAGCCCCACTGGTCATGAGAAACCAGAATGTTCTCTGAAGCAAGTATTCATTCATGTATTTGAAGCTCTTTGACATCTTTCAGGAGGTGACAGCTGCTTGACCTTTTTGAATGCATGTAATCACTTGATAATGGCGTAAAGACATGAAGGAAAAGAGTGAACTAGGAACACGTTGCTTAATGAATTACAAGTCCCACCACAGTCCTCCTTTTGCCATAGAGCCCTGAACTGCAAACATACATTCCTTAGATCCAACCTGCTGATGGAACTGATGTCCCGTGCTATGAGAAGTTAGGACGCTAGGCAGGAGGAGGATGAGCAGTAGGCAAAAACTTCTGACCTCCGCTTGGGGTGCAAAGTCCTCTGCACGTGCTACCCTATCCACAGCCCCTGGATTTCCCTTCACCCCACAGTGCTCCCTCTAATGGCACATCCTGCCTAGAATGCACAACAGTCATTCTGTCACCTCCCCTACAGGGTTTCTCGTGACTAGTGGAGCTGGCTGGTGAGCCACAGAGAGGACAGCATGTGTGTGCACAGGGCAGCCGTGGAGGGACGTCCTAGATTGCTGTTCTTCCTTCTTAGCTGTGCAGATCCCAGCCTCTGTCAGCCACTCTCACCTTTTCACTTATGTTTTGGGACAAAGGAGTTCTTTGTGATCCTGTGTTACCAATTTTCGATAACCTTTGTGTATTATGGCACCTTCAGTCTTCATTTCTGTGTTTATTAATACAGTGAGCTTAATTTTTTAAAATCTGGTGGTTGGGAGGCTGTAAACAGGTGGATCACTACGAGTCCCATCTAGTAGTGAGACCCTGAACACCACCCTGTAGACCCTTCCCTAAAATACAAAAATAAATAAAAACCTGGTGGTTATCTGTTAAGATGGGGGAAAAAAACAAAGGTAGTAATTATTGTACCTTCTCAAGATCAGCCCTTTATTTTCATCTATACTATTTGATCAGTATCTCTCTGTGCCTGATTTTTACTTTGATATTATGCCACAGTCTGATCACCCTGAGATAATGCGAGTGCAGGACACTCTGCACTGTGAGCGCGTGTGAGTGCACCGGGCCTGCCTGTTAGCTCCACTTCCTTCCTGTGGCACCCACAGCCCAGGAGCCAGGGCCTTCTGCAGGGTTTGTAAGAGAGCCACAGGTGCCTCACACGGAAACCCTCATGCACAATGTTGTGTTGCTCCCTGTGACCAAAAAGCTGTTTGCAAATGAAATTTATTCATTCACATGGACAAAAGTCTAGGTTTATGTAGCCCATAGTCAAACCCAGACAAAAACAAGCACAGAAAACAATTAAAGCTCCTGATGTGAAGGTATGGCCCTTTGGAGGTCTGTACAAGGAAGCTGTACAAATGGAAAGTGATAAAACACAGTCTTCCTCCACGGAACACATTTTCTCGAAGACTTGAAGGCAAAGTGACTACTGAGGCATTGTGCTGACAAATGGAAAAACTGGGCTCATGGGAAGCTTCTGGAGAGAGATGCGAAGCCCAAAGTCAAGAAGTGACATCTAGTTCAGGTCTCTGCCCCTGAAAGCGATTTTGAGTCCCCTGCTCAAGAATCTGAAAGAAAAGAGGAGAGGATCCATGGGCCTCATGTGCAGTGCGAAGGAGAGGACTGGGGATGCGTAGAGAGAGGGGAGTCAAGGCGCAGAGTCAGCATCTCAAAGTGACTGTTGGGAACTCTACCCCTAAGGTTTGCTGCAGGAAACCCGAGAGGGATTCAGGAAAGCCGATCTAGCCGAGAAGTGAGTTCAGGCCACGTGGACAGTCTCTCCCGCAGTGACCCGGGCAGACCCACTAGAAACGATGCTAGTGTTACCATCTCTAAAAGTGGAGAATCCAGTGTGACAGAAGGCTCCCAGAACGGACCTCAGGGAGGAGGATTTATTGCTTTATCTTTAGAATAGTCCATCCTTAGCATGGTGTGTAGCATAAAATGCATTTTTCTGAAATTCTTGTAAGATTTTCAAAGTTTTTATAACAGAGGCTTTTTTAAAATATTAACACAGTGCACTTAATTGAGCTAATGTTTATAAGCAACTAACCCAAACCTTGCTGAGTAGACACATTGCATTTACCTGCCACAGGGAGAACCTGCTTGGGCTCAGGCCTCAGGTCAGCCCTGAGGAGGCGGTGGGGAGAGAGCCGGTCTTGAGAGCGAGTCTCAGTCAACTTGTCGCTGTCTGCCAAGTGCAGTGTTGAATATCCCACTTCTCTGGCAGAGCCGTCATGGGTATGTTTCTCGTTGGCCCAGTGCACAGAATTGCTTACATATGCTCCCTGCACTGGGGAGAAGAAGGCATGGAAAGAGAAAGGAGAAGAGCCGAGAGTAGGAACAGGGTGCCGACAAGACGGCAGAGGTGACATTGTGGCTTGAGTTGCCACATGTGCTGTGTCCGAGCCTTGGGCTGAGCACTGGAAAAATAGGCTTGACCCAAGTGGCCAATTAAAGTTTCCACTGGCAGAAATTGAATAGGAGGCTCTTTTAAGGGCAATACTTCATTTGCGTAGTTTTGTTTTTTAGTGAAATGAAGCATTTACTGACATTGGCTCCCCAGAGTCACAGGAGAGTAGTTCATTAAACTCTGTGGTGCCATTTTGGACACAGTCTCCATGCCAGATTCAAGCCCTGGAGGCCTTGTGGGGGGTGTGGACACCACTAGGAGGGCCTGTCCTCTCTGAGGAGCTTCAGGCCTTCGCCTGCCTTGCCTCCTGCCTGGCAGGGGCAGGAACCAGAGGACTTCCTGCACACTCAGATTCTGTAGTTTCTGATATATTATGCAACTAAAGACTATTAAATAGGCAGCAAAGCCCACACTCCAGAGAATGCCAATTCTGATGTGTGATTACACTTTTTTCCCTGACCTTTCTGGGCTGCCTGGGATGAAGAAGCTGCCATCTCTCCTGCCAGGGCTTCTTCCCTGCCAAACCCTCAGGAGCAGATGTGCTACCGAATCAGACTTTGTTTAGAAAGTCAGTGGAACGCGGAGACCGTACGTTATATGACACCCTGGGAGAGTGTGGATAAGAACAGGCAACTGCCTCCCATCACGGCAAGCCTGTAGCCAGTGCAGATCCACTTTGCTGCCAAGTGACTTACAAAAACTTGGTGGTTTTCGGAACTTGTTGGACTTCAGAATGGTGGAGAAGGAAATGCTGGCGCAATCTTACCCTGGCTGCCAAGAGCTCAGCCGGACAAGGCTGCCTTTTCTCCCCCCGGGCCTGCCTGGGTCTTGAGTTCTCAGGCTGTGGAGGAGGGTGTAAGGCAAGGGGTCCAGCCTATGGCTTGCTTCCTGCAGCAGGTGGTTTGTATCGATGCCAGGACTGGTGTAAGCAGCTACGGGGATGCTGTCTCTTTCTAAACCCGCACACCCGCACACCTGATGGAAGGAGGCCTGTGAAGGCGCACACAGCCCGAGGCAGCCTCCTTGCCTGTGTCACACCTCTCTCTCCAAAACAAGGGGATTTCCTGGCTTGTGAGAAAGGCTGTTTTACAGCAGCTGTACTGAAAGGCACTGCATTCCACTAGAAATAGCATGTAGGTTTTATCACCTTAAGAAATTGTAATGGAGGCCAAACCTGGTGATACACACCTGTAATCCCAGCATTTAGGAGGCTGAAGTCAGATGATGGCCATGAGTTTGATGCCAGCCTGGGCTGCAAAGCGAGTTCAAGGCCAGCCTCAACTGCATAGCAAGGCCCTGTCTCAAAAAAAGAAAAAAGAAAAAGAAAAAGCAAAGACAGTTATTATAATGGCACAGGGTAAGGAATTATCCTAAAAAGGCTTGAATAGCAAGTGACTGATATGGCCATGGTTCACAGCAGGAGGAACCAGGATACCCCAGCTGAAAGTGCAGCACAACAAAAGGGACCTGGCTACAAGTTCAGAAGTCTGCGTGCCTCGTGCCTGGGTGGGCAAGGTTCCACTGTGTACCACGCACCTCAGCCCAGGCCAGCAGGGCTCTGGCTAACAGGTTGCCTTCTTTCCCTAAAATTTAAAGGGAGCTACACACACAGGCTGTGGGTGCCAGTCCTGAGAGACAGGAGAAAATCTAAGTGTCTATGACTTGAAATCGGGTTCTTGGTTTTGTGGATTAACTGGGTCAAAAGTTGGAGGAGTAGCCAAAACATATAAGATCTTGGCAGGAGAAGGCAGAATATAATATGGGGGGGGGGGGAGACGGGAGACGGGTCAGGGGCATCTCCTGCTGCAATGAGGAACTGAGGCATCGGATGTGGGGGGGGGGATGGAGAGTAGTGCCTGGGTTTTGTAAGAAGGGGCTCAAGACATGGCATTCCCTGTACTGTCCAGAAGGCCAGTGTATGGAGTTGTGTTCCAGAAGAGCTGGTGCTCTCTGAGGCACCCTTGCGCTGGGCACCTGGATGCTTCCCCCCAAGGAAGTTGCCTGGAGGTGAGGAGGGGTCAGGCCTACAACAATGACAGATGGCCTGACCGGCATCATTCATGATCACTGGTGCTGGAGACACCACCTCCTCATTAAAGTCACTAAACCTCATGGCGCTGGAAGGGTGGTCACCCAGCTGGACAGTGCTCAGCCATGCTAGCAAGATGGCGCTCCCAGGGAGTGGGGCAAGAGATTGCCTAGGCATGAGACAAACTGATGTATGAAGTTCAGAAATGGACCTTACAGGGACAATAAACAGCACACTCTCATTCCATGGAGTATTCAATGGGTTGTTTGGGGTTTATTTGTTTTCGGTCTGGTTTATTCCTTTCTGTCTGCTTAACTGGAGTATTATTTTACATACAATAAAGTTCAGCTGTAAGTTTAAGAACACACTAGGGCTGGGGAGATGGCTCAGTGGAATAAGCACTTCCCTGGCAAGCACAAGGGCCTGAGTTCAATCCCCAGTTCCACCAAAAAAAAAAAAAAAAACACACGGAAGTGAGTTTCAGCAAACCCATCACCACACACATTCAATAGAAAAAGGACACAGGGCTGGCCAGATAGCTCAGCGGACAAAAGCACCTGCTTAGACATATGCAGGGATGGGGGTTTGAGCCCCAGCATGCTGTCCCAACCCCTACCCCCATCCCTGGGCTGACTGAGACAGCAATTGAGGCTGGGTGTGGTAGTGCACGCCTGTAATCCCAGCACTTGGGAGGCTGACAACAGGAGGATCACTATGAGTCCATTCTGTGTAGTGAGACCCTGTAAACCCTGTGCTAAATGCATTTTAAAAAGGAAAAAGAAAAAGGGTGGCAGACCACCGTCCATGGGCCAGGTCTGTAACCCTGCCTCGTTTTGTTTTATACTTTTCTCAAGGGTTATGAAAAAGAAGGCAGACACTGCACGAAGCCCAGAACACAGAGATGCTTGCTGCTGCCCTTTGCAGATATCTGGCCTCCCCACACAGTTCCTCCTGACCCAGAGCAGGCAGCCCCCACTTCCGCCTGACACGCCAGCAGTTGCTTTCTGTCAGTGTGGTTTTCAGCCTCTGCTAGGATTTCATACTACTGACTCATGTAGTATGTTGCATCTGTGTCTGGCTTCTCTCTCTCAGAACGCTTTTGAGATTCATCGTCAGGTTTCTGCACAAGTGAGTTGTGCGTTCCTGGGTTGGTCTGCAGGGCTGTGGCTTCTCAGGAAAGGCAGCCTTGAGTATGGCGAAGGCCTCCCCTGTTCTCATCACATGCAGGCACAAAGTAGAAGAAAGGGAGCTCCGGAGGTGGCTGCCAAGGCCTGGCCTGCTCTCACTGCCCTTGTCTTCGCAGGTATGAACAACCGGGAGGTGCTGGAGCAGGTGGAGCGCGGCTACCGGATGCCCTGTCCACAGGACTGCCCCATCTCTCTGCACGAGCTCATGATCCACTGCTGGAAAAAGGACCTGGAAGAGCGCCCCACTTTTGAGTACTTACAGAGCTTTCTGGAAGACTACTTTACCGCCACGGAGCCCCAGTACCAGCCTGGGGAAAACCTGTGAGAGCCGGTCTGCAGAGGCCTTGTCCCAGAGGCTCCCCGCCCCTACCCATTAGCTTTCAATTCTGTAGCCAGCTGCCCAGCAGCGAGAACCGCCCAGGATCAGATTGCATGTGACTCTGAAGCTGATGAACTTCCATGGCCCTCATTAATGACATTTGTCCCCAAATCCAAACCTCCTCTGTGAAGCATACGAGACAGAACCTTGTTATTTCTCAGACTTTGGAAAATGCATTGTATCGATGTTATGTAAAAGGCCAAACCTCTGTTCAGTGTAAATAGTTACTCCAGTGCCAACGATCCTAGTGCTTTCCTTTTTTTAAAATGCAAATCCTATGTGATTTTAACTCTGTCTTCACCTGATTCAACTAAAAAAAGTATTATTTTCCAAAAGTGGCCTCTTTGTCTAAAACAATAAAATTTTTTTTCATGTTTTAACAAAAACCAATCAGGACAGGTGTTTTTTTTTTCTTTTTTATAAATATGAATCTATATATTATATGTCCCTGTAGATAAACCAAGTGGGTGCTATGTGGAGCCGTGGTCAGCCTGGGCCTTGAAGCTGCAGGACACAGTGGGAGGATTTTTACCTGCATCAAAGCACTGGTGTTATTCGGAAATCCAGCAGCCTCGATTTTGTTTTGTTTTTACAAGGCATGATTGCTTTTGCTTTTTCTTTTTGTTCATTTAAATTGCACTTCTTGCGTTCACAACTATACTAGGTGGTTATTACTTTGACTCTTTTCAGGAACCCTTGAGCTGAGTTCAGAGGTTCTGTTGCCAGTGTTTGCTCCAACTTGCTTCAATTTGTTCTTGAAACTTAAAAGCGAGTGTATCTAAGCAAGCGTCCAATCCTGCCAAGAGAACTGGAAGATGGATACCACACAAACTTCTTGTATAAGAATACGAATGCCGAAATGTTTCAAATGTTTTTTTATTTAATAAATCTTGTAACCACATTTAAATGGTCTAAAACCCACAGTATTGTAGTCTTGGCAACATACTAAACTTTCTCATGCAACTAAAATTTATGGGGAAGGTGGGGGGGGGGTTGTACATGTCCCTTTGTAAAATAAGTGTTTTAAATGTCCTGTACTGCCAATGAATGACTTTATATGTTCAAGAGTTCAGTGGAATAACTATGCACTACTTTACATTTCATGGGGATGCACAAAAAAAGTATTACATTTTTAGTTGCTGTTTGTACCAACCTTGAATTACATGTTTAACAACAACAAATCAAAAATGCGATTTCTATTGAGTTTTTAATACCAAGTAGCAACCCTGGAGTCTTAACTCTTTTTTGTTATGATTTATTTGTGAGTTTACATTTTTAAATTGTTTAACTTTCTTAATTTAGTAATTAAAAGAGAGCATTTTACATTTGAATTTTTTTTGTTCATTTGTTTAAATCACAAAAGGTACTCTAGTAGTTCTCTGACTACTCTGGTATGGGAGTCACCTGGTTGATTTAGCCATTGTGCAGTGATTTCCAAAAGACAGAAACATTCAAAACCTCTGAAGATGCCCCGCCCCCAACAGGTTGGGCAGCTTTCTAACTCATTCAGAGGATTCTGAAAGCAACACTAGGCATACCTTAACGTTTCGTTTATCACACTTTCTGACTGGAATTTGCTGTGTCCAGTTTTTAGGTGAAAGAGGCAATTACAAGAAAAGTCTGTTTGTGATGGAATCGTGAGCATATTTCCAAGTGTCTGTCTGCTTCTCTAAGGAAGCTGCAGCACTAGGAGAGACCCAGGTGTCACCCAAAGGGCTGTGGGTGCCCAGCCAACTGTCCAGGCTGCTGTGCCCAATGGTAGCTCTGGCACCTTGAGCCACCCCTAGGCTTAAGGCAAGCAGCTGACCTTGGCCTGTATGGAGAGAAGGGGTTAGGTGAGATTACCTCTTAGGTTCCTACAGCTCTAATAGCCTGTGATGTCACATGGAGACACACGAAGAAGACAGTGTTATTGTTGTTAAAATAACCTTTGTATTTGGAAAGGATTTCCAACATCTGAAGAGACTAAAAAAGGTAAAACAAAGATTTCTCAGATTAGCCAAAACATGATGATATTGTTTTGGTATTAATACTATTGCTAAATTGATAAAAATGCCACGATCTTATTGCACATAATTTTTATCATATTATTGGGCAAGCCACTAACACATTCTTGATGATTTTGAAAGGCAAGTTTATTTCTAATCTTTTCACCCCACTAAGGATGGATTTGCAAATATTCTCTAGAGCATTTTTGTTCGTGATTTAACTCATTAAAAGAAAAAAAGAAAAGAAAACCTGTTTTAAACAGACATTTTCTAAGAAAATGAAAGTGTTTTCAAGCCAAAGAATAGTGTGCTGGGCTGTTCTGAAATGCTGAAAATGGGGTTGCAGAGTGAGATTAAAAAGAAAGCATAAATGCAAAGAAATGAGGGAAGTTAAGGGTTTTTTAAGACTTTTTTTTTTTTCTTCCAAAAACTGAAGTGCTTTCAAGAGCCCATCTGGAGGTCACCTCCAGGAGGCCCCACCACCTCCCAGGAACCCGCTCTCCCCCACTCACTGTAGAAGTTCTGAGCAGGGAAATCACATTCCCTGGCCAAAGTTTCCTTGTTATGAAGAAAGTTAGCAGCTGGGGTCAGATAGTGCTGAATGGGTTTAGTAACGTGCTCCTGAGTAAGTGTGCCTTGTTCCCTTGGGAGAGCTGCCATTGGGCACTGGTGCTGAATGGGGCCCCTCTCTGGTCAACTGTCTCTTTAAAACTCAAATAATGAACCTACTGGAAAAGAAAGTTCATGAAGTCCGGGCGTCCTAAGTGCAACAGGAACATTCCCATTCACCCCGTTCTGGTTGCAGCTTGTGCTGTCCCCAGAGGCTGCTTCAGTCAGGGTGTGCAAATGGCGAGGACCAAGAGCCCCTGTAGAAGCGGGTGCCCAATCATGCTATGTCTGGTATAGACCAGAAAGACGCATTTGGCTCTGCTGTGTGTCAAGAGGAAGCAAGTGTTTTCAGGAGAAAAGCGAAGGCCTTGCCTGAAGGCTCCCTCAGACAGCCACGCGACTGAAGGGCTCCTGACAACACCACAGGGTGTGTATCCACCTTGAGAAAGGCAAGAGGCCTCCTGGGGCTAATGCTTGGCAGCACAGGATTTTTCTAGCAGCACTGGAACTGTGAAATTGTAGGTTCCCATGGGGCCTCAACAATTTCTACCGTATTAATTGGAACGGTTTTTTCATGAATCTTGAAAGCAAATGAGGTTTTTAATGGCATGCAGACGGTTATACTACAGTCCACCGCAAAGGGGATGACACCTATGTTTGTCATGACGAGAGAACCTCGGGCAGGCAGGTGTCCTCACAGATTTGAGTAACACCGTGTTTGGCTCATTTGTTCCTGAAAGGTTTTGTAATGAACTTAGATAATCTTTGTATTGGCTTTCTTACCATTGTGTATTGGAATGTTAAAATCAAGTTAGATTGTCAAAAACATCTGTGGAGAGGAAGATGGGGAAAGAGGGAAGAAAACTACCTTTGATTTTAGAGAAAGAAAAGGAACCTCAAGCAAATTTTGATTCCAAAAACAATATGGTAGGATATGGTACTATTACTAAAGCAAGGACTGGGGAGATGGCTCAGTAGAATAAGTGCTTGCCTGGCAAGTGCAAGGGCCTGAGTTCAATCCCTGGTTCTGAGAAAAAAAAAAAAAAAAGACTATTACTAAAGCGTTATTAATTATACTGTTATTCTCAACAATTGATTAAAACTGTAGAAGAGTGTAATGAAGGGATAGTACTTTTAATGTCTCTGAAATACAAAAAGAAATTTTCTTAATAAACTAAATCATACTTCATTGTTTTGCAACACGCAAAATATTCAGAATCCCATGGGGAGCTGAGGCTGTATCTCAGTGGTAAGGTGCTTGACTTCAATCCTCTGGCATCACAAAAAACTGTAATTTTGAGGCTGGAAATAAAAACGAGTGACTTTTCAGTGTGTCAAGAATCATCCTAATAAGGTCATCAATGACAAACTACTGCTCTCCCAACAGCCAAAACACCATGCTCCTTCTAAATACTGCAACACTTGAAATTATGTATTTGGTACCATAGATAGATTTAATAATATCGCTCTCCTTGTAATGTGTTTCCCTGCCAGACTGTGTCTCGCGAACAGAAACTGCCTATCTTGTTACCTCCTCCTCGCACCTAGGCCAACGATGAGCTTATGGCCGATCGGATGATGGATCAGTGTTAGACAGATGCCCACCATCTGGGGGATGGATGGTTTGTCTTCGAATGACACATCTGCCTAAGAACTTGCTAAGCACCTAGATTTACTGCCCGCTGCCCTCAGCACTAGCCCTGCCCATGATGAATGTGTGGTCACCAATCTTCGAGATGGGACGTAAAGGCCCCATCCATAGCCAGAAGTGAACACCATTGATACTTTGAAGACTCATCCCAGCACCAGTGTGGATAAACCCATACCTCAGAAGCTGAGGATAGCATGGACTAAATGACACTAAATGATACATAGTCTTACAGTGACTTTGAGGTCTCATTTTGGCTTGGTAATTTTATGGAAGCCTGACATTCCATTTCCTAAGACAGCCATCTTTGTGTTCATGTAAAATTACTTACCCAGACCATCTGGCTGTATGGTATACTCAGCTTGTGGATTTGAATGGCACTGACACCCTGCTGCCTGACCAAGGGGAACTCCCGTGGCCCTGTGAGCTCAGTCTGTAAAACCTTTCTGCTGGTGTGGAGGGGGTCATGTTGGCTCTAACTAATTCTCTTATCTGATTTCCTTTTCACCCAGGAGAGAACAGCCCCGCAATTGAAGATGGGATAGGGAAGGAGGGCATTTGATGACGGGAAGGGGGTGGAAGCAACCCAGAGCCACCTGAAAGTGGAGGTCTGGTCCAGTCAGCCTGCTTCACCAATGCAGCGAGTGGGAGCAGGAAGGTTATAGACACTGGACCGGGAAGAAGCGACAAAAGCCCAGATGAGAGGAACCTTCAGGAATAAAAGACGGAGAGAACTGTGGATGCATGTAAGAGCTAACCATTCATTCCTCATTACAATTAATATCCAAAATTCCCCCAAGGGCCTGTGTGCTCAGAGGCATGACTTTTGGAAGGTGATTGGATGAGAGGGTTGGACAGTGAACTTGGTGCTCAGAGGTGGGGCCTGGCAAAAGAGGCAGGTCCCTGGGGCAAGGCCCAGATGCTCCCCCCCCCAGTCTCCTGCCTCCACCCTCTGCTTCCCACCTGCCATGCTGTGAACAGCTCTCCTCTGCCAGGCCCCAGTGCCATGCTGTCTTGCCTTGGAACCACCTGACTATGAAACAAAAACCCTTATAAACCTGCCTTCCCTTAAGTTGTGGGGGTCAGGTATTGTGTCTCAGCAACCAGAACGTGACTGCAACGTTCCCCACAATTATACTACATATTAGCACAGGCTAGACCCTGTACTTAGCACCACAGATTTAAAGAGAGACAACGTTCAGAGCCTAGTGAGGATAGAAACCCACTTATCCAGCTGTTGGGGAAGGCACCGCCTCTAGCCCCACGTGGGTGTATTGGGGAGGCTACCTGGAAGGAGTGCGCCTGAATTCAGTCTTCCAGACAAGTGCATTGCTTAACAGAGCAGAGCGAATATTTCTTGTCTCTGAATATGTTACCTTTCGATTCCCAGCCCCTAACTGGGGCTACCTAAGCTTAGAAATTAAAAGAATGAAGAAAAACCAAAATAAGCAAGAAACCTCTCTTCCCTTCCCTTCCTTTGCTCTCTCCCTCCCACCCCACTAATATCATTTGTTCTGGTCAGTGGACTAAATGAATGGGGTAGTAAATAATACCATTCAACTCCAGAGACATTTATTTATTTAGAGACAGGATCTCACTATAAAGTTCAGGCTAACCTTGAACTCACTTTGTAGCCCAGGCTGGCCTCGAACTCATGGTTATCCTCCTGCCTCAGCCTCCCCAGTGCCAAGATTACAGGTGTGTGCCACCACACCCCGCCAGAGACTATGATTTTTAAGCAGATTGTTCTCTGTAGTGTCCCAGCTGAAGCATAGTTGGAAATGTATTGATAGAGCTTGAGAATAAAGGAATTGGTGAGAAAGAGACTGAGAATAACTCTTACTACCTCTCATAGCAATTGGTAGAGGCTTCTCTCCTATTTATAAGCTCATTATCCTTTTGTTCCACTTACTAGGCAGGCTGTTTTATGTGAACTGTCATGCAATATGTAAATTCATGAAGAAGGTATATACTAGTAACTGCAAGGTATTCATTTGTTTTGTTCTAGATATTTTTCCTTTGGTTAATGATCAAGTGTCTGCTATGTAATAATCAATGAGTAGCTAATTGGAAGCAAGAGAGAATTAAATGAGTATTGTTGAGATAGTGTTTTAATGAAAAGCATACACGTAATTCTGTGGGGAAATATCACAAGAGATTTTATCTTTGGGGGGTGGTGTTTACAAAAAATTCATTGAAACCCCTAGTAAACTGGATCCAGCATATGAATCCTTTTGCTCCTTAGACTCCTCCTGAGAGATGACCAGGGCAGATACAGGGAGGGTGGCCACACCCCAGAAATGGCTGAGGAACCCGAACCGCCCTAACTGGAGCCGGAAGGTCTGTCACTTCCCAGCAAGTAAGGAAATGGTAAGCAAATGACAGCAGTTGCCTAGAGAATTAGGGAATGAATAACAATGCTTTCTGGTAAATTAACCATATTACGTCGTGCACAGGAAAGTGATGGGGGGAGAAATCCTGTTAAAAGTGGAATAATAATTTTCCCACATCATTTTCGCAAAATGCATAATTTTCCTAGTTCACTAGACTTTAGTTTGATTTAAAATATGAGCAGCTCCAGGACTGTTCACCAAAGCATAATTTGTGAGATAATTAGGAAGGGGAAGAGGAATTGACTGTAATCAGCACAATCCATCGTGAGCCACAGCCCCGCTCTCTTCTTACCTGGGAATTTCAGAAATATTTGTTTATACATTCCTGAAGGTTGCTAAGTGAAAGAGCAAAACATTAATCACTGTGGCTGCTAGTGCGAAGCCACGACCTCACCACGGGCGAGCAGGGAGAGCAATGTTCCATTCTGTTTGGTAGTTTTCTGCTCTCATTCAAATAAGTACTTGTTTTTGAATAGGAGGGAGAAAATGGAAATGTAGCAAAGCTACACTTAAAACGGCAAGTCAAGAACAAAAGCAATATGCATGCAGCCAAAGGAGACCTTGGAAGATACAGAGATAAAGCAAAAAGCTGTGCTTGGCTAAGATTCTGTTTCAAAAATCAAATGCAAAATGGAGAGCACTGTTCCAACTATAAAGGTTTTTACAATCTATAATCCATCTAAAATAAAAAGGCACTGTGACGGTCAGAAGCTGCGCTGTTGCTATGAATCACGAGACTTGCTCCTGATTGATGTAGCTTTTTCCAACCAGCATGGTCAGAGGTGGCGAGGACCTGCAGGTGCGCCAGGCGTCCTTCACCTGGACGGGCACCCTGTCACTCTGCATTCATCTCCTTTTTCTTTCTCCTTCTCCTGTCCTCTGTACCCCCCTTTCTTCCCAGAGGAGCCTGTATTTGTTCATTACAATCAGCCCCTCCCTCTCTACCCTTCCTGATTGTCCGCCTCTCAGAGGCATCCTTTGTCAGACCCATCCTGTTGCCTACTTTGCTGGCCTTCTGAGGCTGACCTTTTAACCCCACAAATCTCAGCACTTACCTCTCAGGTGCCATTCTGATGGTCCTCTCCCCACAATGCTACCACTGGCCAAAGACTCACCGGACGTTAGTCCTGTACCTATGCCTCCTGCTACTTGTTATAAATCACCTTTATGCAAGTAGAAAAATCCACCCTATCTCAAGGCACTTCGCTCCCATCTGCCTGAAAATTGCTGTAAGAAATACACAAAGGCATGATGAGTGGAATGTGGATGTGAGTGGTGCCCCCTGGAATTGTGCTCCACACAACTGGCCCGACTCTATGTGACAACCCTCTCTAGGTTGAAATCAGCAGAGCTACCCTGGAATCCTGCATTTAAAAAATCACAGCCACACTAGATCAGTCCCATTTTTTCATAACAGTTTGCTGCTTCAAACTCTAAATCTTTCAGCCATTATTAGGAAAGACAGACCCCAGATAGCAGTGCTTATGAGGCTGAAAGGCTTAGGTGTGGCTGCGCCGCTGCAATCCTTGGGCCCTGCCAGGCTGAGTGGGGAGAACTGCAATTCAAGCCCAGACAGGGTAACCTTGGAAAAAACCTGCCCCAAAATTTAAAAAGTGAAAAGGTCTAGGAATGTAGCTCAGTGGGAAGATTTTGAGGGTTCAATCCTTAGTACAAAAAAAAAAAAAAAAAGACTTTTTTTCCTCATATAGTTTGAGCTTTTAGCTTTGACCAGCCAGCTAACCAGACCAACAGCTAAAACTACACTGAACTGGCTTTCAGGGAGCATCTAAGGTAGGAAGCTGGAGTCTGAGTGTTGGGGTACAGGGGCGAGGTGGGCTTGTGTGTTCGTGGGTCGACCGTGACCATCTCTAGCTCTGGCTGCCTCCTTTCTCCCTGATAGTCCCATCTGTTCTGCTCCCTGTTTCTAGTCAGCACAAACTGTGCAGCCTGGTAATCTCTTGTTGCATAACAAAACACCCCAAAACTCAGTGGCAGAAATAGTAGCAGTCATTTAATTCGCTCACGAAGCTATAATTTGGGGGGGGGGGCTCATCAGGGACTGCATCACTGCTGCGCGCACTGTCAGCTGGGGCAGCTCGGCCTTCCCCGGGCCCTGCAGCTGGCTGCCAAGCACACAGGCTGCACATGGAGAGGAGACTTGGCCTCCCCACTCAGGCTCCACTCATGCCACGGTGCCAACCTCAAGCACCCCAGTGACTCATCGCAAAGCAGAGACGAGCTGCCCTACCAAGTCCTGCCAAATTTTCAAACTTCTGGGCAGCATAAATGATTATGGTTTGCAGCCACTAGGTTTGGGACCATTTGTTTTGCAGTAACTGCTCACCAAAATATGCAGGCTTTCCCAAGAGTGCTGTAATTTCATCCCCGCATCTAGGGTGCTGCCTACTCTGCAGCATCCAGGAAGCTAACTGCGGGGACCCACATTCCCTTGCTGCCCAGATCATGACTATGGATTAGGCTGCACCAGTGAGCATTTCTGCAGAAAGTCTGGAAGGCGAAAGTGTGGCAGCTGCCAGGTTCCTGCAGCTTGTGGCTGTCTCCTGCTGGGAAACGAGGTCAAGAGCCACCAGTGTCCAGCCTCCAGCTTTGTGGGTGTCTCTTAAAAGTCAGCTGCTGAGGTGACAGCAGCTGGGTTCCATGTTCCAACAGGCAGCAGTGTGCTGGCAGTGGAGGTGCACACAGTTACTGGCTTCCTGGCCACTTGCTGTCTTTTCTTAAGTATGGATTGTTTTTTTT
>NW_004524666.1:11168090-11193737 GCF_000260255.1 Octodon degus | reverse complement strand
TTTTTTTTTTTTTTTCTTTTCTATCCTTTCCTTTCCTTTCCGTTTCAGCTACTATGTTCTCCATGCCAACAGTGCTCGTCACAGCTTCCTGGGCCTCATCTTTCTGTGTGAGATAGCTCCCACAGCAGACTGGTTCTGCCACAGCCAGGGGTTCATACAGGGCGCTCTCTCCCAGCCCTTCCACCAGGCCCCTAATGCATCCAGTATGAGGCAGCTCCCCTGGCAGACTGGTTCCTCACAGTCTGAAGTTCATGCAGGGTACTCTTTCCTGGCCCTTCCAACAGGTCTTTAATGTATCATAAGGAATTCCTCTTGAGGGAGGGAAAGGGACAGAAAGGGAAGTAAAAAAACTGAAGATGTGTTATGTTCCTATACCAACTCCCATGATGAGTGCCACAGGTAGTACAAACATGTGCTACACTAATGAGAATTTTTAAAATACCTTTTATTTTTTTATAAACCCCTAGAGTAGCTTTTTTCCTACACTGACCCCTGTGTTGATACCCAGATGAATCCCCAAATTCTGTCCCTTTTCAGCTTTTCTTTAGTGCTTGTTTACTTCTCCGCTTGTTTAATCATTCCTCGAACAGACATGCATACAATGTCCCCTCTCAGTGCCAGGAAATGTGCTATACCTAAAGGAAAGTCTTTATTTTTCCTTTTGAGAAATAAACCAGGCTAGCCTCTAATTGGGACTCTCCTGACTCAGCCTCCAAATTAGCTGGAATTAGAGATATGTACCACGAGTGTGACCTTGAGAAATCATCTTTAGCTGCACAGACCTGGCCTTGCCCTCACATGACAAAGACCAGGAGCTAGCAAAAGCCACTCTTGGGGCCCAAGCAGCTCCTGCTTACTTTTGTGAGTAAAGTTCTTCAGGACATGGCTGCACCTGTTCAGTTTTCTTGTCTGTGGCTGGTTTTGCCCGCACTGGCCATGCTGAGTCACTGCGGTAGAGACCACCTGACCTCAGTGCTGGCAATGCTCACTACCTGGCCCTTTCAAGAAAAAGTTCACTCTGTCCTGTTTCAAACAAACTGGACTCTAGTCCAGAGTCTCCACCTCCACTCAGCTGTTCCAAGGCTTCGTCGGCCGACTCCTCCCACACAGCACCAAGCTCCGCCAGCCCTGAATGAGAATTCTCTCAGCCCATCCTCACGGTGGCCTCAGGGACTCTGAGTTATGATTCCAAGTGGTACTCACCAGGAAGCTGAGATGTGGGAGAGCTGGGCCCAATTGACTGGGTAGAGGGTGAGGCCATTCACGAAGACAAAAGACTCTGGAGGAGGGACAGAAAGTAGGCCGAAGACGGTAGGTGCACGAGTCCTGGCAGATTCCCTGCTGGATGGGCTTGGAAAGGGAGAACTTGAGGCCTGGCCAGCACTTAGGTTCAAAGCACAGTTCTGCCACTCACTAGCAGCATGGCTTTGAGACAAGTGACTCCACTTCTTCAAGGCACCAAGCTTCAGTGTCCTCACACATAAAATGGGCTCCAGTGAAAACTACAAGCAGCAGTGTGTGCACAGTCCCCAGCATGGGGCTTGGTGAGTGGCAGAAGCCTGTATGTGACAGTGACCTTTCCTTCATCTTCAGTCTTATGGTGGAGGGCCACGTTCCAGAATTATCTCTGGTTATGTCATTCTCTTTCTTAAAAAAAGTGATGGCTCTCACCTATCTGGAATGGGACCTGTGTGGCCCCTGCCTCTTTTCTTTTTTATGTTTTATTTATTTATTAATTTGGTACAGGGTCTCACTATGCAGCTTAGACTCATAGTGATCCTCCTGTCTCAGCCTCCCCAGCACTGGGATTACAGGTGTGTGCCACCATGCCCAGTTTTGGTGACTGGCATGCTGTACCAGGGATCGAACTCTGGGTCCCTGAGCTTGCCAGGCAGGTTATTAGACCACCAAGCTATCTCCCCAGCCCCTGCCTCTTTTTTAAACTCTTCCACATCCTGCCTCCATCAAAGGGTGGGCCCAGTCACCTTTTTAACACAGGATACCCCCTCCCTTCCCTTCCACCAGCACAGCTTCTGTATGAGAGGTGGAGGTCAGACTGTGGGAGCCAACCCATTGGGTGCTGACTATCAAATCATCTCCTCTGAGCTGGAACTAAGACTCAGGAGATTGTGGGGATGGATGATTGGCCTATAGGTTACACAGAGGCAGATCCAGAGTCAGCCTCATAGAGGAGCAGAGGACATGGCCTCTAGGGAA
Source organism: Octodon degus (assembly GCF_000260255.1). Lineage (NCBI taxonomy): Eukaryota > Metazoa > Chordata > Mammalia > Rodentia > Octodontidae > Octodon > Octodon degus. The sequence goes on along the minus strand of NW_004524666.1, from coordinate 11,191,520 downwards.
AAGCAGCCACTATAGACCACAGGCCACTGGAGAGAGGGACGCAAACAGCTGTCATCCATGATTTTGCATCTAACACTACTAGTCTGAGATTCTGTTAAACCACTGCAGTAGACCTTGAGCTCATCCAGGGCTTTTCACTTGATGACTTTCTGGCTTTAGTGTCTGGCCAGCCTCGTCTGTCTCTACCATCCCATCATCTCCACCTTCATCCCTCTTTACATACTAACTCTGCCGAGTGAGCCGCTGCTGCTCAGGAATGCTGAGCTCTGCTCCAATCCTGCTCATTCCGCACCCCTCACAGCTGTACCCCTGCTGTGGATGTGTCTGTCCCTGATTTCCTTCTTGCCTCAAAGCTCACTGAGGGTAGGAACTTGGCACACTTTAGGCTCTCAGATATTACACCGAATTTAATACAAGGGTTGGAATCCTAAAGTGCAATCCAAATTTATTCAATAAAAATGCCAGTTTTTTTTGTTAATGGAAATACAGTTAGAAAATGCTTCAGATTAAAGGGATGAGGATCAAAGGGCACTTTTTTGGCCAGGAGTTCTGAGTCTTAGAGATCCAAATAAATTGTAGACTTTTTATTTCCTGAATTGATTGGAACCATAACACTGGATTTGTTGCTGTAATATAAAACTTTCTGGTACTTTAAGTTGGGTACAAATGCTGTTGCCTCTTTACGTAAGTGTTAGGATTGCTCTTGTCTCAAATTAAAGTGTGTAGGCCTATTGCTACCATCTGGAAGCCTGATTCAGGAGAAGATGTCCATGGTGACCAGGGAGGCTACAGAAGCCTGACACCCAGCTCCAGGCCTACCAGGATAAGATGTGTGTGTATCCCTGGGGGACATGTGTCTCCTTAGGGTCAAGATCCTGTGGGCCCAGGTTAAGAACAGAAAGCAGCTCCTCAGGCAGCAGTGCCTAAAACACTGGCTGTATTTTGCAAATAACGTAAGAGTTTCCCAGTGAGGATCTTGACTGCAGATGTCCTGGCAGCTGGTCCCTGCACTGGGCTGACCCCTGGGGATGCTGCCCCAGCTGTGTACACCCGCAGCCTGGTGACTCCTCAGTGCCTGACTGCTCCACACTCCTTCTGCACTGGGGGCCCAGGCTTGGGGTCTTAGGTCATGGGTCTGCCAACTGCTTTCCCTGAGCCCAGGAAGGGAGAGTTTACCTTTTCACAGTGATCCTTGACTCTTCCAAGGCTTTGGGTGCAATCAAAGTTCTCAAACCTGCTTGTATGTGACCTGTGAAAATCTTTAAAAAGATGTCCAGGCCCCTCCCCAGATAGAATGCCAAGAATTTCTTGTTGAACATGTGTCTTAGTCTGATCTTGCTGCTGTAACAAAAATACCATAGCTTAAGTGTCTTATCAACAACAGACAAAGACCAGGAGCTAGCAAGAAACCCCTAGGGCCCAGGCAGCTCCTGCTTATTTTTGTGTATAAAGGAGCCTTTTTATAAAACCTCCCATTACCAAGGACTCTCAGGCCCTTACCATCTTCCAGGGGCTCTGCTTCTGAAGGCCATCAATCACCCCAAGGCCAGGATTCAGCATATAGGCTGTGATGGGGGACACAACAATCTGTTCATAGCAACATCCTTTCCCTTTTCTCCTCTCGTCTTCCTCCTGGAGACTGTGGCAGCTGAATGGCTGCACAGCTCACCCTTAGGTTCCTGCTGAATCCTGCTTGGCCAAGCACCAGCAGCCCAGGCAGCCCTGGTCACTGCTTCACAGTATGTCCTAGCTGGCAAGCAGGGACCCCAAAGGGGGCTGGTGACCAGAATTCTCCAGGGCATCACTGCAGGGACCCCCTCCAAACAGGGAGAGGTCAGCTTCAAGCCAACTGAACCAGGCAGGCCAGCATACTTGTGTGATTCAGCCCTGAGAAAGTAAAGACCAATGGCCTGTGATGGGCCCCCTAGGAAGAGCCACTCACTGCAGTGAACCCCAGTACTTCACAGGGGAAACACCTTGCTGGATTTGGTGAGCCCTGGCCTCTAGCAGAGTCCCAAAAGGCTGCAGACTTATGAGGCACAAGGGGTCAAAACTGATCATTGAACTTCGCCTTGTTCCTGCTCAGCTCGGCTTTCATAATAATAATGCCATGTGTGGAGTGGTGTGCTATGTCCTGTTTCTAGGCTGGCCATACTCAGGATGACTGGCTTCATTTCTTGGGCCCTCTTTTGATGAATATAAAGACCTCCAGCCCCTTCCTTCCCCTTTCAAAGTGCATTTCTGCTCCCTAGGAGTGGGGATTGGGTCCAGATGGGGTGAGGAGTCCAGCAGAGGACATCCTAGCAAGCACCTTCAGGAGCTGGAGGACCTCAGGTCCATTTGGCTTTCTTCCAACCAAAACCCTCCCACAGAATGGGCCTCCTCCTCCTGTTCCCAGGGGACACCCTTCCCCATTGTCATGGTCCCTGGCCAGGTCACATGATCTGCTCTTCCCTCGATGGCTGCTTTCTCCTCAACTGACTGCTGCCTCAGGCACCTAAGAGAGCACAGACTAAAACTAGTTAAATGCAGATTTCTGGATTCTTTGGAATTGAGAGTGAACCCTCAGAAGTTATATTTTCAGAAACATAGAACTTTACACCTCTGTGTTTTTTAACTGGATATCTGTAAAGATTTCTCTTAGAGGAACATTTAGAAGGGAATTGGCTTAATATTAGTTGTTTTCAGACAGTATCTTTATGTAGTTCACGTTGGCCTTGAACTCACAGCAATCCCTGTGCTTCAGCCTCCCAAGTACTGGAACTGCAGCATGAACCACAAAGCTTGGATCAATATTAATTCTGATATATTCCTAAGTTTAATATCTACTGCTGAACTGTGACATCAAACTGCTTAATCAGTGTTTGGAAGTGAGCATTTTCCTGGAAGCTTCAATTTTTTCCCCATAATTTTCTTGAGAAATAAATAGCAATGAGACAGTCTCAAATCAAATTGGTAGGACAGTTCCAATAATTAACACATTGCATTCTGTCTTCCTAGTGGTTATTTGTTGTACAAGATGCAGACATGATATCCTATTTACAAATACTATTAGAACAAATCCTTCTGTTCATTGAATTAAGAAGATGTAGCTCTATATCTATCCTAACAATTTTGAATACAAGGATACAAAATGGTCATTCATCTGTATCCCCTTTTTTTGTTTAGTTCTGTCATTTAAATATCATAGGTGTGTGAACTCAGCAAAATATTCCAAAATAGTCCAGTAGTCCATAATAGTATTGGGTCTTCCGCTTGACTGGAAATGTCAGAAGTTGTTGACCTGAGTCCCCTACAGCTCAAAAATAACAACATGGCTTTAGGAAGCTTCATTTTTCAATCAGAGTTCAGATGATCTAGATGTCCAAGAAGCATACTCTGAGAATATGGACTGGTGGCCATATTAGTTACCTACTGCTGCACTAACACTGACAGAACTTATTTCAGAACTCAGTGGCTTAAGGTTTGGGTTTTAGTTTTAGTTTTCCTTCCCCTCATGGATCTGCATGTGGGCTCCCCAACCTTGCTGTCCCCATCTGTTCTCCAGGCTCAGAGTTCCAACTTGCCTGCTCCAGGACTTGGCTCATGGCTTTAAGGTCAAATTTCAGTCTCTCCTGGGACCCTGTGTCATGGGCCACAGACCAAAGGGGATCAATAACTTCCTACAGAACAAGTAAGTGTTTTGTAGCTAAGTGACATCCACACAAGCCGAGCCTTTTCAAACTCTTTAATTTTACTGCTTTTCTCATGTAAGTTGGCAAGGGTAGTCTGAGGTCAGGTCTTCAGAATTTCATACCTGAATTTCATACCATGGCCTTGTGCTGGCTGACAGCTTCTCCGGGGCTATCACACTCACAATGTTGCAGTGTTGCTCCGTGGATTTCAAACACACATGAAACATTGAAAAATGACCCCTTCAGATTTTGCACTGCAAGATTATCAGAAGCTTCTCTGATATTCTGTTCATGGCTGACATTATTCCTTAGTTTCTTTGTTACATGGTCTACAAGATCAGACTCCAGCACATGCCTCTCTGTTTGCCTTTCCTTCTCCAAAGACTCAGCTTTGACATGGCTTCTTTCCTTACCTAGGACAAGGGCCACATTGTGGTGATTTTGTGATGTCCACAGTACTCCTGTAATTCCTCTTGGGATTCTGACCAGTCACACACGATTTCAGCTGTGATTCTCACTGTCCAGAGTTTCTGGGTTAGATTGATAGCCCTGGACGTCGACATCTAGCCAACGCTTACCACCAAAACAACACAAGAGCTTATTGTAATAAGTTCTTCCATGTTGAGGACAGCAACAAATATTTTGTCTATTGCTATGCTGACCACATAGCAGTGGGAACCAGCCCCAGAGCCTACAGGCCTCTAACCTGGGGGATCAGCAGGTCATATCGGCTACCAGCTATGAGGATTTTGGGGACAGCCCTCTATTTGAGTCTGATGAAGGCCACGAACTAAAAGACAATCCCATTGCTGACCCTTGTAAACTAAGCTTAAGTTGATCAAGACCTAGAAGTTTATGCCATTTCAACAGTCCAACAACCTCCTCTAGATCTTTCAAGCCACATTTTTCTAAGTGCACAACACCTGTTTTCTGTTTTATTGATGAATTTATTGTTGGCATTATATCTTGCAAATCCCCTTTCTGCTCAATAAACTTGTAGAGTTGACACAGACTATTAGAAGACAGCGAGAGATCATAAAATTTAGCTTCCACTTCTTTTCTTGTCAGCTTCTCCATTTTGCATCATACAGAATAACATGGACCTGACTGAGCTTATCTTCTGAGATCCCACAGTGTAAGAGTATTGCTTTCATAATGGTATGGTTCAAGTAAATACTTTAATTTATTTCCTGAAGTGCTGGAAATTCTTAGATGATTTCATGGATAGTACAGATGATTTTGCCGGAGGGCAGGGAGTAGTTGGTGGAAGAAGTGACGATGTCAAATGCACACTCCAGAAGTTCTTTGGGATGAAACCGATCTGACTTCCAGTCTTGGCAATGGCTCATGCACCACGAGTCGGCAGTCTTGCAGCCAGTGCATGTCTGTGAGCTGGCAAGTATTCCTGGCCTTGGTCAGACCCTGCAAGTCACAGCAAGGGAAGTGAAGGGCCAGGACCAAGTCTTCTGGGTCCATCAAACACAGTGGTGAAGGGTGAAGGCTTGACGCCAGAAAGATTTTGGTATCCATCTCTGCCTATGTGACTTTAGGGAAATCATCAAATAGAAAGTTATTATTTCCTGCTGTTGTACTGAGCTAAACCCTATTAAAACATGTTGTGATCCATTTTAGCATTTGGCTTAGAAAAGGCCAACAGTTGTAAGTCAAATATTTAAGGTTTAATTTATTAATTAGATTGCGGAACTGCTTTCAGCAGTGCAGTTCTTCGGTTTCCCTGTGAAACGCTTGTTTCTCCCACTAGAGAATCAAGTCTCGGCCCTCCCACCTGCTCTTGTTAATGTGCCGTTCACACCTTCTTCTTGCTCATTCCCATTTAAGGTTTAAAGAGAGTCACTTTATTTCTCAGGTTTTTATTTTCTCCAAAGAAAAAAAATACAGTTAATTGGTACAATTCCTTAAAAGACTTCAATTTATAAAAGTATAACTGAAAATAGGTAAGTGAAATCGTCCAATAATTTTATCCATTCCAATATTGTTTTTGAACTTTTTATTGATGCCTATAGAAATGTTTTAATTGAATATAATCAAGGATTTTGATAAAAATCACTGCATAAAATTCAGCCTGAGAAATTTTCATGTTGAAGATTTTTGACAACACTGAGTATTTCTGAACTTTATTTATTGCTCACAGTTCTGGAGTCTGGACGTCTGAGATCAAGTTGTCAGCAGGGCTGCTGTCCCCTGAGGCTCCCATTCTTGGCTTGAGGATGGTCACCTTCTGGCCGCTTCCCCACAGCCTCTGCTCTGTGCATACACATTCCAAGGAGGGCATCTCCACATCTGTCCTGACTTCCTCTTCCCAGGACACCAGTCATGGTGGATTGAGGCTCACCCTTAAGGTTCATCTAATGACTGCTTTATTTTATTTTATTTATTTTTGAGACAGAATCTCACCATGGCCTTAAACTCACTATTTAGCCCAGGCTAGCCTTAAACTTGTAGTGATACTCCTGCCTCAGCCTCCCAAGTAATGGGGTTAATGGCCTTTATCTGGCCTTAATGTCCTTTTTATTTTATTTTATATTTTATTTTATTTTTATGTATTTGGTACAGGGTCTCACTATGTAGCTTGGACTCACAGTGATCTTCCTGTTTTCAGTCACTCCAGTGCTGGGATTACAGGCATGCACCACCCACCAAGGCCAGTCTCAGTGGCAGGCTCAGTGCTCCTGGGGGCAGAGCTGGTGCAGTGTGTGGTACTGGGGATCGAACCCCTGTCCCTGCACTTGCCTGAGCAGGTGCTTAGTCTGCTGAGCTATCTTGCTGGCCCTTAATGTCCTCTTTGAAGGTTCTGTCTTCAAATACAGTGATATTGTGAGATACTGGAGGCTAGAGCTTTAGCATAGCACTATGGGGGGCGGGCATGGTACAGACAATAAAAATAGGCAAAATGTCTTTTAAAATTTTCAAAAACATTGTTGAGATATAATTTACTCATTTAATTGATATAGTTTAATGGCTTTTTGAAATATTCTTCAAGTTGTGTTACCATCATCAAAGTCAATTTGTAAACATTTTTAGTACCCTGAAAAAAAAACCCTATACCTTATAACCATTTATTCCATAATTCTTTCCCTTTCCCTGGCCTCGGGGATCCATTTTTCTACTTTCTGTATAGATTTACTTATTATGAATATTCTATTTAAGTGTAATCATATGCTATGTGGTCATTTGTAGGTTTTCTTTTTACTTAGTATGTTTTCACAGTTCATTCATATTATCTTATATATTATATTTAATGTTCTATTGGTGAATAATATTCTATTATGTCAGTACACAACATTTTATTTATTCATTCACCACTGAGTCTGATGGATGTTTGTGTTGTTTCCAGTTTTTATGCATAATGTTGCTATGAGCATTCATGTGTGTGGCATAATCCAAAAGAGATACTCCATCTTCCTGGATTAGAAACTTAATATTCTTAAAATATCACTTCTCTCCAAGTAAGACTTACAGAGATATGGCAAATTCCTAGCAGAAGTAAGGAAACTGACAAGATTCTTGAATTTATAAAGAAATACAAAGGACTTAGAATAGCAAAGCACTTTGAAGGATAACGAAGTTAGAGGACCCTTATTACCAAACTTGAAGATTTACTATGAAATCAGATGACAAAGAGTTACTGAAACAAGGACAGACTCACAGAACAGAAACTCCAGAAATAGACTGGTACATACATGGTTGTTGGATTTTCAGCAAAAAGACACCCTGGGAGTCCAATAAGGAAAAGGTTGATCTTTGCATTTATGGAGTCAAATCATTTGCACATTCATGTGAAAAAGTAAGGAACCTGCATGAGTTCCTTACAGCATATACAAAATCAACCTGAGGGTGGATAGAATTCCTACACGTGAAAAAGAAAAAAGGGAGGAAACATCAAGTATCTTCATGACTCAGGAGTAGGCAGAGATGACTTCTCTGCCACTACAAAGGTAAAATAGGGGCTGGTGAGATGACTCAGTGGTCTAAAGCACCTACTTAGAACAAACTTAGCAAAGCAAAGGAACCGCGGTTCAATCCCCCAGCACCACATGCCAGCCAGCCCCGCCCCCTGGTGGGCTGAGCTGGCCACACACACACACACACACACAAAATAAATAAATAAATAATTTTTTTAAAAGGTAAAATAATAAATAATAATTTTGAAAAATTGTAGAAGTAAAACATAAAAAATTGGACCTTATTAAAAAATAAAAATATATACTCTCTAAAACCATCATTAAGTATATGAGTAGGCAAGTCACAGACTTGGAAAAGATATTTGTAACATGTGTCTTACCTAGACTATATTAAAAACTATAAATCTAGGGCTAGCAAGGTAGCTCAGTGAACTAAGCGCCTGCTTAGGCAAGCACAAGGGCCAGGGTTCGAACACCAGCACCACATGCCACACCAGCCCTGCCCCCAGGTGCACTTAGCCAGCCACCGAATCCAGGCACAGTGATGCATGCCTGTGATCCCAGCACTGGAGAGGCTGAAAACAGGAGGATCACTATGAGTCCAACCTGCATAGTGAGACCCTGTACAAAGTACATTCAAACAAACAAACAAGAATATGCTCATAAAAAACCAACTACAAATCTATAAGAAAAAGACTATTTTAAATTGGAGAAGGCTTCAAAAGTCCCTGATAAACAAGGGCATCCTGACAGCCCATAGTACAGCAGAAGGCACTCAGCAATGTTGTTCCCGCAGATAATGCAAGTTATAGTTACAATGAAGTGACACTGAATGGCTGAGGTCATTACCACCCTACTCTTCAGCAATTCTACACCTAGGTATTCATCCAGAATGAAATAGTGCATATACCTAAAAAGTATATTGATAGCAGCTTTATTCATAATAGCCCCAAACTGGAAATAATCCACATGTTCATTAACAGAAGAATGGATCAATGAATGGCAGCTAAATTCACACAGTTGAATACCACACAGCAACAAAAGAACAAAGTATTGATGTATGTCGTAGTATGGAGAAAAATCACAAAATTATACTATTGAGTAAAAGAAACCAGGCACAAAAAGTAAATTGTGTGTGATTCCAGTTCTATGAAGTTCAGAAGCAAACAGAATCCATTAATGGCTGCAGAAGTCAGGCTAGTGTTTATGTCGGGGTGTGGGGTTAGTGACTTCAGGAAACAGCACAGGGAAATCTTCTGGAGTGAATGAAACGTTCTAAATCCTGATCAGACTTGTGGTTATAGAGGTGTGTGTGTCAGTAACAGCCAACCAAGATGTGCACATAGGACAGGCACACACAACTGCGGAATAAACTATTCCTCAACGAAAAGCAAAACTAATTGAGAAAGGCTATTCAAAGCAAACTTAAATGTAGGTCTACTCCTTCCTACATTTAAATGGGGAGAGGAATGCCTCTTTTCCCAAGTGCAAAATGGGTGGAAAAGTGGCAGCTCTCATATCAGAAGTCTGAGTCAGTTCACTAGGTATACAGCATGTGGAGTTATGCAAAACTAGAAACTCAATAAATGCTAACACTGGCATTCATAATGTGGACTAGATTAACTTCATGTCCTCACTTGGCTGCTGTGGATACCCATGAACCTCAACAGAAATGGAAGCCAGGAAGACTGAGTGTTGTTCGCATTCCTCCCTCGAAGCTGGGGGAAAAGCCAGGTCCCTACTCATGGCCCAGAGTTCTTTCCACCACCCCACGCTGCCTGAGGAAAGGGAAAGATTCAGGGATGTGTCCATTCTGCATTTATTTTGATGAGTTTAGTCCTCTGTGTCTGCCAATAAATCTGTGTACTCAGGAATTTATAAGACAGCCTCCAGCATAGGGGAGGAGAGGGATTTTCATTTGCTTCCGGTCCCTCTTCTCCTTTGGACGCTGAGTACAAGAAATGAGTTGCCCTCTACATGTCTGGTTCTGCCAGGTGTGGTGGTGCACGCCTGTAATCCTAGCACTCAGGAGGCTGAGGCAGGAGGATCACTGTGAGATCAAGGCCAGTTTGGGTTGCATAGTGAGTTCAAGGCCAGCCTGAACTACATAGTGAGACCCTGTCTCAAAAACAAAGACAAAAACTAACTAGATAAATAAATGCCTTGTTTTGTTCTAAACATTTACACTTATGAAGGCCAGGATCCCCATTTCATAATGGAGAGAACTGGACAAGGAGCTTGAGTGACTTCCCAGGGTCAGATGCTAATAAGTGGGGAAAACAAGGACCCCAGTGCAGACCTAGTCCCCCTGCGGTGCTGCCTCCTCCACTACTCACTTTCATAGAAGTCTTTTGCCATCAGTAGTCAGCTCTACAGCCCCTTCACCTCCTCTGTCCCCACCTCTACCTTCTCAGCACTGAGGGAGCCAAAGCACCTTCATATTCCAGGTCTGCTCGGCACACAGCTTTCCCTGTGGCCCCATCAGATGTCCTATGACCTGGCCTCCCCGGGGACTCCGGTCTTGCCCAGAAAGGCCACTTGTCCTTCTCAAGGTGATGCTCCCGTCCTCCTCCCTCGGCTCCAGCAGCTTCACCTTGGTGTTGTGAGGACTGCTCTGTAGCACCGTGGGTGCCACAGGCAGGATTGGGCTTGGGCCTTACGGGTGTGAGAAGCCCTCCCCCATGCAGACCCAAGTCCCTCGCCTTCACAAATGTCAGCCTATCCAGCCCCACTGAAGCAAGGATAAACCTGGAATGTGGGTGCACAGGCCCTTCTGAGGGCAAGGAAGCGGGTATCAATTTCAGTACCAAAGGCCCCTGGAAATGTTAGATACTGTGAGTTCTTTTGGAGTCTTTGTCTCAGAGCAAAATTCTAAAGTATGACCACATAGCTGTGTGTCAGAAGACAGGAGAATAAAAGATTCTCTTTTCTATTTATCTCTTCCTCCTCCTCCTCCTCCTCCTCCTCCTCCTCTTCCTCCTCCTCCTCCTTTTTCTCCAATCCCAGTTTCCCAAGAGCACACCAAGCCCTCCAGCAGGGTGTCTGTTGGAGTCAGAGGTGACTGGTCTTCACTGTGGAGCAGCCTGCGTAGCGTGAAAGGCAGTTCCTGGCCTGGGATTCAGCCACCAGCTGTTGGTTGCCGCCCTGGCTCTCTGCATGTGCTCATTCTGTGCTCTGCTGAGCTTCTGAGGCCTGCGCTGATACCCTTGGCAGCCCAATGAAGGTGCTGAAAGGGCGGGAGTGTTAAACACACCAGCCTAGCTGCCTGTCATCACAGGAAACTGTGCTCTTTCCAGACCGAAATTGATGTCCATTCTCCGAAAACTTTATATCATGCTGTGAAAAGTGATTTACTCATGAGGTGTTGCCTTACAGGATGCAGACCTTTGGGAGAGCCGGGCCCTCCCTGCTGTTGTCATATAAAGAACTCCCTGAGGGCCTGAGCCTTCTCCAGATGGCCTGGCATCACAGAGGCCTGGGAGATAGGCCCTCCCCACACAGGTATGCGGGTCAGCAGGAAAGCCGGACACCAAGCAAGGCCAAAGGCTGCACAGGTGGGCTTAGGTGGGGTTTACAGATGGGAAACCCTGTGCAGTGCCATTCTTTTTCACCCATGCACACCAGCAAGAGCCCATATATGTTGGGAAGCTGGTCTGAAGAAGGGAAAGTGTGTGTGTGTGTGTGTGTGTGTGTGTGTGTGTGTGTGTTCATATGGATGCAAAATACATATGTAAGCCAGGTGTGGTGGCGCACCTCTGTGATTCTCTGGAGGCTGAGGCTGAGGCAGGAGGCTGGAGGCTGAGGCAGGAGGAAAAACACTATAAGTTCAAGGCCAGCATGGGTTACAGAGTGAATTCAAGGTCAGCCTGAATTACACTGCAAGAACTTGTCTCCAAAAAAATGGATATTTAGTGCCAGAGATATACCTCAGAGGCATAAGTGCCTGTCTGGCAAGTGCAAGGTACCAAGTTCGGTCCCTGGTACCACAAGCAAAAAGGAATATTTAATATAAATATTCATATCTGAATAAGGAAATAATGCATTTTGCTAAGCATTTGCAAAGGGCAACCAAGTTTCTTTCAACTCATGCCTGCTTATCAATGAGGTTGAACCCAGATGGGCACACAATGTGGACTAGGAGCCTGAACCTTGGGAGCAGGGGAAGAAGCCCCTCTTTCATGGGGTTCTCTTGTGTGCCCCCGAATCAAGCCTGTTTTCACCAGCGCAGTCTCACAGAGGCTGGCACAGAAGAGCCTTCCTTGAAGCTCATCTTCAGGAAGCTCAGGATTAGAAGAGTATTGTCAATAAAACTTTGAAAAAAAAAAAAAAAAAAAGAAGAGGAACCCGACCACCATGCTCTGGGAGCCTCCACACTGCACCATGGGAAGTTATTCTAGAATGTTTCAGAGACATGGAGTCAAAGAGGCTGAAGGACCAAGCACCACCATTGGACAAGCTTACAGAAAGGAATGGTGGAGAGTATCTCTCTGCTATTTAAGCTTTGGATTGAAACCAGTCAGGGTAGGTAATACCAGCTTTAGTAACAAAAATCACAGAGGTCTTAGAAGCTTCATACAATTGAGTCACGTAAGCCCAGTGTGAGCTGAGCAGCTCTGCTAAGTGTCACTCCTCCAAGCTGTGACTCAGGCTCCTTTTAACCCATGACACCATTATCCCTGTTGTCTAACAGGACCACTACTAGAAATGACTTTTACTACCCCTGCTCGCATTCCACTGCCCCCAACTTGTTGCTTGTTCTGGCTAGAGCCCAGAGTTTAGGGAATGTTGTGCCTTCATGTGTTTGAAAGCAGAAGTGAAATTTATGGGAATCTACTCAGGCTCAGACACATGTAGGAATGGAAGTGAATATACACTGAGAGTTCAAGGCCTGTGCTGTCCTGAAGCAACATTTAATAATCCCATTCAGTCCTAACATACATTCACGTCACCTCCCTGTGTGATGGGTGGATATTAGGAAGCACCCAGGCTGCAAACTACTTTCTCTAACCTGCCTCATCTGGAACTCTAGCATTAGAAATAGGGTTCAACATAGTCTCAATCTTTTAAAATATGTACCAATTATCAGTTTAGTGTCTCTCCATTTCACATTCATCCTTCACTGCATACTTTTCAAAAATGGACATGTGCTTTTGCAGTGTTTTTCTTTCTTTTTTTTTGTTAAGTTTCATTTATTTTTTTATTTTTTTCCCATAATTTTATTGTTAAACAAATAGCAATGAGACAGTTTCAAATCAAATTGGTAGGACAGCTTCAATAATTAACACATTGCATATATTCCTCCCAGTGGTTAATTGCTGTACAAAATGTGGACATGATATCCTATCTATAAACACCATTAGAACAAATCACTCTATTCATTAAAAAAATGTAAATATATCTGTCCTAACCACTTTGAATACACAGATACAAAATGGATATTCATCTGTATCCCCTTTTTTTGTTAAGTTCCATTATTTGAATATTATAGGTGTGTTAACTCAGCAAAATAATCTAAAAGAGTTCAGTAGCCCATAATAGCATTGGGTCTTCGACTTCACTGCAGTGTTTTTCCTTAGCAGCTGGCATAGTGTTGAACTTGTCAGTAAGGGGCACAGAAGTCTCAACTTCAGGAGGAGGAGGTTTTAGTCCTTGCTTTCTTTTTTATTTCTTTGGTTTTTTTTTGAAGAATACAAAATGAAAAAATCAGAAACAATGCAAAATTTTATTAAACAATGTAATAGGAATTCAACAATGGCTGTTGTGTTGCATAAAGTTCTGGTTTTCTTACACTTGCTTGGCAGACCTGTGGGCGGAGCCAGCTCCTAGCACAGGAGTCCTTCAGCCTTGGCTTCCAGAATGCATGGTGGTCAGCAGCACCCAAGGCCCAGGGACTCCCCTGGCTCCTCTCCCACCTGGGCTGGTTGTAGAGCATCCTGTGGTGAGCTCTGACCAGCCTACCACTCCGTAGGGCAGAGTCCCAGCAGTCTCAACAGGGTGGCATCTGCAGTTCCCTCTGGAGTGACACAGGGTCCCCTAAAACAAGGTCTATATTTCAGCTCCACTGGGAAGCCTCCTTCGGCATCTACTCATCTCTGAGAGGGTAATGTTGCTCTGTATCTGCCATTCTTATATTCTTTAAAGTTCTTTTTATTTCTTACTAAATCTTTCTTACTTTAATTCCTTGTCAGGGTAAATAATTCTTTACCTTACACTTTCTCTGGTCAAATTACAGTGTAGTTTATCCCTTTTGATTGGGCCCAGACTGAGGTAGGCTGCAAATGTCCTTGAGGGTAGAATTCACAGAAAATCAGTGACACTGTGGTATATAATGGTTTGTTGTGTTTTCCTGGGACATAAGGGAGCAGTAGGTATGCCTTGAAGCCAAGCCAGGGGTCAGCAAGAAGACCCAACAAGGGAGGATGGGAGCCTCCTGATAAGGACTTTGCCTGTGTCACAATTTTGCCACAGGCTGATGTGGCTTTTTAGTGTTATCCTTTATTTCAGTGCAAAATGTCTTTGGCTACCCAAGGTCAGTCTAACAGCACCAGAAACAGAACTAAAACATGAGTTTTTCTGGTGAAGTGACAAATATTGCCCTTTGATAAGCTCAGTACATTCTTCCCTCCATTGTTCCACTTCTTCATCACACTGTGTTGCCATATAAAACCTAAAGAGGCTAGCTGTGGACCCCTTATTCCCAGGCAGAGCTGGGCTCCTCCCAGTGCACATTAGCTCCTTCAGACAGAGAGTAATCATCTTCAGGCTACAAGAAAAATAGAAATGCAACATGATGGTCAAAAATGAAATGGCTCTGTGCAGGAGAGGCAGGGGCTGCATTCCTCTAAGAGTTGCTGAGAATATGATGGTGAATCCCATTTAAGAGGTGCATACATGGCCTTTCTCTTTTGTTTCGTTGAGACAGGGTCTTGCTGTGTTGCCCAGGTTGGCCTTGAACTCCTGGGCTCCAGAGTTCTTCTGCATCAGCCTCTGAAATAGCTGAACTCTAGGCAGACACTGCACCACCACCCCAGCCAGCATGCAGTGACGTAATTAAAAGCTGGAGTGGAAGCAAGGCTATGCTTCCATCAAATGTTTTCAAAAATATTTTAATCAAAGTAATGTATCTACATGATTTAAAAATCAGATGGTGGGCCGGCAAGATAGCTCAGTGGACTAAATGCCTGCTTAGGCAAGTATAGGGACCAGGATTCAATCCTGGGCACCCTGGATGTGCTGAACTGTACATAAATGCTAGGTGTAGTGGTGCACACCTGTAATCTTAGTGCTGGGGAGGCTGAGACAGAAGGATCACTACGAGTCTGAGCCGTGTAGTGAAACCCTGTACCAAATACATAAAAAAAAATAAATAAAAGCAAATGATACAGGAGAATTTGTTTAGCAAATTAACTGTCCTCTCTTACCTTTCTTCTCCCTGTTTTCTTTGAGTTATAGAGTTAGACCTTTTTTTTGTAACACCTTCTTTATTAATTTAATGGGTCTGTAGGAGTTAGTGGTCCCCCCACTATTTTGAAAAATATACTTTCTTTTCAACATTGATTCATTTTTTCAAAGATATGAATGTAAGAAACAGAGTCCTATATTCTGAAATGTTCTAAGTCAATTTTACCAAGCCAAAGCATATACATTTAAACCTCTAATGGACACACACTTTTTCCATCAAGTCCTATTGACCTTCTGGGTTTTTCTCTGTCCTCTTGGCCTTCTGGAACAAGAATTCAGCTGTATGGACAAACACTATGTGAATTTCTACTCTTACTTAAAATTTTCCATAGAGATCAAGTATTACAATAAGCAGACTCTAATATTATTAATGAAACAAAAAGAGCAGTACTTTAGGCAGCAGAGGTAGCTGCATTCCCAAAGTGCTATGTCCTGCCAGGGGAGACACTACTGCAGAGCAGGTAGACCCAAGTGTCCTACCACCCTCCCGAGGGTGCATCCCCATCTCACCTCACCGGGGCTTCCTGTGGAATACCCCACCATTGTCCTTTCTGACTGAAGAGTGGAGTGCTAGATGGTATCCCCAAGAGAGCAAGCAGGCTAGAGGCATCTTCAGCCTATGCCTAGTTGACCTGTCTATATTCATTGTACGCTTCATCCTGATTTGCATTTCTCCCCCACTGTGGTGACCCCACCCCAGGCCCTGGGCACAGTCCCCAATGCACCTGAGCTGCATTTTGATTCATCAGCAGCACCGCCCTCACAGCAATTAGTCTGTTGCCTTGTCATTAAGAATTGTTTTAAAGACAGCAAAGGAGAAGCAACTCATAGAATCCACGTTATCTGGACTGGTATCAGTCACAGGAAAAGAGCTGGGACATCTACTTTTCAGGGAAAAATGCCATCAAATCTCTATAGCACAAAATACATTTTAGCAATCAGAGCCAGAATCCAAGAGCATAATAAAGGCAAATGAAAATGCTTATAATTGTTCATATTTTAAATGCCTTATTTCCTGCCAATCTTATATCCGTTCCCAGAGAAGCAAAAGCTGCCCGCTCTGCCAGCGCCTTTGTCAGCTGCCAGCTGTTCCTTCCCTGGAAAAAGGGTCAGAAGGCTGCGGGTAGCTAATAGCCAGCCAGAAGCTGTGAGTAAGCACTGTCCCTTGTGGGCTTTAGCTGCTGGCTGATTGTCAGCAGAGAACTACAAGTTCTGGTTTGATAAAAGCCAGTTATAAATTTCAAGCCTTCTCCTCCCACCCCCCACATGTTCACTAAAATTGTCATGCGCTCCAGATGAAACTCTGCAAGCACTCGGCCTTTGTTCTGCCTTGTTAGGCGCTGGCAGCCAGGGTCCGCCTTAGATAGTCTAGATAGTCCCTGTGGGGAGGGGAGGTGGGAGGTGGGGCCGAGGTGGGGCTGAGGTAGAGGGTGGAGGAGAGGAGAGGGCTCTGGGGCTCAGTGCGACCACACAGTGCCGGGGCACACATGCAGCCCATGCGAGGTGAGTGCCACAGACTCACTCTGGGAGACGGCCTCAGACTCTGCCAGTGTCCAGGACAGTCAGAAGTGGGTGTGGGATGTACTTACAAATTACAGTCATGTCTGAAGCCCCCTGAAATGAAATGAAACACCGGCTCCATGCACTGGGCATAAAACCCAAATGTTACACTACCTCACGGCTTGTAGCTGCTTCCATGGGCCAGCAATCAAGAATTGATCTTCAGGACTGGGGAGATTGCTCAGTAGGATAAGCGCTTCCCTGACAAGCGCAAGGGCCTGAGTTCAATCCCTGGTTCCACCAAAATAAAAGTGAAAGAATTAATCTTCAAAGCTGGAAGTGGTGGCACATGCCTGTAATGCGAGGAAGCTGAAGCAGGAAGATCATCATGAGTTCAAGGCCAGCCTGGGCTACACAGTGAGTTTAGGACCAACCTTAACTATGCAGCAAGACTCTGTCTTAAAAAAAGAATTACCTTCCTCAGACACACGGGGCCCAGAGTCCCCCAGATTTTTGTCATCAGTCAGGAGGAGCAGGAGGGGCTCTGCACAACGGTGTCTGCACTTCAAATGCTGATGCTGGGGGCTGTCATGGCAATGCGTCAACCCTGAAAATAAATACCCAGCAGAGGCTGGCTTTGAGTTAAGGTGAACACACTATAAATTTCAACTGCTTAAATTAATCACTCACTGCTTGTTGTGAATATTAATCCCAAGGAGAGAGTTGGCTTCCTTCCACTCCATCAAAAGACAGGTGAAAACTAATAACTGCAAAACAGTGGGGTGGTGGTGGGGCTACTTGGGAGCCAGGCATTGACACTGGGTCCCAAGGAGAAGCAGATGCTGAAAAATAGCCCTTCGGCTTCCAGGCACAGCTGGGCTTTAACAGCCTGCGCACCTGCCCGGCCCTCACCTGTCCCCTCCAGAGGGCTCCAGGGACAGTGCGGGAGGGGGGCAATGGAAAGTGTCAAGATTCCTAACTTGTGTTTTTATTACATTTGTGATAAGCTATATGTAACATAAAATCTATCATTTTAACCATGTCCAAGTGAACAATTCAGTGGCATTAAGTACATGCATGGTACTATCCAAACATTTTCACCAGCCTCTCTAGAACCTTTCCATCATTCCAAACTGAGACAGAATCCATCATGGGAACAGTAATTCCCTGTTCCCCCTCCCCAAGCCACCACATTCCACTTCCTACCTCCAGGGATGTGACCACTCTAGGCATCACATAAAACTGGAATCATGCAGTATTTGGCTTTTTTCACCTAATGTAATGTTTCCAAGGCTCAACCATGTCATAGCATAGGGCAGAATCTGCTTCCCTCTGAAGGCCGAATACTACTCCACTGTATGTACTGTACCATTTTGCTTTACCCACACCACTGCTAAGGAACACTAGGATTATTTGGACCTTTCTGCTGTAGTGAATCATGCTGCTGTGAACACAGGTGTACAAGTACTTGTTCAGGTCCTTGCTTTCTGCACATTTGAGACTATACTCAGAAGTAGAACCGCTGGATCATAGGGCTGGCCAAATAGCTCAGTGGATTAAAGTGCCTGAAAGCAGAGGCCAGGAGTTCGATCCCCAGGCCTGTTGTGCTGGCCCCGCCCCGAGGGCGCACTGAGACAACAATTGAGACTGGGTGTGGTGGCACACACCTGTAATCCCAGCTCTTGGGAGGTTGTAAACAGGAGAATCACTACAAGTCTGATCTAGTAGAGAGACCCTGAATACCCTGTAGACCCTTCCCTAAAAAATATAGAAAAAAAAAAAAAAAAAAGAATTGCTGGATCATATGGAATTTTATATACAATGTTTTGAGAAACCACAAACTGTTTCCTAATTTTTTACTATTCCTAAAATTTTTGAAGGAAAAAAAAAATCACTGCATAAAAAGACAAGATGATCTGGGGAGGGTGGCACATACCTGTCTGTACCCCAGCACTCAGGGAGTCTGAGGCAGGAAGATCAAAGGTTCAAGTTTCATCCGGACCACTTAGCAAGATCACACTTCAAAGTAAGAATTTTTTACTGTATATTTAAAATTTGTATTAGTACACGTTTGCAGTGCATAATGATCATATTCACCATGGGAGCTGGTACACGGACTTAACAGAGCTTGTCCTTACTCATCCCCTCCCCTTCCCAAGGTATAAATAATTTAAAAAGCAAAATAAAGATAGATAATAGTAAACAGGAAGAGAGAACTTATTAAAATAAAAGAAATTTAAAAGGATTGGAGATTTAGCGCAGTATACGGACCCCTCCCCCCAACACACCCTTCTCCCCACAAAAGAAACAGAAAGGGGGAGGGAGGATGGTGGCTTCTTGGGGCATCTGGAGAGCAGCACTAAGCCTGGTGGTAGATGCTGCTCATGGAACCTCCTTATCTTGATGAGACATGGCTGGCTGTGAAGGACGAAATGGCCAGCAGTGGGCAGGAAGCAGAACATTTCCACCAAAGAAAGGAATAGATGGCATTGTCTCACAAAGTAGAAAAATCTTGTCTTCCCGGTGGTGCTGGGCCAAGTCTAGGGCTCTGAAAGGAGAAAGAGAAGAGGTCTCTGTAGAGAGAGGAGTCAGCACCCAGAGGTAGAGGAGAATAGTGAGATACTCAGCAAGGCGAAGATGGCCCTGAAGCTCATAGTGTCTACTTTATATTGCTTCCTTGCTCTGCCAAGGGTTGTGATCCCCTCATTGCCCACACACCTTCAGCTCAAGTGTGCTATGTGCAACGAAACTGTGAGCATGACTCTGGACCAACAGGGAAAATGGGAGGGACAGAGAGGTAGTGGTGGGGGCTCTCTAAGTGTCATGGGAAGTGGGCTACACCCAGATTTAGTGGAGGCAGGAATTCAGAGTGTGAGACAACTATGGGGTGCTTCAGAAATCCTGCAAGAGAGACTGGATGTGGTGGCATGTGCCTGTAATCCCAGTTCTTGGGATGTTGTAAACAGGCAGATAACTATGAGTCTGATCTAGTAGTGAGACTCTGAACACCCTGTAGACCCTTGCTTAAAATAAATAAATAAGTAAAATCCTGCAGGAGACAAGGTGGACTGAGGCCTGAAGCCACTTCTAGTGGATATCAATGGACAAGGTATTTCCAGAGACAGAAGGAGGACTGGAAGCTTTCCAGGTACCCCAAGAATGCCATGTCTTTGCACAGTACCTGAGCCTCCAGCTGTAACACCGGAGCCAAGGCAAAGCTGCAGGGCCATAAGCTGGAAATCACTATGAATGTTCATGCTAGCTCCTTCCCAAGATTCGCCCTCTCTGGGACAAGTCAGGGCAAAACATGTACAACAGAACTCTGTAAACCCTATCAACTCAGGGCTTATAAGAGAATTGATTTAATATAGGACACAATTTATAGGGTTATTTTATAAGAGTAATCAAAAATGTCAAATGCAGAAGCATAGAGGAGACCTGTTCACACACTAGAGACCCAAAGAATCTAGCTGAGGGCCTGGATCCCATGGCAGTGTTCTACTTGAGTCCAGTGGAGGACCTAGAGTCCGTGGCAGTGTCATTCAAGAGTCTAGCTAGAGAACTCAAGCCCACGATAATGTCTCATGCAAGTCTGTGTTTAGAATTTGCACTGGGAAGGCCCAAAGGTCAGTGGTGGAAGCTAGAAAGTCTGTGCCAGCAGGCTGAGGGATCTACCCTGCAGCCGGGGAGTGACTCTCAAGGTAAGGACCAGAGCTGCCCCCAAAAGAACCACAGCCATCTTCGGTATCAGTAAAGACCAGAGTTTCTCTGTTGATAACAGCTGAGTTCATATTGGAAAAGCCAGCATGACAAGCTCCTCCAGGAGAATCCACTTCCTTTCATGCTGTTGGCAACAATCCTCAGGTGGGCCCTCCACAACCAGCACCACGCACCTCAGTTCAGCTGGGTGCTACAAGCTGAGCACTAGTTAACCCACCACAAGAGCACTGGAAGACACTAGATAGCTTAGATTAGATCCACCTTCCCATCACTGAGCTCCATCCCCAAGCAAGTCACTTCTGGAGCAGGGTGTCCTTACACGAGGCAGAGCAAGGGCTGTCCTTGAACGTGAACTTGCTAAGACAGAGCCACCTGTCACTGTAACAGATCGTGAGAAGTGTTCTCTGCCTTACAAACACCATTTTGGGCATCGAAACTCTGATTCTGAGAGTCAGATAGAGTCACGTCAGCCATAGTCTCCATCCATAAACACATAGGAGAAGTTTCTTCAATTCAGGCCTTCCAACAAGAGACTCAAACCCACAGACTGTACAAAGAGTCAGGTATGTTTTCATTAGTCTCCAGCTATGCTTTTATACAACAAACAATAAAGATTCACTGTCATGTTCCAAGGTAAGTCCTGTTTCTCCCTGCTGAAGGGCTGTCAGTGATTCTAGCCTGTGTGACAGAGGACTAGGCACTGGTTCCTTGGATCAGGACACTGTCACAGGTCCTATCTTGTTCTCACCCTTCCTGGCACTGGGATAGGGCCTGTGGGCTCCCACTCAGTCCTCATCACCAAGCCTCAGCCTTTGCTAATGCAAATGGAAAAGAAACAGTACAAGTTCTCATATGTCCTGAGTCTTAATTGACCTTGGAAGGCTAGGACCAAAATGTTGGCTTTCCTTGCGGCCCTCCTTTTTCTCTAATTTTGGTCTGCAAACTTAGGTTGTTAACCCTCCAGAAGACAAATTTATTGTTATTACCATACAACCTAGGCTGTTAAGCTTAAACTCACTATCTGTCTCAATATCAAACATCTTAGGCATAACATGGAACAGGTATTTTTCATCAGGTATTGATATGTTGAACTTTAAGTCCCTACAGAATATGATGAAAAAACATTTAAAAATTAGGATATATTTTTTAAAAATAGGCATAAAGAATTATATACTTCTTATGTTTACACATAAATCCAAAAATCTCACCATATACAACCTTGAAGCAGGACAGTCCCAAAATATTCCTTTTCCTGTCTCTTGCCTTCATTCACCACTCCCTTCTTTTTGAACAGTCATCTACCTGAGAGACAGCACAGCAGCAACTGGCATGTCATGACAAGCAGCCTGTATTCAGAAGACCAGAATGACAGGCACTCCAAGCATGAAACTACTATTACAGATTACCATCTTCAGTGCAGTAGCTTAGTTCACAGGTATCAGTATATACAGTTAGTCAGGGTGAGAATCTTTCCAATTAACTGCTAGATTCAAAAATCTTCTGGAGATTCTCAGATCATTGCCTTGCCCATCTTCTACATATAACTGTATGGCTTGACTTATTCATGTTTCCTAGCTCTTCTCCTTTCCCTCTCTTGATTAGTATAAAAACAAAATATAAGAAGTAAAGCCATGCTGTTATGTTGAGCTGTAGGGGACTCAGGTCAACAATTTCTGACATTGCCAGTCAAGTGGAAGACCCAATACTATTATGGGCTACTGGACTCTTTTAGAATATTTTGCTGAGTTTACACACCTATAATATTTAAATGATGGAACTTAACAAAAAAAGGGTATACAGATGAATGTCCATTTTGTATCTGTGTATTCAAAGTGGTTAGGATAGATATATAGTTACATTCTCTTAATGAATAGAGGGATTTGTTCTAAAGGTGTTTGTAAGTAGGATAACATGTCTGCATCTTGTACAGCAATTAACCTCTAGGAAGAATGTACGCAATGTGTGAATTATTGAAACTGTCCTACCAATTTGGTTTGAAACTGTCTCATTGCTATTTGTTTCTCAATAAAATTATGGGAAAAAAAAGAAACAGGTAAGCTCAGGCTCTCAATAGAGACAACTTTCAAGGTCTTGAAGTTAAAAGACAATACTGCTCCATATTCCTAAATGTGGGGTGGGGGGAAATGGAAAAGAAAACAAGGGCTACTAACATCAGGTCCTGAGCTGTGTCTCTGAGCTGTGGAGGTACAGGGTGGGAGGGCAGTGAGAAGCAGAGGGAAAGTGGCTTTATTGTTCAGGAAGATATCCGCTTGGTTATGAGAGCAAGATTTCTTCTCCCCCATCCTCAGCCAAGCAGAGTGCAGATGGAGGATGGACAGAGTCCGCATGACGGGATGGCAGAAACGAGGAGATTTTTGCCAGGTTTCACAGGGTCTGTTGAGCCCTGACCCAGAATACAGTAAAAGGATCAGAGCACACGGAAAGAAGGCTGAGGCCAGGGCTTAAAGAGGACAGTGACTCCTCTGGTGAGAAATCCCTCCCGGCTAGCAGCATGAAGGCCCCTTAGGGTAGCAGTACCTGCCGCGGCCTTGTGCTTTCAACCTTACTCCTCAGCTTGTGGTTTACGGACCAACAACCTGATAATCTGTTAGAACTGCAGTCCCAGCACCACCCCAGACTTGCTGAGCCGGAATGTGTCACTTAGAGCCTAGAAGAGTAAATAAAGCCTGAAAGATACAATAGATACTGCAAAAGGGAAAGAAACTGCTCAGTGGGAAGGAACTCCTGTGATGACGAAAAGGAGGAAAGAAAGAACGAAGGAAGGAAGGGAGGGAAAAGGCATGTATGGGATATCTTGGATAATTGTACTGCTGATTTCTGCTAGTCTTTTGGAAGGAGCAATTAATGCTGAAATTTTTTTCTCGCTTCTTAATTTTTTTTATTTTTTGACCAATTTTGCATGCTTATATCTGGTAATCTGAACAACTGCTTTGAAGACAACAATAGGCAATATAACAGCCATTGTTAAATCTCTACTATTTTGTTTAGTGAAATTCTGTATTGTTTCTAATGAGTGTTTTAAAATACTTTTTATTCTCTTTAAAATAACTAGGGGCCGGGGAGATGGCTCAGTAGAATAAGCGCTTCCCTGGCAAGTGCAAGGGCCTGAGTTCAATCCCTGGTTCTGCCAA
>NW_004524666.1:11145445-11167889 GCF_000260255.1 Octodon degus | reverse complement strand
AATAATAATAATAATAAAATAACTAAATGCAAAAATAATAAAAATTTCCAAGCCATTTGTATGTACACTATTTTTTCCCAGTGCTAGGTTTTGAATTCAGGGCCTCACATATATTGAGTGAATGCTCTTTCCAAAGCAAGCAGCACAGAATTCAAACATGGGCCAGGGTAGTCACACCAGGTCGCTCATATGTAGAACATTGGGAAAGGAGAAGGTGAGAAATGGAGCCTCCATTTAGCTTTCGTTCCATCTCTGCAAACATAGGAGGTCTCCATAATAGAGAGGCCCCACAGAACTTTCAGCTCTTTCCAGAGTCCGGTTGAGGATGATGATCCTCTGTTGGCACCAGCATCTCTATCCTTAAGACCAGGGCTTATACACAGCAGCCTGGCTGAGGGGGATTTGGGGAATGAAGGAGGAGAGATGGGGCTTTCAATTGCAGAAGGGAGGAGGAGGAGAGAGGGCAGCAGAGACTCAAGCTTGGTGGAAAGATCCCAGCAAGACAAATCTGAGTCAAGTAAGAGTTGTGCATAATATTACATATGGAAATCTAGGTCTTGGTGTTTTTAAAGACCCAGACTCCTTAAATCTGGTTGCCCTCTCATCTCTGGGGTGCTGCTGTCAACCACAAGGACCTCAACAGCCACCACCACTACATCTATATTCTAACCAATGAGAAAGAAAAAGGGACATTATGGCTTAAGTTCTCATAGTTCATTGATCAGAACTTAACCATGTGGTCACGCCTACCCATGGGGAAGGCTGCATAAAGCAGTCATCCTTCTGGGGAACGATGTGTCCAACAGTAGGTTCTATATCTGCGGCAGAAGGAATGGATATTGGGGCTAACTTCTGAGTTTCTGTTATAGAAACCAATAACCCAAACTATCAGAGGCACCAAGGTGGTCTAGTTCCTTAACAGTGTCCTGGGGAAGGTGATGAACAAGACACCTTGTTTTCCATTCAACCCGCATGAGCATTCACAAGGGGACATGCTTGTCAGGCACTGGGACATCTTTAAAAGCAGGGGCCTACAGAGGGGAGAAAAGCCCCCACTGGGTGTGAGACCCTGGATCACTAACAGAAGGACACATAAGCCTCCCTCAATACCCAGACTCTCTCTGGAGAAAGAGGGCAAATACCGGCTGACCAAATCATTACTAGCAGGACCAAGCTGCAGAAGACGGAGGTACTTCCCAGTGACGGTGAGCCTCTGCCCTCTGCTAGGTGGAATGTGAGTAAAGGTACAATATTGCAGAAAAATTGGGGTGATGGGGTTGTATTTTTGAGGATTTTTTTTTGGCATAATCTACAAGTAAAATCACTCTGTCTCATAATATGTGGGGGAGGGGGTACCAGGGGAGACTGAGAAGAGAATCTGCCGGCCCTGACTTTATAAGCTGCAGTTCTGAGCACATCTTTCTTAGAGGTAAATGGCTACCCATTTACCTCTACTTCTATATGTGTCCTGCTGCCTTCTGCCAGTGAGGCAAAACTGTAAAGGAAAACTTTTTCAATTAATACATAGGATTTTTTTTTTCCTCCTGCAAAGAAGGTTATCAGTATCCAGGCAGCAAATTTAGAGTGAGAATGATTGATGATACTTGATCTTTAGCATGATGTGTTCCATCTGTCCTCAGAGCTAAGGACAAGGAAGGGCCGGGTAGCATGGGACAGTACAGTATAGGCAAAAGGTCCCAAGCATTTCCTGCTTCCAGTGTCATTGTTGACACTGAAGGACTCATAACTCAGATTCTATTGTCAGAGAGCTCCAGCTGCCACGCCCAGATGCTTGCAATTTTACTATGTAACAAGTAGAGAAGAGGCATTGAGAAGTGTCTGGGAATTATAGTTGGAAAATCACACCCCCTCCTTTCCAGAATGTGCATAGGTCTGCTGATAAACAAGTGCATAGAGTCTGGATATCAGGCAGCCAGACCTGCCAAGGAGGAGGGCTTAGCACAAACCGTCTGTGCACTGAGCTCTCTTGACCTGTGCTTCACATCTCACGGCCCTGAGGATCCACCTGTCCACTATACGTCCCTGTCTCGTCATGCTATGCCTAAGTTTCTGTCCCTTGGTGCATTTCTTGGGTTCTGCTTGCCTTACCTGCCATCACCACCCTCCAGCTCCTCCTTATTAGCTCTGAAAGTCCAAAAAGTCCTTTAATATGGAACAAAACCTTTCATTTCATACCTGATGATGAGACTTACGGTGCAAATGCCCCTCAGAGAGGTGGAACGCTGCTATTTTAAATTCAGACCATGTAACTTAGGTAAAAATTAATGATCAGGTTTTTTAATCCTTTTCCTGAGACCGAATTTCAGTGGGGGAAAGCAGAGGAGGGAATATGAATGTTATAAAAGCAGTGTTGGAGGAAGGGCAGTCATGAGAAAGGAGAGGCCAGGGCCACCCAAGGACAATCTCCGAGGCGTGGCACATGCCTGATCCCCTCTGTGCCATGCCACCCAGGGATTCCTACTTGAACTTGAAACCTAGCTGTGTGGCCCAATCAAGCTACCTAAAGCCTCAGCACATTAACCACCTGACCTAGCTATTCTCCTTCTGGGTATCTTTCTCAAAAGAATTTAAAACACTATACCATAACAATATATGTGCACCCATGTTTATAGCAGCACAATTTGTAATAACTAAATATTGGAAACAGCCCAAATGTCCGTCAACCAAGGAATGGATAAAAAAAGATGTGATTTTTTTTTCTACAATGGAGTATTACTTAGCTATAAAAAAGATAAATTTTAGGCTTTTCTAGGTAAATGGATGCTACTAGTGACCATACTCATATATGAAATAAATCAGTCACACATGTGTAAGCATTGTGTTGTTCCCTAGTGTAAGAAGCTGAAAGGGAAAACAAGAGCCAATGTGTACAATGTCTTGGGAAAAGGGAAGAAACTGTTCACAAAGAAAGCAAAACAAGGATGGGAGAAAGGAGAAAGGAAGGGAAAAGGAAAAATAAATGTATAAACAAGGTAGTTAAGATAGCTATACTACTAATTTCTATTAGTTCATAAAAAGAAAGGTTTGTGCTTATATTGTTTGATCAATTTTTCATGCCAGTTCTTGTAACCTGAGCAACTACTCTGAAGATAACAATAAGCAAGGTGCTGACCATTGTTTCTCTCCATCTTGGTTTGAAATTTTGTATTATTGTTTTCAGTGTTTTTTTCTCTTTAAAATAATAATAATTTTAAAGTTCCCCCATGCAGTGCTGGCCCCGCCCCCTGGGCGTGCTGAGCCCCCCACTGAGTCCTGATATGGTCGCCCTGCCCATAATCCCAGCACTGCAGAGGCTGCAAACAGGAGGACCACTACAAGTCCTGGATGTACAGTGAGACCCTGCATGAAATGAAGGATAAATAAATAAATAAATAAATAGAAATAAATAAATGTAAAATTCTTAAAAATCTACTTGTGTAATAACAGTAATGAAAACTATCTTACAGGGCTTCTTTGGGATTTTTTTTATTAATTATGGTGAGGTACACATAACAAAACTGAAGTGTCTTAACCATTTTCAACCGTATAGGGGCACAACTGTGCACAAGGCTCCAGTATCTCTGCATCCTTCTCAGTACTTACTTTCTGCATTTTGTCCAAGTAAACATTCTAATTTTTAAAATGAAAACATAAAATTGCCATAGCTGTCTCCAAAGCCAAACAATTGAATAAATCCAATCAGAGAGGGCTTGGGGAATCCTACAGGACTTAACCACACCAGCCTCGTGTAGAATAGGAATGACACGGAACGTATGCAGCAGGTTATATAGGAAAGCACGTTAAAGCCCCTCCCACTCTCCGGCCACTCCAGAAAGTCCCCCCACACCCCTGCCCCACTGATGCCTCTCCTGCACCTTCTCTCTGGGCTCCATGCCACCTTGTCATTACCTTTTCCTCTTTCTGATACTTGTCTCTGGTTTGACCAATCCTGCTGAGTTCACTGTCTAGGGGAAGCAGAATCTGTATTTGCATTTTCCTTTTGGAGACCAGCTATCTGGAGTACATTTCTCCACTTCATTACACAGACTGTGAAAATTAGCTGACATACCATAAATGCTGTATTCCTCAGTGTTTTTTATTGCTAGGAAATACGTGATACCCACAGGTGCACTGACACGTAAAGAAATATGGTTTCACTTTCCAGACCACAAATGGCTCACTCAAGACAGGAACATCATAGCGCACAGTGGCCTAACAGAGGAAAGTCGCTGAATTCATGGTATCCAGAAAGCAGAGAGGAAGGAGCCAGGGACCATACACAGTCCCAAGGTCATGGCCACATGACTCACCCAGACACACCCACAACTTTGCTTCCCTAATCTCCTAGGCATCTCTTGAGCCGATGAGCTGACAAGCAAAATTAATCATCATAGGTGCCCAGTATGTGGTAGCTGTTCTTATAGAATCTGCCTCGTAGATGTACTGTGAGCGTTATAAATGAGCAGTGAACACAGAGTGCATTTTAGTGAGCACTTTCTGAAGGTTATCATTGTGACAGTAACTAGGAGCTCAGTGTGCAGGACTTACTGCTTAGCAGGACAAGCTGCTGGTGACTTTAGGTCTATGTGACCACGTAAAGTCTCCTCGGCATGAAGATCTTTGACTTTCCCCAGAACTTCCCAGCACTTCCCTTTCACTACACAGGTGTAAGGTGAATAGGTATCATTGCCTTGGGGTAATGGGTTAAGGAAGCTTTGTAGCTCAGAAAACCTGCTCTTCCCAGTATCTTCTTAGTAGGGGAAGGAGAAAATAACTTTGTGCTCAGCAGGGGAAGAAACCTTGTCTTTAGTTGATCCTCCTTCTGTAATGAGAGGCAGTAGCCCCCTTCTCTGTGGAATCAGTTACTTACAGTTTCAGTTATCTGTAGTCAGTGGTGTTCTGAAAGTATTCCTTAGAAAATTTCAAAAATAAATAATTCTGAAGTTTTAAGACATGCACTGTTTTGAATAATGTGACAAGACCTTGAACTACCTACCCATGAATGGCCGCCTTGATCTTGGTGGCTGTCTTAGCTAGCAGGTCGACACTTGTGGTTGGTGTGCTCAGATGACTCTTATTTTATTGCCCCCAAAACACAATAGCACTGATGTTGGTGATTTCATGACAATTATTGTTTTTTTTTATTTATTTATTTATTTTGTGTGTATGTGGCCAGCTCAGCCCACCAGGGTGCGGGGCTGGCTGGCATGTGGTGCTGGGGGATTGAACCGCGGTCCCTGTGCTTTGCTTAGCTTAGCTTGTTCTAAGTAGGTGCTTTAGACCACTGAGCCATCTCACCAGCCCGACAATTATTGTTATAGTCATTCCATTTTATTCATATCATTTGTTGTTACTCTCTTATTTTACCTAATTATAAATTAAATGTAATCATGTTTAATTATATAGTAATTGATATACTCTTTAAAAAAAAACCACAGGGCATATACTATCTAAGGTTTATATTATTTGTGATTCCAAGCATTTATGGGGGGAGTTGAAACACATCCCCTGTGGATAAGAGAGGAGTATTCTGTCTGAGATTGGGTAGTTTATAAACAATTGAAATTTATTTCTTACAATTCTGTGTAGGCTGGCACAGCTAGACTGAGCAGCCTAAAAACAAGACATCAGCAGATTGTGTCAACCAAGTACACACTTATTCCTCTCTCTCTCTCTCTCTCTCTCTCTCTCTCTCTCTCTCTCTCTTTCTCTCTTGACACGGGGTCTTCCTATGCAGTTCAGGCCCACCTTGACTTCCCAACAATCCTCCTGTCTTAACCTCTCAAGTGCTAGGATTATAGGCTGTGCCACTATGCCTAGCTCCTTTTCTTCTTTCTTTCTTTCCTACTTTTTTTTTTTTTTTTTTTTTTTGGAACTGGGGATTGAACTCGGGACCTTGCGTTGCCAGGGAAGCACTTATTCCACTGAGCCATCTCCCCAGCCCCTCTTTCTTTCTTTTCAAAGATTTATTTGGTAGAACAGAGAATTTATGAACATTAGGCACCATAGTTTAGTCTAATACACTGGTATAAAGGGAACCAACTTCAATATAATTTGTCTTTTGCCAAAAAACTGTTATGAGCTGAATGTATGTACCCATCTCCCATTCATTTGTTGAAACTCTATAGGATGGCATTTGTAGGTAGAACCTTTGGCAGGAGATTAATTTTTTATATTGGAAAAAATTTTCTTTTATATTGTAGCCTCCTGAATGGGATTAGCACCCCTATAAAAGGGACCCCTCACAGTACTCTGGGTCTCCTTTTGTCATATGACAAAGTGAGAGGGTCTGCCCTGATCTTGGACTTCCCACCTTCTAAACCATGAGACATAAATATTTGCCATTTGAGTCATCCAGTCTATGAAGAAGATGCAGCAAACTGTAGAACGGGGCAAACACAAATCCTCCTCTCTTGGATTTTTAGCAGATGTGTGGGTGTTGACCCCCAACCTGACCTCTGTACCTCTGACTTCTACAACAGCCATCACTGTATAAGCACAGCACCATGGTGACTGACACAGACACAGCCTCACCCTTTTATTGTCTGGACTCTTCAGTGTTGAAAAGAGTTGTGCAAAGAAAGCAAATCAGCTGTGCTCCACCTTAGTGTGTAGGAAACAGAGACAGAAACTGAGGCAACTCTGGGTTGAACTGTGTCATGCAGTGGCTGTGTGTCCTTGTGGTGTTACTCCCTGTCTCTGAGCCTGGAGTTCTGTGAAGTCAAAGTGGGAATGATAGTGAAGTCGCCTCCCAGGACTGTCAAGAGAAGCCCTCAGTGAGGAGCTGGTCCCCTGCAATGTCAGCTCCAAGGTCTTAGTCTGAGAGCTAGAGGGAAGCTTCTGGGGGCTGGAGATGTTCACTTCCCAGACCTGGGCCTCCTCAGCAACCCCACCCACGCATCTGCATTTCTCTGTAAGTGCCTCAGGTGTATTCAGACAGAAGTTCCCTTCTCAGGTCTAGGACACTTTGGAGTGACCCCAGCAGAGACTCCGAGAAGGTGCCATCATCTCTTTCCCCCAAAATTTACAGAGGAGGAAGAAGGTCCAGCTAACAGAAATGAATAGCAGCGCTTCAGTGTTTGACCTTCTCCTCATGAGGACCTTAGGCCTCAAGTCCCAGAAACAGTGGTAGAGAAATGGAAGAAATGCTTCCCCTGTTCTCCCTGGCAGGCAGACTTCTACAGGTTGTTCTTGACCCTGCACCTTCAAAGCTTTCCCAGTCCATTAAAGAACATTTAAGAAGAATGAAAAATATTTTCCCCTCTACCTTTCTTTTCCTCATCTTTCTTCGTCATGCCATTCTTCTTTCCTTGTCTGTTCTTATCCCCTAATGCCAATAACTTTTTCAGATTATCCTGGTACTATTCTTGCAAGAATGCCCTACCGCTTATTCCACTGAGCCATCTCCCAGGCCTGCTTTATTTTTTAAATGAAAGAGTATTCATGCTTGTGAAAAAAAAAGCAATCAGATTTTTTTCCACTGTATTTCCCTCAAACCCATTCCCTTGAAGTGACCACCACTGAACAGTTCGACATACATCCTTGCAAGCATTTCTGAATGGACCATTTAACAGCTATATAGAAATTGCCTAGAATGTTCTGCACAGTGTGCTGGGTTCTACTGGTAACCAAACATCAATCTATATACTTTATGTACAAATTTTTGTGTATCCATCATAGATATTGGCAAAAATAACATTTACTAAATATCTGAGAGCCCCTTTTCCACGGTAGTATGTAAAAATAATAAGTACTCGTGCATTCCAATTTTTCATAGTGACATAGTTTTCTGTTGTAAAGATGTGCCACAACATTTATTACTTGCCTTATGCTAGTTTAAAAAACACCCACATTTCCTTTGCTGAGCAACCAGCTTCAGGCATCGTACTTGACCAGTAACTGGCAGGCAGGATAGGCGTGCTCTAGGGAGTCCCTGTGTGAGGATGGAAGGACCACCAGCTATGTGGGCTGCCCCTCAGACCTTTTCAACAGGCAGACAATTCCCCTAGCAGAAGAGTGTATGGTAGCCCAGCCGGCCAGTGGTGTGGCTAAGGGTACACTGGACCCTCTGATATCAAAGCTGCTGCCACCACGGCTCCCATAACACTCTGTGGCGCTCAGAGTCTCTGTGTTTATATGTGTACACATTGCTGCGTATCATTCTGCCTGCAGCATCTGCTGTGTGCAGTAAATTGTGTAGGCTATCAATTAAACAATGGGAAGGGGATGGGAGAAAATAAACTTCAGGTTATGAAATGGGAAGCCAGCGAGGATGCAGGGACATGGGCAGTAAGTCCCCCGTTGGTGGTTAAGGCAGCAAATGCTTAAGTTGTAAACGGTAAGAAGCTCCTGCTCCCTGCTCCTCCTTACTATCTGCCAGCCCCTCTTTGAAGCTGCTAATGAGTAAGCAGACTTCACAGGCAAGTTCAGACTCCTTCCCAGCAGCGTGGGCACTGCAGTCACTGGGGGTCCCGGGCGTTCCTTTGCAGTTTCCTAGCCGGATGGTGAAAACAATAATGCAGCCTAATTGGTCCCTGGTTCTTTCTAGTGAATGAAGGAGGTTTCTGTTTTAAGAAATAAAGTGCCTTAGCTGTTGATTCACTGCCCACAGGGAGATTTCTGAGCACAGGCTTCCTAGCCTCCGCGGAGATTTGCATACAACTTCCACTTCCTGCTTCAGAGCCTGTTCTACAACTTACCTGGCCCTGGACAGGGCAAAAGAAGTCCAGAGCAACCCGAGGTGAAGGCAAGAGAAGCAGAAAGCGCGACCACCCCCAGCTGTCTGTCTGTGTGTCTGTCCCTCGTGGGTCTAAGGTGAGTGAGCCCGCCCTGTCCGATTTCTTAACCACTGACCCACTTTCCAAAACGCTGTTTTCTCTCTTCGCCGAAACGTTCTGCCCCAGTTTCCTCAGCCCTTCCCTCTCTCCCCACCTTTAGCTTGTTTTTATGGGGATCAACTTGGGCTGAGAAAATGAGAGGAAGTTTCTACAGCAAGAATGTGTTGCTGGATTAATGTTCCAGACCAGCGAGCTGAGATTTAACTCTTTGAAGAGAGAAGGCCCACACACTGGTGTGATTCCAAGCTGCTTGGGAATCACTTGTTTGGGCATTTTCTGTCCCCTAAAGTTTGGATCAAGAATTGAAGTTCCCCTGCTCCAAGGTGGGGCCCACCCTGGCAAAGTTTAAGGACCTGGCTTCCAGCTCCACCACATGTCTGTAACAGAGGGAAGGACACCTCCCAAATTTTCTCTATTCTGGTTTCATACAGGGGGAAAAAAAGCACACAATATTCTCGGGCCAGGACACCTCCCTGAACACTGCGCTGTGTGTGAGCCTTCCCTGGCTCCTCTGCAGCTCTGCCCTCCTCAAACCTTTACAGACCCTGGACAGAGCATTGTGGGGACACCCTGGAGAAATGCTTTATTTGGTCTTACAGGCTGATCAAGCTTCTTACAACATTTAGATTCAAGGTGGCCTCTTCAAACATATATATAATTTTTTTTTGGTGGAAGAAAATAGGCCAAATGATTTAAAAAGAAGTCAGGAAACTTGGATCCAAGTTCTCACTCTACTTTGTGTAGTTCCATCTCTTACACAATTCATTTTGGCTCCCCTGGGCCTGGATTTCTTCATTAGCAAAGTGTGTGTGTGTATATGTGTGTATGTGTGTGTGTACTAGCATGATTATATCTAAATTCCTTTCTAACCAAACAAAGCTGGGCAGAGCCTTAATGGGTGGTCTGAGAAGACTTGTTTTGCTTACTGGTTATTACCTATATAAATTTTACCTTCTGCTTCTAGTTGGTGAGCCTCTGGAGGAAATGGACCTTGTTTCTTAATACTTTTCTGGGCACCAGAATCTCCCCTCCTAGCAAAAAGCACACTGCAAGGCGCATATTGGATGATTCCCCAGCTTCTTCCCACGCGAGCATCTTTGATTTCTGTTTCACTCATCTGCTTGGTAGGCTAAAGGTAAAGCAGCAGCCAGGCTGAGCTGGCGGAGGAAGCCCTTCTGTGGAGGGCTGCCTAGAACCAAGATGTCATTACTGGTTCCAGCCAGATACGAGGGAATGGGGGTTTCTTGAATGAGTTTTTGTCCCATTTGCATTTCCCAGAAAGCATTGTCTACCCCACGCATTTGCTCACAGAGTCAGAGGAGGCTGGAGAACTGACAGGCAAACTCAGTGCCAGAGACCAATGATGTGACCGAGCTGGAGCAATCATCGTGTGGGGCCTTTAATGGGAGGGGAAAGGAAACAGTGAAACATAACCTCGTGCCATGTCACGGCAATGACTATGATCAGACTCATTATTAGATGGCAGATACAAGAAATCCTTAACCTTTTCCAAACCACTGCTTTTTAAAAATGTGTTATTGTTTCTCTTGGGCAATTTCTCACTGTCAGTACAGTTCCAACAGGCTCTGGTTGAGTGGGATGGGCCAACTCAGGGATTTTGGGATTGTTGAATTTTTGTGGGCTTTAGGCCCTGGCATAGTCCTCTAGTCCCACTTTCTGATGTTTCGGTCTAGTCCTCTGGGCTAGGAGGATAGGCATTTCAACGTGTTTCACCTGTGCTGGCTCCTGATTGTGTTTTCTTTCTTTCTTTCTTTTTTTTTTGCGGAACCAGGGATTGAACTCAGGCCCTTGTCTGATTGTATTTTCAAACACAACGCATCATTATCTGGGATTGGGCTCACTGTTGTTCAGTTGCCAGCCGAGCATCCACCTGTAAAGGCCTCGCTGCCAGTGTTCTCAGTCTGGCTCCGTCACCCCCAGTCCTTCGGTGTGGTGTCAGGAGGAGAATGCTACCGCTCTGCCCACTTCATTGCCAGGGTGTTGTAATGAGGAGCAGGCTCTGGCATGTGTCACAATGTTGGAGGGAGCTTCCTAACTCAGGGATCTCATTTTCCAAGCATGCAGACAGAAAATGTTACGGCCTGCTTCTCCAGGGCTGAGGAGTTGTGACTTTCAAATGTTCTGAAAATTAAAAGGGGACAATCATATTTGCAGGCATTCTTTAACAGGCATTCAGCAAGATAGATGATGGTGGGGTAGTTTGTCTAAATTAGGTCGATGCTTTACACATCACAGAATGGAAATCTCAGATATATCCTGAATTCAAATCATTTTTCTGCTGCAGGCAATTTAAGATTAGCCTTTAAAAACGTACATATATCAATTGCAAGCAACTGCTGCAGAAAAAAAGAGCACAGATGAGGCACATTAAACTTTAAATTCCTTTCAGATCCAACAAAATGACCCCTAATGTTTGATCACATTTCCTTATCAAAACAATCCAACAGGCCTTCCGTGAGAAGGCATCCAAGTGAGAGCTCGAATCAGGCTGCTGTCTCCCAGGCCTCTCTCATTTCTTCTCAACGCATTGTCACCAAGCTATTTTTAGTTCATGAAACCCAGGCTGTCCTCCTCCCTGCGACATTCCGTCTCTCAGAGCCAGCCAGCCAGCCAGCCAGCCTTCCAGAGCACACGCGTGCTTGGTGGTCTGGCGGTTCAGCTCGCTCTGCCCATGAGCACTCAGCACACACCATACCTTCCTGGAGACCTGAAGCCCTACACATTCAGTGCAGGGCCGCCTTGCACCCACCCTCGGGGCTGTGACAATTTGGCTTGGTTCCCTGGTGAGGCAGCTGAAATCAAGCACATGGGCAGGGATGGGACTGGAGTCCCTGCCTGTGTGCCCCTTTCAGCAACCCAAGGACATGGGTTACTTGGGGCCCTAGCAAGTCCCTCAGGGAGGAGGGGAACTCGGCTGTCTTCTGCCATCTTGTTGTCTTATGCCCAGGGTGGTGCTTTTCCTTTTCCTCTCACCGAGTCCATACTTCTCATTCATGTCAGTGAACTTTCTTCCTACTCTGAACTGTCTGTCCACACTCTTCCTGGCCTTTTGCCTGGATTCAGACTTTTCCCTCCTTTCAACTGATGCTTCTCATACCCATAACACGTGCAGACTACAAGTCAAGCAAGTCTCCTACACCATTGTAGGGCAAACAAAGGATTTCCCTCAGGCTTTCCCCACTACCCTTGCTTCTTTCCTCTCCCATGCCTCTCTGTCACTGCATCTTTTCCTTCTCTTTAGTCTGTGGGAAGGACTGGATTAGGGATCACAAATATACTTAGGGAAGCCACCTTATCTGAAAGAAAAAAAAAAAGACAGTGATAACAGAAAAACACAGGCTGGTTTGCAGTTGTTCTCTTAAGTGTTTTTTTGTTTTGTTTTTTAAACTAGCTTCCAATGTGGCAGTCAGTTCGTTTCTCATCATCCATCTCCACCCAGGGCAGCTTGCAGAGTCCTAGGATACATTTCCTCCAGCTGGGTCAGTTCCGCCCACTCTGTACAGCCTCACATGGGACTTCCTGTGCAGGGTTATGCCCAGGGACAGAACAGTGTCTCCTTGTCTCACCACTTCAAATTGTCTCACAACTTAGTGGAAGAAGTCCTTGGAGAAGAACATTCTGCAAGAAAACTGAGAAGCATTTGTTCACTGAAGTTTGAATCTGAGTCAAGTAGCTCTCTGAAAAGCAACCTTAGAGCAGAGTACTGCCTGTCATCTCAGCTACTAAGGAAGCTAAGGCAGGAGAACTACAAGTTCGCGGCCAGTCCTGGAAAGTTAGTGAGACCCTATCTCAAAATAAAATTTTATTTTTATTTTTTATTTTATTTTTTTTTAGCTGAACCAGGGATTGAACTCAGGGTGTTGTGCTTGCCAGGCAAGCACTTATTCTATTGAGCTATCTCCCTGGCCCCTCAAAATAAAATTTTAAAATAAAAAGGACCAGTAGTGATGTAGCTCAGTTTTTTTTTCTTTTTTTTGTTTTGTTTTGTTTTTTTGAGAACTGGGGATTGAACTCAGGCCCTTGCGCTGGCCAGGCATGTAGCTCAGTTTTAAGAGTGCTATCTTAGTATGTGTAAGATCCTGGATTCAATCCCTAATGCAACAATTTCCTCTAAGCAAATCTGCATTATGGGAAGTTTGCATATATTTGGGCTGTGAGCAAAGAATTAATGAGTATACAGAGCTTAGCTTTTATATTCACATCTTTAAGACACATTAAAAAAAATTAATCTCAAGGAGTTAAATAAGACCTTGAAATCTATCATTGAAAGTATTGATCCAAATTGGATCTGAGGAGTCTTCTAACTGTAAGTTTATTGTTTTATTCACCTGAAGTAGTCATGCTGTGAATTTATAGCCACATTATTGACCTCCAAAAACATGCTTTAAAAAAAAAACCCTACAAGCAGTTAGTGTACACTCCTAGCCTTGATTAGCTAGGAGCTGTTAATGTGGTTTATTAATTACTCAGGCTGCTCACTCCTGCCCTTCCCCTGTTCCCTGCTCTGCTATTTGTCTTCTTGCAGGGACAGAACACCTTCATTAAGTCCCAGCTGTCCTTGCTTCAGAGGCGTCCCTGGAAGATATCCCCTCTCACGATGTGTCACCATTTATCATCACCCTTTGTTTGTGCTCTGTCAACAAGTTTTCAATTTATTTTGAATTCAGCTTCTGATTAAAATTTAATGAGATCCAATCAAGTGCTTTTCTCGAATCAAGATGCCTCTGCAGTGTCATTTGTATCCTCTGTTGTAGATGCAGGAGGGAAGCTTTCTAGCCTGGCAATGCATTATAAAATGCAGGTGACATGTGCCCACACCCCTCAGTGTCAAGGTGAATTGTTCTGAAGAATGCTTTTCTTCTTTTTTAAATGTATTTAGTGCAAGGTCTACAGGGTCTCACTACACAGATCAGACTCATAGTTGTCCTCCTGTTTTCAGCCTCCCAAGTGCTGGTATTGATACAGGGAGAAAAAGTGATCTTGGATGGGTGACCTCCAAACCATATAGGGAACCTCCAAATGACATAGGGAAAAATGATCTCCCGACCTGACCTGTAGGAGTTCGTGTTCTCTAAAACTGAAGAATGAATTTTAGGAACAAACAGAGGTTATGAGCAGAATATATTTATTGAGGGAAAGAAAGCTCCTGTCCAAGAGAGGGACAGGAGGGGGCCCCAAACAGGTAGTTCCCCTGGAAGCTGTCTCTTCCAGGGAATTTTATAGTGTAAAACCATGTGAAGCT
Organism: Octodon degus; assembly: GCF_000260255.1. NCBI lineage: Eukaryota > Metazoa > Chordata > Mammalia > Rodentia > Octodontidae > Octodon > Octodon degus. The sequence continues at coordinate 11,153,789 of NW_004524666.1, read as the reverse complement.
AAGGTAGACAAAGAGGGAACTCGCTTAGGTGGGCAGGAGGTGGGACAAAACTATGGTCAACCAATGAGATTACAAGCACCATTGCTCAGGTAGAGCTGATTAAACCCAGTGTCAAATGGGAAAGCAAGTCATGTAGCAAGCGGGCATGAATATGGGACAGGGTCTTTTCCTGTTGGGGGTTGGAATGTGGGACAGGGTCTCTTCCTGATGGGGGTTGGGCTAGTGACTCACTTGGGTCTTTCCAGGTGATTGATACTTATTTAGAATATCAATCCCAGGTGCTACTCTTTTAGCATTTGTTTGACCTTTAGGTCTTTAGGTCTGGTTCACAGCAGGAGCATCTGTCCCTCCCACAGTTGTCTTTATCTTCTGTGCTGTCTCCTTTGAGGGCCTGGCCCTGTCTGACTGCCTATAATATTTCTATCTAACTCAGCTGCCTGCAGTAGTATTACAGGTGGTGTCACCATGCTCAGTCTCAGTCACTGTCTCAGGGTGCCCTGGGGGCAGGGCCAGCACAGCTTGTGGTGCCAGGAATCTAACTCTAGCCCCTACACTCTGCCTAGGCAGGCCCTTTAGTCCGCCGGTGAGCTATCTGGCTGGCTCTGTTCTGAAACATGCTTATTCCAGAAGGTTCTAGGTGTTCTGCACTTCTCCCATCCTCTTTCTGTCTCCCAAATAGATGTACTTGTCTGTCCTCCCAGCTGGGATACAAGCAACTCAGTGCCTAGGCTCTGGCACTGGGTTGCTTGGACTTGGATCCCAGCACTGCCACCTGAAGACCTTGTGATCCTGAGAAAGCTACTTAACCTCCCAACAGTAGTGCCTATTAGCTAGGGTCACTGCAAGGGTTAGATCATTTAATGTGTGTACAACACTTAGAATGATATTTCACATGTAGAAACCATTCAACAAATATTAACAAATGAGTGATAATAAAGCACAAAGTTTAAGTAGATCCTTTTAATTAGGTGTGCATTTTGATGTATCAGCATAATGTATTTCAGTAGTTGATAAATTACCACTCTAGAGCCAAAGGTAGTCTGTGACCCATGATCTATTCATACACTGGCCTATTGCAAAGAATGATGTTAATATTTCATTTATTTATTTTACAGTAGTAGAGATTAAATGCAGGGCTTTGGGCATGCTAGGCAAATGCTGTACTGTGAAGCTACATCCCAGCCCTCATTTTTGCATTTAAAATATCTTGTGAAGAAGGTGGAGATAGGAGAAGGAGAAGAAAAAGGAGGAGGAACAGGAGGAGAAACAAACAAAGGAGGAAAAATGACAACAACAAAGCAGAGTATGAGATAGAGATAGGATATGCCCCATAACACAAAAACTATTTACTATTTGGCCTTTTGTATCAAAAGTTTTCCAAACCCTAATCTGTATGGTTTAGTTGAAAGAGCAAGCAGCTCTGCACACTAGATCCACCTTGATTAATCACTTGTTATGTCACTTTGGAAAAGCTAATGTGTCTAAGCCTTTGTAAAATAGGACTGGAAAAATGGTATTTCTCACTTTGCCTGTAGCCAGTCTTGTTTTAAGAACCAAATAAGATTATGTGAATCAAATGTGCTGGCAATAACTCTCATATCAACTTTTTGGCTAAAAAATTCAGTTCTTATGAGAGTATTAACAGTTGGGTATAAAAATAGAGTTCCAAAGCCAAAGTACTCTTTGCACTAAACAGTAAAATAGCCCTTAGTTTTTAAGAGCATATGGACCAAGCTCTACATTCAGCACTGTTTAAACTTCTTCTCATAATGCCCCTAAGGAGCAATTACTGCTATTTCCCCCATTTTGCAGATTAGAAAAATGAAACCCAGAGAAATTAAGTAATTTTGTCAAAGTCATTCCTCTACCAATGCAACTAGTAGAAAAAAGACTTTAACCCTAAGGAATGTGAATTCAGAGCCTATGTGTTTAAGAGTTGGGTGTGTTTTCCCACATTGAAGAAACAGGTATTGATTCAAGGTAAGGCTGTTGGGAAAGCAGAAGCTGTAGTTAACCATGGATGCGAACATTAAGTCTGTACATGTGTGTTCTAAGAGGGGCTTGTTAACCACAGAGACTAGGGTGAGCATCAGTGAACCTGCAGAAGGGGAGACAAGCCTCACAGGAGGGAGAGAAGCTTTTTGATGAACTATGAGATCAGAAATGTGATATTGTGGGGACTGCAAGTGTCTGTTTTGAGAAACTAATAATTGAAAGCAGAATGTGCTCGAAGTGGTAAAGGACACTGGGAAAAGATAAGAGCAGGGTTGTGGGCAGTTCGCAGAAGTTGACTGAGCTGTGTATAGAAAAAACTGGGGTGGGGGTGGGAAATACTGTGAATGTGACACCATTATCACATAGTATGTTAAGACTGCTGATATTGGATAAGATCTTATCTGCAGAACCAGGCTGTTGGGGGCGGGGTGGGGTAGAGGAGCTGGGAGAAAGGTCTCAAGCTGGAGGAGGTAAAAAGGAAGCCAATGTCAGAGACTTGGAGAAAGACAATGAAATAGAGAAAGACTTGAAGAAAGAACTTAAGGTTAGAATGGTGGTCAGAGTCCAAGAACACAATTCAAGAATTTGGGTATGGCCCAGACTGCCTTAAGGGCTTGATGCTTGGCAGGTGTTTCATAAATATTTGTAAGTAGAAGAAAGGAGGGAAAGGTCATCCCTGTGGCTTAATTTTAAGAACCCTGGGCATGGGAGATGGCTCAGTAGCATAAGCGCTTGCCTGGCAAGAGCAGGGTCCTGAGTTCAATTGCCAACACCGCGGGGAGGCAGGGGGTGGGGGGGTGGGGGGGACCTTAAGAACCCTGCAGACTTGGCCCCCAGGTACTCCCTCCCCTCCCCCATGGATCTTGACTTTTGGTGATTCTTCCAGACACACAGATCTGTCTTTGCTCTGAAATAGGTGTCACCTGTTTTGTTCTTTTTTCTTTTTCTTTTTTCCATAATTTTATTGAGAAACAAATAGCAATGAGACAGTTTCAAATCAAATTAGTAGGATAGTTCCAATAGTTAACACACTACATACTGCCTTCCTAGTGGTTATTTGTTGTACAAGATGCAGACTTGATATCCTATTTACAAACACTATTAGAACAAATCCCTCTATTCGCTGAATTAAGAGAATGTAGCTGTATATCTATCCTAATCATTTTGAATACACAGATACAAAATGGTCATTCATCTGTATCCCCTTTTTTTGTTTAGTTCTGTCATTTAAATATCATAGGTGTGTGAACTCAGCAAAATATTCCAAAATAGTCCAGTTGTCAACTGCTTTTTCACTGAACAAATTTTCTTTTTTTTTTGCGGTACCGGGGATTGAACTCAGGCCCTTTCGCCTGCCAGGAAAGCACTTATTCCACTAAGCCATCTCCCTGGTCCCTGAACAAATCATTATTGAGCACTAGTGCCAGATACCATTTGCAGGTGCTGAGAGTATTACTGTCAGCAGAACAGTCAAACATTATGCTTTCCTACCTGGGTGTGTTGGTGCATGCCTGTAATCCCAGCACTCTGGAGGCTGAGGCAGGAGGATCATTATGATTGTGAGAGTAGCCTGGGCTACATGGTGGACTCAAAGCTAGCCTGAACTACAGTGTGATACCCTTTCTTAAAAAACAAAACAAAACAAAAAAAAACAAAACATGCTTTCCTGAGATTTATGTTCTGGAAAAGAGAAAGGACAATAAGCAGACAAAGAATTGATTTGATATTTGTGTTTACAATACATATTTGAGTGGTATGTTATATGGTGATATCTGTTAAGAGAGGAAGGTAAAGCAGGGAAGGGAGAATAGGGTGCAAACATTTTGGAGAGGTTGCCATGGAGACCTCCCAAGAAGCACAGTGGAGGAAAGACTTAAGGAGAAAGGAAAAGAGCTATGCAGACATGTGGGGAAAGAGTATTTTAAGAAATAGGTAGGCCCTTAAACTGAATCACAAGTAGCTTGAAGGTGGGACTAATGTTTTCTATGCCTTTAGAAGTATTTTTTTTTTCTTTTTTGCAGAGCCGGGGATTGAACTCAGGCCCTTGGGCTTGCCAGGCAAGCGTTTATTCTACTGAGCTGTCTCCCCGGCCCGCTATGCCTTTAGAAGTATTTGTGATCAGCTTTCACTATAGTTTTCTGTACTTCCTAAGTGTGGTAGTAGACATAAAAAGTAAAATAATTCTAATTGAGCTTATGCCTCAGAAGGCAGAGCTGGACAGCACAGGTAAACAGCTCAGTGATTATTTGCAGTTTGAGTACTTCATAGTGAGATATTTGGAACATCAGGGCCTATTTTGTTTTTGTCGTGATTACTAATCCTAGCGTTTTACTAAGAGATTGTTCACTGGCATGCCAGGAAAGACCATCTGTTCCTTTTCAGGCCACTTTTAAGGAACCATGGGCTGGACCTCAGGTTCCAGTTATGTGAAATGCCTGCTCTGTCACCTTTCACATTAGCTTTTTCCAAGCCCCTGAGAGCCCCTTAGGTGGTAGAGAAGACAAATTTGCACTTTGTGTTTTGGGAGAGCTTCTTGGGTATTTACATTTGAAAATCCAGGGAGAATGTAAAGAGTTATACCTGGGATGTGAGTGATGGAGAAGAACCACGGGCCAAAAAGGAGTCCACGAACCTGGTCCTCCTTAGTCTGCTCCCTTTCCACATGGTTTCATCCTCTTGCTCAGCTGTGGGCTCCCAGATGCAGGCAGGCAGATTACCCAGCGTGAATGGCCAGCCCTGGAGAAAATGTTTGTTTCCTGACCAGCTGAAGAGTATGTTGTAAGGCATATCCAATTTCACAGCTGTAGACAAATTGTAAGGAAGAAAGGAAAACAATGACGGGCATTTTTAAACAGAAAAGGTTAGAATATCTATAGTTGGTAGGTTCCTAGTCATTATTACAAGTCTACTCAACTGAGGCTCTGAGGTCTCTTTTTTGCACAGCCACCAAGGTGGCAGGGGACTCATGCTGCGGAGAGCAGAGGGGGAAGGGACAGATATGGGAACACAGAGGCCAGCCAGGAGTTCAGAGCTGGCATTTTATGCACTGCTTGAAGGCAAAGCAGCAGAATTATGTCTGATACCAAGTGGGGGGAGAAAAGCTGTAAAGATTGTTCATTTGATTGGGAGAGGCAAAGTTACCTTTACAGAGGCAGTAACCTTGTTTTTTTAAGATAGAATTTCACCATGCTGCCCAGGCTGGTCTTTAACTTGTGGCAGCCACTTACCTACCTCAGCCTCCCAAGTAGCTGGAACTCAGGTGTGTGTCACCAGGCCTGGCTTCTTACTGGTAGTGCAGATACAGCAATGGGGCCTGGGAGTGCACCTCAGTGGTAGAGGACATGCCCCTCATGCACAAGGCTGGGGATTGGATCCCCAGCAGTGCAAAATGAAGGCAAAAAGAGCTAGCAGCCAACTGCTGGCCTCCTTCTGCAAAAGGGGCAGCATTTCAAAATGCATTCGTCTTGTTCTTGTTGGAGTGGGTACAGGGTGCAAGGGAAAGTGAATTCGTGTTCAAAAGCTGTCTTAGAACAATAATGTATGCACTTTGTGACTCCAAGCACAGTAAGCCCTCGGTAAACGTTTGTGGTTGAAATGCTGTGTGGGTCCAAAGTAGGAATTTAAAAATCCACACACAATCCCTTTTCTGTTTCTAGTATTTGAAGTATGCTATGTACAAAGGCCTTGCACAGAAGAAACCTCAGGCTTTTTTTTTTTTTTTCTTTTTTATGCACTTGCTCTTTTACTGCACCTGCATTGCAACCTTCTGCAGGCCTCCAACCCCCCACCCCACACCCTTGAGCCTTCTCTGGCCTGCTCCTATTTCTCTTTAAGCCATCCCATTTAACATAAAAGGGAACGTTTTCTTTTTCATTCTTTAGGTTCATTAAACGGTCTATTGTAGAGATAAGAACAATCTCACTCCAGCTGTGGCTAGCGGTTGCTGGCTAGTTTTATGTGGCTACCTTCATTGCAGTCATAATAATGCCCAGAGCAAATTAAGTCCTCCCAGTAACCTTAAAGTTGTGCAGTGAAAATGTCACTATAACCTTTTCCCAATGTGTTTTAAAGTTGTGCTTTCTTTTTGTATTACAAAAGAACCTTGTTATTTACTTTTAAAATTAAACAATAGTCAGAAGAAGCAAAATTTTTAAAGTTCAAAGGGTAAAACTCTCCCTCCCACCCTCCCCCTTAATCCATCCTCAGAGCACCCAGTGTACCAGGGATGGTTCACACATCTTAGGTATATGCAAACAGTTAAGCCCACAGAAATGTAGACTTTCCCTTTTCCTTACTTTTGTTACACAAAATAGCAGTAAAGTGTACACACTGTTCTGCATGCAGATCTTTTTTTTTCTTCAGAGCTGGGAATTGAACTCTGGTCCTTGCACTTGCCAAGCAAACACTTATTCAACTAAGCTATCTCCCCAGCCCCAGCATGCAGATTTTTTTAGTTTTGACACCTAATAACATATCTTTGAGATCATTCTACATCAGTTACTAAGCTTTATTCATTATACATTCCTAAAACACACACAGCAGCCTATAGTGTGATAATTTCTCTCTCATCTATACTTGGCAGTAGATTTTCATCCATGTTTGCCCCTTGCTTGTGAATAATTCTACCACAGTATGACTTTTAGTCATCTTTCTTTGACTGCCTTCCAGATAAAATGTTTTAATAACCATTAGTGCCTTTGCATAGAGGGATGAGCAAACACCTTGATGTGACTGGAGCCCATAAGCACAGTGGTGTCACACTAATAATAGTCTAAACCACACCCTGAATAAGGTCAGAAAATGGGACTGCAAGGATTGATCTGTCTTTTGAAGCTATGGCATGTTTTCTCTTGTTCCAGAAACTAGAATGAACCGAAGCATTCCTGTGGAGGTTGATGAATCAGAACCATACCCAAGCCAGTTGCTGAAGCCAATCCCGGAATATTCTCTGGAAGAGGAATCAGAACCACCTGCTCCAAATATAAGAGACATGGTGTCCACCAGCTTGCCTGTACCCAACCCCCCTCACTGTACCTCAGGAGACTTTTCTCAGGCTTACCCTCCCCTGAAACTTGCAAATTATCAGCGACCTGTGTCCCAGGAGGTCATCTGCCTACGCACTAAAGTCCTGGAGGAGAGTGATGGCAGTTTCTTCAGGAGGCATCCGGATCCTGGCAAAGATTTTCCCTTGGGTGCCTCTACCACCCGCCGGCCAGGGTCTGTGTCTGTGGCTACACCCCTCCCCCAACAGCATCAGTTTTCACTTATGGAAAAACGTAATCCATGGCTGGGATCTCAGCTTTCAGCAGCTTCTCCTGACACTGGCCATGACTCAGACAACTCAGACCAAAGTTTACCTAATGCCCCAGCTGACTCTTTGGGCAGTGGCCAAGAGACAGTGCCACAGCCACAGCCACAGCTCCACAGGAACCAGACAGCCCCAGATCTGCCAACGATAGATACAGGATATGATTCCCAGCCCCAGGATGTCATGGGCATCAGGCAGCTGGAAAGGCCCCTGCCCCTCACCTCTGTGTGCTGCCCTCAGGACCTCCCTGGCCCACTCAGGTCCAGAGAATTCTTGCAGTTTGAACCTCAGAGGTACCCAGCCTGTGCCCAGATGCTACTTCCCCATCATTCCCCACATGCTCCATGGAACTATCACTACCACTGTCCTGGAAGGCCCGACCCCCAGATACCATGTAAGTGATCTTTTTTGCCTCTAGACATTCTAGGAAACAAGACCTCACTCACATCGGTGCCCCGCGTCGCGAGACTAGTGCAGCTAGGGAACAGTGCAGGGAGGCCTTCTGCTTCTCACAGAGGTTTGCCATGGGCTTAAATTTGGAAGGAGCCTTAAAGGAATTCTTTTCCTTAGCCCAAAGCCAGTCTGCCTTGGAACCTCCTTCTTTAAGAAAGTTTAAGGATGAAATACATTTTTTTGTGAAGGTTAGTTGAACTAAAACCTGCCTAGAAGCAGAGAGATGACCCAAATGATTTCTAGAAAACTCTTTGTTCTAATTCTTGGACTTTTGCATTCTTCTTTCTCTTCATGCTTCTTTCCTACCTTATGCTTGCCAGAGAAAGAGGTGGAGCACGGGTACACTGCCTGCTTTGAGTGCCCTGTCAAGGGGTGGGTGTGGTGGTAGATTCCCTTAAGTATGAGTCACTGAGAATGGAGCAGGGCCCGGGTCAGGGCTCCATTTATTTCTAAATGACTTCGAGATTAATAGGAAATCATATGTGAGCACTATAAAATACTTTTTAATGTTGTATTATCTTTTATATTTAAAAATAATTTTTCTGATTATAGTAGTACTATTTCATCATTTCCCCCAATTGAAATATG
>NW_004524666.1:11136731-11145275 GCF_000260255.1 Octodon degus | reverse complement strand
GTGCTGGGGGATTGAACCGCGGTCCCTGATGCTTTGCCAAGCTTGTTCTAAGTAGGTGCTTTAGACCACTGAGCCATCTCTCCAGCCCCTAATTTCTTAATATTTTGACATATTTATTTCTAATGGTTTTTCTCTTTGCATGTATAGTTAGTGTAAAATTAAAATAATTCCAATGATGTTGAGTGTACTGTTTCAGCATCATTCCAAAGTGCTGTGTTGCATATCGTCAGCTAGATGCACTAAAATATTACTACCTGTTCTCTGTCGGTGGACCTCTCCAATAATCTCCAGTTTTCTGATTCAATACATCATGCACAATAAGTTTTCAATCTATATTTCTGGTTAACTCCTTAGATGAATGTGCAGAAGTGTGAATAATTACTCAAAAGCTTTCTGATGCTAGGGCCCAAGCAGTTGCCTTTATTTACTAACAGGAGAAAGCCTGACTGTGGTGGACAAAGTGAGCACTGACTCAGTACAATAATAAGGGTTCTGGGAAGAGCTTCCCACTGGAAAGTATTTTTCCTGTAGAGGCCGGAAATGGTGCCATTAACGATCCAGTCTGCAGAGGTACGCACTGCCCCCACAGCATCTCCTCTAACAGGTGAACATGCCCAGCTGGGAACACATTTTGCCTCTAATACCTCAGGACCTGCTTTCTTTCATACATTTACCTTCCCCTTGCTGTTTTATTGAAAGGGATTGGAAGGAGAATGTTTGGGTTTCTCAGAGTACAGAGAGGTGATGAAAGGCAGACAGGAGAGAAGTTGGCCAGAGGATGGGAATAATTCACAGAAGTTATACAAACAGATAATGTGCACATGAAGCAAAGCTCAACATTACTAGACTTAAGAAATGCAACAGATTTACAGATAACTACCTTGATTTACGGTACAAAAATAAAAACCTCAGACAATACCTAGTACTAGTGGGGCTAGAAGATGAATATTTTCATCTACTCTTGGTAGGAATATAAATTAATACTACCCTCTAGAAGGTAATTTCACTGCTTATCAAATTTTGCCTGTCGCCCCTCTCTAGCAAGCAATCTCATGTGTAGTATCTATCCATGTAGAAACATTAAGCAAGCATAGAAAACTCTGTGAACCGGGAAATTGATGGAAGCATTGTTATAGTGGAGGGAAAACGAAAACAACTACACCACCTATCAGTAAAGGCTGAGTAAGTGCAATGATCTTGGAGTTGAGATTCTTTTTTACTTTACAGTGGTGTGCAGTGAATAGTGGCTCAGTGGTTCAGATACCAGAGTGAACTGCAGCTCCCAGTCAGCCAGAGGAACATGAAGGCACACGACTCGACTTGACTCTGCAGCACATTGTGTCACCAGGCCATGGTGCTTTGGAGGATAGGGACACTCTATGCATTTTGGACTTGATATTTTCAATGTGCAGGGGCTGTTTACTGGGATATAGCCCCACCATAAATCAAAGAGCACCTGTAATGTCTGACATTTATACAGTGATCTAGCAAGCTGCTGTTGCAAAGAATAAAATACATTCTGACATAAGAAAAGTTGAAAGAAGATGCAGTGTTTATCCTATAAATGTTTATTTTTTTAAAGCTATTTATATATTTAAATGTCTGGACTTGTGCTGGTAATAGTGATGGGGTAGGGGAGAGCAAGGATCTCAAAGGACAAGGATATTTTCCTTTTAACTTTACATATTGTTATTAAAATTTTTATGACACTCATTTTTTAATTAAAAATTAAGTAAATGCTAGAGATACAAATAGAAAAGTAAAGGAAGTAGGACCACACAGAAGGTGAGCTTGCTCTAATTGACCATGCATGTACCTTGGCCTGGCTCCCAAGAGCGTCTAACCACAGGGAAGAGGTCAAGATGCACAGGGTTATGGCTTGTCACAGGGCTCTGCAGTCTCCAGATACTAATGAGGAGCCAGCAGCAATGACTCCTGGGTAGGCTGCTGGGAGGATTAGATGAGATAATACATTAAAGGCTGGGAAACTGGCTGGCTGCTAGTAAGCCCTCAATACTAGCAACTCTTATTCATACTATTTTTAAGGGGACCCTGAGGCCCAACCCTGCAGAGTGCACCTCTACTTCCAAATATTTCTTGCTGCCACAGATTTTAAGCATTCAGGGCAGGTGTATAAATGCTTAGTTTCATGTCAGGGCTATAACTGCACCTAATTGCCAACAAAACCACTTCAAAAGAGCTGTTCACCTGAGGGATGCTTGTGGAGTTGGAAACCATGGCTACGTGGTTCTCCTCAGCTTTAGAACTGCATTACCTCCTTGCCTGTTAATGAATATATAAATAAATAATGATCACCATGCAAATAGCATGGCTTAGCTTTCAGCAAGTTAAAACAAAAATGGTTACTGGCCAACCTTTTCATGTTTTAAAAAAAAGTTTTCAAAGCAAATGAAAATGAGGAATGGAATAGCTTGTTTTCTCCTCATCCCACCCCCAGGAGAAGTTGGTCTGTGCTGCCTCAAAATCCTTCTGCCAAAGGTCACTGAAGTACAGTTCATGGCCATGCAATCAAATAAAATCCACAAGGCAAATATGTTGGAGGAAAAAGAAGGATTGAATGAGCCTTTCTTTTATTGTAAAAGTCTTGCTTTCTCTATGAGGGACACAATAAAATAATTGCATGCTAGATTGCACGCACAGTTAAAGAAAGGGAAAAAGAAAGCAGAGAGAAGAAATAACAAAGAAAGCAGTTGCCTTGCTGGAGCCCCAGCTGCTCACAGCTGTGGGAGCTCCTGTAATAGTTTACGTTGGCCTTGTTGTTTCCTGGCTAACCTGACTGCTTTTTATCTTGATGTTTTTTTGACAACTTGAAATATCAGATTTTATTTCCTCTCTCATAAACTCTTGTAATACCATTCTTAATAAGGAAGAAAAATGTTGAACGTTTGCACTGATAAATGGAAAACCTCATTTAGGATTTGGTTAACAAATTCTAAGCGATAAAAGCCCAGGACACGAAGACCCTGTGTACTCAGGCCAAGAGGGATCATAGGATTGACAAATAACATACAGTCCTGGGCTCCCACTTAGGACTGTATAAGACTGTCTTTTCTGGTATGTAATTAACACCACCTCAGAACTGAGGAGTCACCTTGCTAACAAATGATCTCTGTCACGTCACCCACCTTCCATCTCTTGCATCGCAAACTCTCTTGATGGAATTTTAGGCACTGTGGACAAGTCTGTGGGGAGCTATTTTTGAGCAGTGATTCTCAAGTAGGTGGCTGCTGACTTATATCCCTAACCCTTCTCACATGCTAACTAGTGTGAGTTTGTGTTTAAAAACAGACACCCACAGACTCACAGATTTCTCTCATTCTCTCCTCATTTATTTCGAGCTATTCAAAACTGTATTTTATTTATCTTTGTTCACAAAGTGCCTAACCATAGAGATTCTATAAATATTTGTTGAATGAATAAAGCAGAATCTGTTCTCTTCTTCCCGGGAAAAGGAGTGACCTGTATTTATGAATAAAGTATGTGAATCAAACTTCAGAATGCCCACCTTTAATTGTCTGAGAAAGAAGAATGGAGGAAAATAGAATTTGGTGAAGCAGAACCTGTCCTTTCACTTAACAATTTATTCAACAAATATTTGCTAGGACATTTCTAGCAACAGCACACACAGTGGTAAATACAACAACATGGACTTTGCTTTTGTGAAGTTTATAGTCTACTGGGGAAGATAGAAAAGAAGTAGAAATTAACACACATGTAATGACAATTATATATGCTATAAAGAAAATAACCAGGTGTTGGAACAGATGCTAATGGGCTAGCTAGGCATGTCGTCACATGCCTGTAATCCCAGCACTCAGGAGGCTGAGGCAGGAGGATCACTGTGAGTTGTAACCAACGTGGGCCATGAGTTCAAGGCCAATCTGCATTACAAAAAAAGACCTGGTCTCAAAAAACAATACTAAAAATAGGTTGGATTTTTTTTTTTTTTTTCAGAACCTGGGGAGGTTGGATTCTTTGAAGGGAAAACTGAGCTGAACCTAAAGGAAGAGAGAGGTCAACGGAGCAAGGAGCTTGATAGGGTAAAGGCACCACGAGCCAGGCAGCAAGGCTGGAGGAGGGGAGGATCAAGAAGGTGATGTACTAGAGGACATAGGATGCAAGGGCCACACTGAGGAATCTGTTTCTATTCTGCGTTCACCTACTTACTATAGGAAAACAGAAAGGGGGTTGTAATCCTGAACAGGAAGCCAGGGCAGTATTTGGCATGTAGCAAACAATCAACAGATGTTGACAGCACTTTGTACAGTACCCAACTAGACCAGCCGGCCTTGGTCATGATAACGAAACAGAATGATTAAATAAAAAAGAGATCGTTACTTGCCTTGTAAGTGTACTTTTTACCTAGCAACTTTTGCACATAACCAGACAAATTTCCAGACAAAAACCAGTCCAGTTCCATTTACAAAAGGCAAAGCTTACTGCTGTAACGGTGCATGCCTATAATCCCAGCTACTCAATAATTAGGAGACTTAGACAGGAGGATCACAAAGTCAAGAGTAGCCTGGAAAATTTACTGAGATCCTGCCCCAAAACAAAATAAAAAGGGATGGGGAAGTGGCTCTGTCCTAGAGCACTTGCCCAGTGTGTGTGAGGCCTTGGGCTTCACCACCCGTGCAGCAAGAAAGGAGGGGTCTGATTTTGGTTGAACCTCTGATACTTAATATTTCTTTATTTTAAACATTGAAAGGACACACAGACTATATTGTAAGTACCCTCATTGCAAAACTCAGTGAGGTGCATTATTTTGATCTACGGAAACTGGTATAACTTTCTTACCACAGGTGGCCATTTCAGAAATGGAGGGTCCAGCTAATCACTAAGTCCACATGCCTTAGTGATGTTGATGATATGATTTGTTGCTATGAGACAAAAACATGCGTGTGGGAAATAGTCTGCTAGAAATCATATGACCTTGATTCAAAGGCTTTTGATTAACAGCACTAACATCCGCTTTCTGGAAAAGAAATAAACCATATGATTATTGCTTGGTTGTCCTTTTAAGCAAATAAAACATTATTAGCTCCTCATTATGGGCTGTGGGAAGCAAAAATGGCTCCACACAGTAAGAACTTCACTTGAGTTACTTTCAGCTCTTCCCTTGGAAAAGTTTTCAACGCCATGGGCAGTTGCTCCTCTTGGACCTTCTCTTTCTCTCTACTTCTGGAGGGAGACATTGACTTTAAAAAAAGACAGGAAGTAGACAGCTTAGGAGACCCAAGACCTGGTAAGCCAGCTGTGCAATCTGAAATGGCTTCTTTTCCATATGTAGGTCAGCTTGGTAACTATACCTCCAGGCTTCATTCATTTACTAGCTTTGTCTGTATGACGGTGCTGTGCTTAGTGACATAGCAAGTGCTGCTTACATAGTAAGCTAGAGATAAGAATAAGAGGAATGAGGGAAAAAAGCTGTGGTGATACACTCCTGTGATCCCAGCACCTGGGAGGCTGAGGCAGGAGAGTCATTGTGAGTTCCAGTCCAGCCTGGACTACAGAATATGTTCAAGGCCAACCTGAACTAAAAAGAAAGACGCTGTCTCAAAAAACAAAACTAAAAATCAGCCAAGTTTTCGTTCATTTATTTCTTCACGGGAGGGAGTAACTGGGAGGGGGGGAGATGCGCACATGTAGAGGTGCACGCATGCGCCCTTAGGAAGAAGAAAAGCAAAAATAGTCATTCTGTCTGTAATATAGGGAAAATTCTTCTAGCCTTGGGTTCTAGATACTTGGTAAATTATAGTAGGAATAGCCATGTGGGAGACATGCTTCATGCTTGGCTTATCCTAGATATCTTATTAAAATAGGAGTTTTTTATTTTCCCCTGTATTTAGGACAGGATCTATGGGATCTTCAGGGGCTCACTATGTAGACAGGACTCGTAGTGATCCTCCTGTTTTCAGTCTTCCAAACACTGGGATTATAGGTGCCAGCCACCACACCCAGTCTCAATTGCAGTCTCAGCGCGCCCGCCAGCATGGCATGCCAGGGATCGAACCCCAGCCGCTGTGTCTGCCTAAGCAGGCACTTTAGTCCACTGAGCTATCTTGCCGGCCCTGGGAGTCTTCATAGAGTTCTTTTAAAAGTTCTTTGTGGCTGGGGAGGTAGCTCGGGGGCATAAGCACCTGCCTGGCAAGTGGAAGCCCTGGGCTCGATCCCCAGTACTGCATGCTGTGTGGGTCCCAAAACTGTGCATGGTGGGGCACCCTTGTAATCCCAGCGCTGGGGAGGCTGAGACAGGAGAGTCACTATATGTCTGAACTTCATAGCAAGACCCTGTACCTAAAATAAATAAATAAAATAAAATCACATCTTTAAAAAAAGTTCTTTGAGCTGTCTGATTAGAATACCAAAATCAGGACTTCATAGATGTTTTTATTTAGAACAAAAGTGAATTAATTTCATTAAAACTATCAAGTAAGTAGTAGTACAGAAATATGGCAAGTATTATGGAGTTGGTCACTGATATTTGGACTTTGCTACTGGTATCAGACAAAAATTTTCCCTGAACTTACCTCTCTTTTCACACAAAGGAGCTTGTCAGTCTTCTCCGTTCTTCTGGTCTTTCCCTACAGATGGGCACAATTACCCTCAAGCAGCCTACCAGCAAGTGATCCGGCCAACTCTGCCTGGGCATCCCCTTCCTGGAGCAACTGTGAGAGGCCTGCACCCAGCACAGAAGGTCTGGCCGAATTATCCCAGCCCCCAGAACCAAGAAGACAGGCCTGTAGGGAGAGACTATTCCTTCCCAGAGCTTCCAAGGTACCAATAAGGATGCCTGGGCCAACCTTCACAGATTCTAACAGGAGGAAGAATTGTGCCAATGAAACCAAGATGTATTAAAATTCTCTGCAGGTTTGCTACCCAAGTTAAACTACCCAAGTTAGAGACAGTTACATGGTGGAACACTCTCTGGAAACTTTTCAGGTCCAAAGAAAATGGAAGCTGGTTGACAAATATCTCTTTACTGGCATTAAAGCCATTAGTGAGTAGGTAAAATTCTCTTCAAGGGAATGTTCTGAAGATGTTTTATGAGTTTCATCTCCTTTTACTTTCAGATTATCTAAATGTTTAATTCACAAAATTGATTTTAATTTTTACTATGATTAACTTCCACTTTTAGCAAGTTCTTTATATCTTTGGTTTCTTTCTGGTTAAAATGTTTTCTAAACCCTTTGTATTAGTGTTTTCTGTTGCTATAATAAAATATCTGAAGCTGGGTACTTTGTAAAGGAAAGATATTTATTTAGCTCACAGCTTTAGAGGTTAAAAGACCAAGATCCACAGCTTCCTCTATTCAGCTCCCTATAATGGCATTGTGAGGGGAGTATGAGCAAGAGGAACAGGTGAATAGCCAGTCAGAAAGCCAGCAAGGAACCAAATAGGCACCAGGTTTGTTTCTTTTTATTGTAAGATAGGGTCTCGCTAAATTGCCCAGGCTGGCCTTGTACTCACAATCCTTCTGTCTTAGCTTCCTGAGTATCTCAGATAATAGGGATTGCATCCAGCTTTTTCAGCTTACATTTTTATATAACTCTTTTTGAGAGTTACCTAGGAGACCTACACCAATTTCTTTAAAAGGCAGTACCCTCATGACCTAAGTTTTCCCTCACAGGCTGTGCAGGGCCTCCTCACACCAGCACACTGAGAACCAAGCTCCCAACACTCAGACTACAGCCAACCACAGCGTCCTCTCCTTATTGCTGTTTTGACTCTTCTTCAAGTTTTTTTCTTTTCTCTGAATTTATGGATCTAAAATAAAAGGATTTGTATAGGTGGAATTTCCTAATTTATGACATAATTAGGAAAAAAGGTATAATGTTCGTTCTTGTTCAGATATAACTTTTCCATGACACTCAAAGTAAAACTATTCTGTTTTTATAGGAAAGGATCACATGTGAAGACACTGTTAAAGTATACTTTTCAAAAATACAGAAATTAATAATTAGCTTTCTAAAAAGCATATTTTAACAGTAGTAAATAAGGTACATGCCTGTCTTCTCTTTTACTGGAAAGTCCACAAGCCTTTATATTTTCCCTCCAGACAGATCCTTTAATTTCTAAATCAAAAGTACATAAATTCTCAATAATAGAATTAAGGAAAATGTGGTTTTACAGCAGGATAATCACTTTTATAGAGGAAATATCTCAAATTCCAAGAAAACAAAGAAACAAATTTTAAGTACCCTTATAAATTATGAAATAAGCTTGGTGCTGAACAGGGGAAACAACTGTAATTTAAAAAATAAGTTTATTTTGAAGTAACTTTAGATTTACCAACAGTTTTGAAGATAGGGCTGAGAAATTGGTTTTGTAGCATCAATTTAAACCTTCAGTGGTTTCCTTGATTTATTTTATCATTTTAAGATAATGAAAAGTGAATTCAAGTAAAGAAGTCAATTCTCCTTTTACTGATAATTTGAAAGAAAATTTCAATACAAAAAGTTTACTCTATCATTAATCTCTATGATACAGTTCTTACATGGAAGGTTTTTTTTATTTAACTTA
>NW_004524666.1:11123144-11136001 GCF_000260255.1 Octodon degus | reverse complement strand
TGTGGTGCTGGGGGATTGAACCGCGGTCCCTGATGCTTTTGCTAAGCTTGTTCTAAGTAGGTGCTTTAGACCACTGAGCCATCTCTCCAGCCCTTCCCAGGTTTTTAAAATGTTAACTTATATCCACATTTGGTTCAGAATTGTTTTGATAAAATTAAACATTATAGTTAACAATTTTAGCCTCCCTACCAGTGTCCCTGCTCAGTTACAGAAAACAAAAACAATTCTAGCTATTATAGGCAGAAAGGCTTTTTTTTTTCTTCAGTACCAGGGATTGAACTCAGGACCCTGTGCTTGCCAGGCAAGTGCTTATTCTACTGAGCTATCTCCCTGGCCCAAGACAGACTTTTAATATAGAGAACTGTGTACGTAGAGAATTCCTGGAAGTTTGAGGCTCAACCTCTAGACTAGGCTTCAGGGACTGGTCCTAGAAGAAGCCCACAGAATAGCATCACCAAAGAGACTGCCTCCTGTGGCACACTCAGGAAGCTGAGGAATCAGAGAGCTGACGCTGCTGCAGCCACTGCAGCTGGTGGATTCACTCTGTGCCTGCTAGACTCACAATGGCAAAAGATGGACACCCATGCCTTGCCGTTGACATTTGGGAATCTGTTAATATGATACTCCGATGCTTTGGAGGAAAATTTAGCACCTCATGACTACGTGCAATGTAAGAAGTATAAGAAGTATGGTTTTCATTTCCTCCTTCTTTCCAAACCTTAGGCAAGTGCGTCTGATTGTTCATCCTCAGAATGCTCATGGGAATTCTGACAAAATACTAACAAAGATACATTGTGGTAGTGTGATGGAAATTTCTTTTAAGACTTCTTTTAAATCAGATTTTAATTTATATAACAACATAAGAACTTTTAAATGTACATGGCCTTTTCCTGTTTTCACACATGATTAAATGTTATCTATCATGAGCTAAAAGTCTCATCTTCTTAATCTGAATGCCTACAACATCAAGCTACATCATTCGTCATTCTTCTTTGTTTGTTGATGACCTTGCCTGCCCTATGCCTTATTTTTCCAATTAGACAGTTCTTGAATACAGAAATCAAATCCTACTTCTTTCTTCGACCCCTCACACAAGTCCTTACATATGGCAGCCAGCTGAATTGCTTGCTGACAGAAACTCCATGGAACATCCCTCTTTCTTTTCTGTCAGATAGGAAATGGAGGGAGAGGGGAGAGCTCTTGTACTAGTATCTCCCCATGATTTGAAAAGATATTCTGCCTCCAAAGTATGTGTTTGTAAATAATAAAAATTTACTGTACATATTTTCCTTTCCAGGGACCAGCAGCACTACCAGCCACCTAATGGGACTGGTGTTCCCGAAGAGTCCTCACAACATCCCGCAGAGCTGAGACCACAGGCTCCCCAGGCTCTGGCCCCAGTTGCTGTGCCTAGACCCCCTAGTAACCCATTACCCCGAGGAACTCTAAAAACTAGCAATTTGCCAGAAGAATTGCGTAAGTCTGCAATGCAGTTTTCTTCTTCTTCTGACAGGTTTTGTACTTTAAGAACACTTCTTGATCATTCATATATATCCTCAGATATTTCTCACATACATAACAAAGGAAGATTTACTGTTCTGCTTTTGCTTGAAAAGTAACCAGCATTTTGTTGACTGTTTTTAGCAATTCTGACACCACCAGTAATATCACAAACTGCTTAGCAATGGATTTTCTTCAACACATACTTCTGCAACAAATAACCCCAATGCCTTTTTCCTTTGCTAAATGATGCTCCTGAGTGGACTTGTCCCTGGGTAAATTGATTGGATGCCCATGTGGCTCTGGACAGAAACCTAGTGTCTCACCATAAATTAGCAGCAGCTATCAACAGCAAGATCATTTCCTGTAGGAATGAGCAATCTTGTTTGGAAAAACACGGTCTCACATTCCCCATACTGCTTCATGACCAAATGCAAACTAAGCCTTTTATTTAAAGAAACATTCAATTAAGTGTCAGGTGATGATTCCTTTTCCATATTTTGCTGCCAGAAACAGAAATGTTGAAATATCACCAAAATGTTCTCAGAATAAGGTCAGTCAGAAAGTTAGCTCCAGAAATCTTAAGAAAACAGCCTCTATTTGTGAATTTATTATCCATTCCGCTTCCTAGAGAAGCTCAGGTAATTCTAATAATCTCTTTCCAAATTCGGGAAAGTAGAAGCCAAGATTGCTGTGAAGACCTTTGAATCTGCTAATTCCTTATGGGTGATCTATGCTCTTTCATTACTTAGAACTCCGGAAGATTTGTGAGACAGTGATCCATTGTTAATTATTTAAATTTTTTTTCAGAACATTGTAATCTTATACAGTTCACTTTGAGCTTTTCTGTCATGCATGGAAAAGTCTCAGTGTCAGTCTATAGGGCATATCTATCTTATCATAATCTATAAAAGGAGCATAAACTTACTTTCATAGGAACTGGATGAATAGCAGGTATTGAAAAAAAAAATAAATTGAGTGCCATCAATGTGTCTGGCTGCTTCATTGAGTTAATATGGCCATTATATACTCTTTTGTTTGAGAGATTTGTTTTTAGAAATAGGGATCTGGGCCGGCCACATAGCTCAGCAGATTAAAGTGCCTGCAGGGGTCTGGGGTTTGATCCCCAGCCTGCTGTGCCGGTCCTGCCCCCACAGCACACTGAGATGGCAGTTGAGACTGGGCGTGGTAGCGCTCCTGTAATCCCAGCTCTTGGGGGCTGTAAACAGGTGGATCACTACGAGTCCGATCTAGTAGTGAGACCCTGAACACCCTGTAGACCTTTCCCTAAAATACAAAAAACAAAAAACAAAACAAAACAAAACAAAACAAAAACAAACAAACAAAAAAACCCAGGGATCTAAGCCTAGATTAATACATTCAAATTCATATTTTCTCTTCTGCCCTTTTCTCTCTCCTGAGGAGGTCCTTGAGATTGCCACACTAAAAGCCAGCATATAGAGATCCTTTATCTCTCACATTAAAACGCTGGCCAGATAACTTCCCCAAAGGCTTTAGCCTGAGAAAACACTGCTTCTTATCCTGGCTGGGGCAAGCTTGTCCCAACAGCATGTCTAGTGCTTGAGCTGGCCTAGGCATGAGAGAAGAGTCTATGAGTTGGACTGCCTTGAGGTGGTCTCTTTCCTTGAAGCTTCTGTCTCTCTGAAGCTACTGAAGTTTTACCAACATTTCTGAGCTGTGTTACTTCGCTCCAACTTCCTGGTCTTTCTCCAAAAGTGAGTAGGTTGGGGAAAGAAACTGCTTTCTCACTGTCCCCCCACTCATTTGGCAAGAGTTCAGGGCAGCAGAGAGTATCATGAGATCAAAAGAGAGCACCACTGGGAGGCCCCTTAGCAACCTTTTGCTTCCTGGCCTGCTGGGAGAGTATTTTCCTTGGGCACTGTGCCAGATGTCTTTAAGAAAGCAATCTGTGGCTTAAGCTTAAGGACCACAAGTTCTCGGCAGTGGGTTTTTAGTTTTGTTGTTGTTAATACTTCATGTGGTTTCTCAGACCACCGAGGCTTGTCTCCTCTCATTGCTTCCCTCTGCTCCTTTCACTCTGAGCAGTCTGCACTCCCTGGCATATGTCAGAGCCCCTTGGCTTGAGGAGCTGTGCCCTGAAGACAGCAGTCACCACTGTACATATCTGCCCTTGTACCACCTCAGCCCTTTCAACTCCAGATGGATAAAGGACATTGCATAGGATTTAGAAGTATTGTGTAGACTAAGATAATTCAACTGTTTTTAAATAAATGTGAAATTTTTCTCTTAGGCAAAGTCTTCATCACTTATTCTATGGACACAGCTATGGAGGTGGTGAAATTTGTGAACTTTTTGTTGATAAATGGCTTCCAAACTGCAGTAAGTATTTTTTTTTTTCAAAAGAGAAAACAGAACAGTTGAAGCAAAGGATAAGGAGGGGCTGGGGAGATGGCTCAGTGGAATAAGTGCTTCCCCGGCAAGCACAAAGGTCTGAGTTCAATCCCCGGTTCCGCAAAAAATAAAAAAAATAAAAAAATAAATAAAGGATAAGGAAAACTTAAGACAAAGGAGAAATAGTTGATGTTTCATAGACTTACATGATTCTGAATTAAATATTTATGGCTTTAGGTAATTATCTTCTAGCTTTTAAACTATCCAAAGTCTCCAGCATTTTTACCCCATATGCTTTTTGTATGCTCCCGAGAACTGCCAAGCAACAAGAATGGTGCTAATGTTGACCAAAAAGACAGCTGGCCCTGGCCTGAAGGAAAAGTCAGGCTCTGGCTATACTTTGTCCCTTTGTCCCTTCTCCCCAGTTGTGCGTCCTGTGGTGCAGGAGGCTGCAGACCACCCCACAGTCACCTGCTTGTTTAACAAGGTCCTTTCATTCTGCACTGGATGTGAGCTTTGAAGTAGAACTCTGGCAACCTGGTCCTCCAGTGCACAAAGCTGCCCTTTTGTACCTTGATCTAAGGGAAGCAGAACTAATCCAGTGCTGTAGGTCCACTGTGGTCTTGGCCCCAGAAATCTCAAGCTCTCACTTCTCCTGTCCCCAGAATATGTACAGCTTGAAGCCATGTAAGTTTTTATTTAGAATAAATAAAATACCACAGGACACTACTCAGAAGGCTGGCTTTCCTCAAACATTGAGATTACTTTTTTTCCCTCCCAGAGGCCTCTTCTAGGTATTTACTGAAAGTGAATTCTAGTGAGTGGGGAAAAATTCATGGTGAATGAATTAAGTATGCTAAAGAATAAAGAGCAAAAACAGATGCAAAAGAGTTTACTTAGCATTGTTTTAACAATTTTTATTTGAAGTTTTCTTTATTCTATAATATTTTTTCTTTAATGAGGATGTCAGAAAGTTTTAAAATATGCCTATAATTTAAACAACCTAGCTACAAGACTACACAGAGTCTAAGATTTTACCATGTCATTTCTGGAGTAAGAAAGTACTATGGTAAGGGTGACATAAAATCAATGCATAAGACACAAGGCCAACATTTCCACAGAGATTTTACCTTTCATCTTTTTCAAATATACTGGTTGCCACTGGAGAAGAGCCCCACTTTTTTAATCAGGGGCTATTTTGGCAGAATTTAAATCTGTCTTAACCCTCACTCTATGAAGCTTTGAGGTAGACTCACAGAGCCCTGTCCTGTATAGTTAAGTTAGTATTGATGTGTCAGATCTTCTGTCCCCTATGGATACATCAAGTGGAATGGATTCCTTCACTTGGAGTTTGAGGCAAGTTTAATAAAGGTACTATTACCAAGCCCCGAGACAGTAAATGAAAGAATGTTATAATGTGGTACTTGTATAGAACACTAGTGATCATAGTGGGGGAATAGTTTGGTGACATGAAGAGAAGGAGGTTAATGTAGGGGAAGAAATCACAGGGCAGGGGGTTTGTACTGTGTTTTTATTTTTTAAAATTTATTTTATTTATTTGTGTGTGTGTGTGTGTGTGTGTGTGTGTGTGTAGCCAGCTCAGCCCACCTGGGGGCGGGGTTGGCTGGCATGTGGTGCTGGGGGATTGAACCGCTGTCCCTGTGCTTTGCTGAGCTTGTTCTAAGTAGGTGCTTTAGACCACTGAGCCATCTCACCAGCCCTGTACAGTGTTTTTAGCATGCAGGGGACACCAATAAGGGGAGTACAAGAGATAGATCACATGGGATTAAGAAGTAGGAAGCTTGATGATGGCTGGGACTTGTCCTGGCCAGTCTTAAATGACAAAGTGACATTCAGGACAGTTAATCTGGGAGCAGCATTGCTGAATCAAGTAACCCTTTCTCCGAGTCACCCAGTATATAATAATCCCTGTTAATCAGGAGTCCCTTGTACACACACACACACACACACACACACACACACACACACATACTCCTCACTACCAGTCTAAGCCTAAAAAAGGCTTTCCTATTTGGTCTTCTGTAAAACAGAAAATAACTGATTAGAGTTTTAATTTCTTTGAATTGCCCTTCAAAGACTTGAAGACTGATACTACATACAAGTCTTATTAAGAGCTTGTATGTAGTATCAAGTACCCAAGAGCTCTTCTTACTTCCATCATAAACCTTTTCACTACTGTTTTAATGATTGTTTTGGCTACTGTTCCTTGCTTTGGCTCCAATTTTCATACACTGCTTTTGAAATGTATAGACTGAAACTGGACATAACAACATAATAATGACCTGAATATTGCAAATAAAACACCACAGTTGTGTCTCAGAACTTGTACAGCACACATACAGAATTGCATAATTATGTTTGTTTTTCAAACTTTCAAATTTCAGATATCTATAAATATAATGTACCTGGCTTACATCCAATTTGGTAGTATACTGTGTCCCTCAGGCCTTTAAAAACATTTTTATACAGCCACAGATCCATTCCATATGAACCGCTGTATTCTAATTATAGATATTAAATACTTAAATGCCTACTAATGTTGAAATAGGCAATATTTTATGAAAATTCTGTTTTGATTTTTGAATTTATGTGCTCTGCCTTGAAAAAAGCACTAGTAACTTTTTTTTTTTTTTTTTTTTGGTGGAACTGGGGGTTAAACTCAGGCCCTTGGCTTGCCAGGCAAATGCTTATTCTACTGAGCTATCTCC
Source organism: Octodon degus (assembly GCF_000260255.1). NCBI lineage: Eukaryota > Metazoa > Chordata > Mammalia > Rodentia > Octodontidae > Octodon > Octodon degus. The sequence continues at coordinate 11,129,399 of NW_004524666.1, read as the reverse complement.
CCAGCCCCACTAGTAACTTTTTGAGTTGTAAACATATATAGCCTCTTGTGTGTTTTCAGCCTCTGCATCCAGAGCAAATGTCTCATTAAGAGCCAATTCCCACATCTTTTTCTTGTAGATTGATATATTTGAGGACAGAATCCGAGGCATTGATATCATTAAGTGGATGGAGCGCTACCTTCGGGATGTAAGTGTATTCCAAAATTCTGAGCATATTTTCTGGGAAGAAAGACAATTAGCTTGTGAAGCTATTTTATGGAAGAAACCCTGGCATACCCACCCTAGTCTGAAGCTGAGAAAGTCTGAACAAAGCCTGTGTTGTTGGAAGCTGTGCAGAGACTTGGAAAGGAAGGATGGGGTCACCCTCCTGGACATGCCCAGGCAGGAAATAACGGTCAAACCAGACACAGGTGGTTGATAACAATCAGAGCAAACAATTTCTAGATCAGAATAGGAAAGGAGGAAATGAAGGCAGGGAGTGGAGAGGGAGCAGCAGAATTCAATTGAATCTGAGGTCACCCCAAGTGTTTTGTAGAACTGCTCTGAAGAGGCTTCCCAGGCAGCCTCGCAGGCTACATAGCATGCTACCCCTGAGGCGCCCACTCGCAGCCAGCCCCGTGATTTGTTTTCCACTGACAGAATCTATACCAGCCACTGAGACACTCTGTTCTTTAACAAGATAGAAATTGATTGTTGCCAGTGTGTCTGTGTCCTCAGCAGCTTCTTGGGCGGCAGTGGGGTGGGGTGGGGAATCTCAGCAGGCTGAGGTTTTGCAGCTTTTCCTTTTGTCTGCAGCCTGATGTTTGCTTTGTGTGGAAGGGTCTCCTCCTACTGACTGCGCTAATGCAGAGGCAGAAAGCAGGGCAGTGGAGAGTGCAGTAACTGACGGCTCAGATCCAGCTGCAGGGAGGAAGAGAAGGAGGGAGGGAGAATCTTTTCATCTTTAAGCCTGCAGTGCCTTTTCCCATAATGCAGACTAACTTAGTGATTCGGGCTGTCATTAGCCATTATTAGAGATGGCTGTAGAAAATGGTGGGCAAAAGTCTATCTGCTCAGGAGAGCTACTCTGTGAGCCATTTGCTCAGTGTGTTTGAGAGGAACTGGGCAGGGAGGCAGCAGAGAGGAGTGCAGACAAGAGAGTGCCTGAGTGGAGCCAATGCCTTCTGCTTTCCACAGAGGGGGAGCCTGGCTCCCATCCTTGAGCAGGTCAGGGGATGCTCATCGTCCTGCTGGCCTGTTTCCAGCCAGCTGTCACCAAATGGACCACACTTCCCAGTTCCATAAACACGCTTTTCTCCTTCTCATTAACAGAAAACAGTGATGATAATCGTAGCCATCAGCCCCAAATACAAACAGGATGTGGAAGGCGCTGAGTCGCAGCTGGATGAAGATGAGCACGGCTTACATACTAAGTACATTCATCGAATGGTAAGTGATGAGGGGACCACAGGACTGCCCTGCCACTTAAGGACAGGCATGTTCTGCAGAGAAGGCCAGTTCTTCACTGGAGACCAGCTGAAGGCTTGTGGGGCTGGGTGACAAATCCCAGACAGGCCTACAGTGTCAGGATGGGGGATGTAGGTTGTGGCTGTTTACTTTGGGAACCCTTGCTTAGTCATCACACCTCTGAAAGAACTCAGCATTCCCATCAGTAAAAGGGGAGAACAGTAGTCAGCCTTTAGTAGCCATGACTCTGGAGAACAGAGCTCTGATTCCCTGGCTGTTTGCTAAGAAATGTGCCATCCCAGGAGGGTGGTAGACAGAGCTCCTGTACCTGAGTCACATTCTGTTCCTTGTTGTGTGTACACACACACACACACACACGTGTGTGTGTGTGTGTGTGTGTGTGTGTGTAGTGCTGGGGATCGAACCTGGGACCTTCACACTAGGCTACATGCCCAGCTTCCCACCCCACCTTTTTTTCTTTTTATTTTGAGACAGGGCCTTTCGAAGTTGCCCAGGCTGGGGTTGAACTTGCAATCCTCCTTCCTCAGGCTTCCAGAGTGTTGGAATCAGGGATGTGTGCTCCCAAGCCCCACTGTCCCTTGCCTTTTCAGAGCAGCAGGATAATAGAGTGGAAGGGATGCTGCTGCATCAGATAGGCTTGGTTCAAATTTGGCTTCCTAATATGTGACTGTGGCCCGGCTACTTCAATCTCTCTGTGTCACTGTCTGCTTGCTCATAAAATGGGCACTACTACAGTATTGAGAAGACAAAATGAAGTATGCTTGTGAAGTATCTGACACATCTCAGGTGCTTATCAGAGGGATTGTTCTTAGCTCATGACAGGTGGGAAATGTTCCACAGTCACATCTGCACTATGAGGCCTGGTCAAACTTAAACCAGTAAGTCAAACTTAGAAGAAATGCGATTTGTTCAGTATCTGAGAACGTTCTGAGTGAACATGTCAACCAGCTTTGGAGCTGGAGCTTCATGGCAAAGAAATCTTTCTCTTCTCCATGATTTTAGAGATGCTGTGGAGCTCATTTCAGCCTAACCTGACAGCCAGGCTAGACTTGTGATTTCTGAACTGCCTTGTGGAGCTGGCTCTGGGCTTCCACCTTAACCAGGGATTATTTTCATTTCTCAAGCTTGTTTACCAAGGATTCTGAGATTTAAAAAAGGCTTGAAAATACACTGGACTGAAAGTTATAAACTCCATTTTAGCTGTGGGCGACATAAAGGGAGAGGCACCTGGAGTGAGCATAAAGAATCACTGACTAATGTGGGTATGTGGGGCAGAAAGCAACACAATGTGGGAAGCAACCAGGCAGTCTCAGGACAGGCAGCTTTACCTCAGAAGAAGTGAAGGCGAATTCCAGGTCTATCCTGTGGTTCAGGAGCACAGAAGGGTTCTCCCATTTGGGTCTTTAAGGTCTCTGTCTCTGTATTGGCCAAGTATAAACCACTCATTTGTGCTCTCCACCAACTTAAAGCAAAGGCCAAAGGAAGATGGTGAGGTTAAAAGTAAGGCCACAAGTCAGGGCAAAAATCTCTCTCCTATTCTAATGTTACCTAGCCTGATCTCTATAAGCAGGCATCAGGCGAGGTATAATTTCTAGAGGTAAACTGACCTAAAAGACAATGGCTGGCTCTGAGTGCTGCAGTCCGTTGGCTGTGCCACATCTCCCTATGGATGTCCTATCTACATTCCTAAGAACCTGCCCATCCCAGGAGCTGGTGTGTGGGGTGGGCTCCAGATCGCTACCAGCTCCTGAGGAAGCCTGTCTATCTCCGCTACTGTTGTGTGGCGAAGCCAGACAGCAATAGAATCTCAACCTCAGAACTTGACTGACTGTGCCAGCTGTAAACAGAGTCTCCAAACTTGGTTTCTTGGGTACCAATGCTGTGGACCTTTCCTCAACACAGATTTGCATTGGACAGATAACTTTCCTATCCATCTGGCTGACTTCTGGGTCCCCTCCAGCAACAGAAAGCCTGGTATGATAAAAGCTTGACCATGATAGAATGAGTGAAGAGCCACTCATGAGTAACTGTATCGTGGAACAAACATTCCACAGAAAGCTAATATCTGGAAGTATAAGAGACAGCCAAAATGAACAGTCACTGGTCCTGGTGAGCAAGCCAGGCTTCACACTACAGAGTCATAGCAGTCAGAAAGGAAACTGATCTTTCACTTTAACTGGAAGGTCCCTGCCCTTCCTCTCCTGTGTTCACTATGTTGGTGTGGTCAGGACTATTTGGTGCACAGTGCTTGGGGCATTTTATGTTTTTGGAGTAGTCTTCCAATTTTTGAAGAGAGATGGCCTTGAGAAAACACCTTGTGGCAGATTTGTGCTGTGTGTTAGTACATGAGAGTGGATGACTGTGAGGGGTTTCTATAGTTATTTCAATAACAGTTCATCATCACTGTCACTTTCTTCTGTTTTTATAACTATGTGCTATGCAGACTTCTTGGTTATAAAAATCAATAAGATGCAATGATCAGGAACACATAATTCTTCATCTCATTGTTATCAGATGACTGAAAGCTTTGTGCTGGTCTCAGGATTTGGAAGGCTCTAATTTCCCTGCTATTGAAAATTCTGATTTTTTTTTTCAAAGTTTTATTGATAAACAGATAGCAATGAGACAATTTCAAATCAAATCGGAAGTACAGTTTCAACAAATAATACACTGCATATATTCTTCTTAGTGGTTAATTGCTGTACAAGATGTGGACTTGTGATCCTATTTACAAACACCATTAGAACAAATCATTCTATTCATTAAGAGAATGCAACTATATATCTATCCCAACCACTTTGAATACACAGACACAAAATGGACATTCATCGGTATACCCCATTTTTTCTAAGTTCCGTTATTGAATATTATAGGTGTGTAAACTCAGCAAAATATTCTAAAAGAGTCCAGTAGCCCATAATAGCATTGGGTCTTCTGTTTAACTGGCAATGTCAGAAATTATTGACCTGAGTCCCCCACAGCTCAACTTAACAGCATGGCTTTATTTCTTATATAAAATTCTGATTTTGATAGAATTGTTGGCAGCTAAATCTTTTTAGGCTACCACAGTGTGAGAACAAATTGAACTTGTGTAAGAACTTTGGGTGTGGCTAACTGGCCTCTACAAAACAGTCCTCCCAGCCTCATCTCCCCACTCTCTGTCAAGCTCACCTGCTTTCCAGCTGCAGTGAATTGCTAGCTGTCCCAACAACTCTGACACACTTCCACACTTCCATACTTGCTCCCATGTCCTTTTTCTTTTCTTTCTTTCTTTTTTTTTTTTTTTTTTTTTTTTTTTATTTTAAGGAAGGGTCTATGGGGTGTACAGGGTCTCACTACAAATCGGACTCATAGTGATTTGCCTGTTTACAGCCTCCCAAGAGCTGGGATTACAGGCATGCACCACCATGTCCAGTCTCAATTGCCATCTCAGTGCCTCTGAGGGTGGGCTGGCTCGGCAAGCCTGGGGATCAAATCCCCAGATCTTGTGCCTGCTTGCAGGTGCTTTAATCTGCTGAGTTATTTAGCTGGCCCTTGTGTCCTCCATTGAGACTGTCCTTTCCACCACTCCAGCCTTCCTACTTCACCAAAATCTTTCCATATCAAAATGACCCCTTCTTTGTAGCTGTTCAGAATCCTTGATGCAGAATAGACAGTCCCATTGTCCCTTCTTTTCACACTGCCTTCTGGTTGGTAATTTTCTTTTCTGTCTGCTTTGGGAAGATAGGGATGGCATCAGTTCTATTTTGCTAAACTAGCTCTCAAAAAAAAAATCTGAATTTGAAGCACTTACCCATTTCCATGGTATAAATATTCTTACCATGGGAAATTTTAAGCTACTAATATAACATGAAGTTACTGAGCACAAAAAATGGGAAGATATGCACACAACTGGCTCCGATGAGCTGTTGCAAGGCGTTCACCAGCACACTTGGGAACATGCCCTGAAAATCCAGTCTAGTACAGAATGTGACTTTTAAGAAATGATAGATAAATGAATGCAAGGCACAGTGTGTGGTGAAACAAACTTGAAGTTCTAAGTACCTGGGCTATCCTATAAGGTAATCAGAATGGTGTGTGGGCCTGCCTTTACCATGAGTACAACTAACTCCTCATTCCTGAAGTTAAGCCTTCATATTTGTTTGATTTCAGATGCAGATTGAGTTCATAAAACAAGGAAGCATGAATTTCAGATTCATCCCTGTGCTCTTCCCAAATGCCAAGAAGGTAAACAACCAACCAAGGAAAAAGCCTTACAGTTTAGCCTTTGGTTTGTTTGCCACTGGAGTTTTAAGAGGAAAACCCTGTCAACTTTCTGCCAATCCTTAGAGATAGCAGTGTTAGCAGAATGACCAACAAGTTTAGCACTCAGTTGAGTAGCACGAATCAGAAAGATTTGAAAGCATTATCTGATAGGATTCTGGCTCTCTAACTGTTCACAACATACAAAGGAGTTTGTGTTTTAACTCATGAGATAATAAGAGACCATTTATTGATACTTCTATTGCTTGCACATACAGTGAAGACATGGACATTACTGCCGCTTGTTCCCCATCAAAGCTGTAGACCACAGGGAATAAATCTGCACAGTCACTTACATGAGCTCTGTTATGGTCCATATCAGGTTCTAAAGTCAGGCTCACTAATTGGGGCATTAGAGGGTGTATCCTAAGCCTAGAAATGGAAAGGCAAAGGGGCTGGGGAGATGGTTCAGTGGAATAAGCACTTGCCTTGCAAGCTTAAAGGTCTGAGTTCAATCCCCAGTTCCACCAAAAAAAAAAAAAAAAA
>NW_004524666.1:11111070-11122904 GCF_000260255.1 Octodon degus | reverse complement strand
TGTGACCTATGCTAGACATCCTCTGCTCTGTCATCCATAAGGAACATCCATAGGATCCTTACCCTAGCATTGCCTTCCCCTTTCCTAGTTTATTTTACTCCATGGCACATAGTACTGTTGAAAAAAACACCCACTTTGCTCATCTGTCTGGCCCAAGCTGAACATCTACTACAAATCTAAAATGTAGATCTGATCTGCCTCTCTCCAGCTTAAAAATTTTGTGGCATTGTTCCACTCTGCAAAATCAGATCTACCTTTCTTAGCGTGGCATGATACCCCCCTGAAGAAAACTGAGCACTCGTCAGCCTTCTTTCTTATTACCCTGTGCCCTATGCTTTAGTCATACCAGACTATTCCAGCATGCCTTCACACATGCTGTGTCTTCTCATGGCCCCATGCCTCTGCCCTTCTTGTCCCCTCTGTCTATCTAGTAACGCTTTCTTATCTCTGTATTATCCAGTGTCTCTCAACTCCCTTGAGACTTCCCTTCCCTAACTGGTGTATTTATTCACTGTCCCTTTCTTGAGGGCTCTAAATTATAGTATCTCCTGTCAATAATATGTAGGTAGAAGTGGAAGTGCTGAGAATACTTATTTAAAATTAATAGAGGGGCTGGAGAGATGGCTCAGTGGTCTAAAGCACCTACTTAGAACAAGCTTAGCAGAGCACAGGGACCGCGGTTCAATCCCCCAGCACCACATGCCAGCCAGCCCCGCCCCCTGGTGGGCTGAGCTGGCCACACACACACACACACACACACACACACAAGCAAATAAATAAAAAATTAAAAAAAATAATAAAATTAATAGAGAAGGATGATATAAAAAACACAGTCCAACTTCTAGTTGGTTTCATTACAGTTTTTAAATCCTTCAGACATTCGCCTTATTGCCAGAGCTAAAGAAAGACTGCTCGCAGTTTGGGCCTCACTGGTGACCACTGCCTAGAAAAGAGTTCATGTGCATTTTGCCAGCATAGAAGATTCTGAACTTCTTAAGAGAGTTACTGTGTCTTTTTCAGTGGATATCATCTTTATTCAGCATGATGCCTGACCTATACCAGGGGCTGCTTCTAAACTCCTACAGTTCCCAAAAGAATCTATCTTACGAGGCCCTATTATATATCACTGACCCCTCTATTTTCAAACAACGCTCATTCATGCACCTCCTCTACTCTAGCCACACTGTCCTCATTGCTTTTGAACAGAACTGGCACACTCCAACCACAGGCCTTTGCACGGGCTTGGAATCTGGCCGAATAGGACAAACACATGCTCCTTTAGGTCTTTGCTCATTTTCTTAGTGGACCTTTCCTAATCACTTCTTTTAAAACTGCAAACCTTTTATCCTTACCCTAGCACTGCCTTCCCCTTTCCTAGTTTATTTTACTACATGGCACATAGTACTGTTGAAAAAAACACCCACTTTGCTCATCTGTCTGGCCCAAGGTGAACATCTATTACAGACAAGTAGGCAAAAACTGAGCCCCTAGAATAATAGGCTTTCAGTTCCTGCCTTTACCTGGTAAGTGAGGTCTAATACGTTCCCTCTAATGTAGGCCAGAGTGAAAGGATAATGAATTAGATTAAGCCTATAGGCTTGGCATCCATCTCCTGAAGTCACAGGGGAATTCACATCACTCTGAGTGACCTCTGTCCTACCCCTTTTATGTGATGGTGGTGAAAAGCACATTGAAATGCAAAGGGCAGGTAGCCTGGGAGACTGACAGAAAATGCTGTGCACATGTGGTTTCCATAATGAGATCTACAGCTTGCACCCAAAGCCAAGTGTATTTCACTTTGCAAACCCTTCCAAAAGCAAAACAACATAACTCCCAGGGTAATTTGGTAGAAAACGCCCATGAAAGGAAAACCAGAGATGGTTGGGAACTAAGCCTGAGGTCTAGAATCCAGGTTTTTCCTCCAGTGACCTTTCCTCCTACCATTCTCTCTTCTGCAGGAGCATGTGCCCACCTGGCTTCAGAACACTCATGTTTACAGCTGGCCCAAGAACAAAAAAAATATCCTACTGCGGCTGCTCAGAGAGGAAGAGTATGTGGCTCCTCCCCGTGGGCCTCTGCCAACCCTTCAGGTGGTACCCTTGTGATGCCAACCAGTCCCAGACCACTGGAGCCATTCCACACTTGAGATTCTGTTCTGATAGCCTTCTGCTAGTTGAAGCTGGTCTGTGACACTGGTGGCTGCTTTTCAGCATATTGCTTCTGCAGTGCATTTGCCCCCCAGGACAGGCTGCTCTGCATTTTCTTGCTTTGCTAAAACCTGCTGAAGGTACCTATGTCAGCATGTTCCTATGTACAGTATGATGTGTCCATTCTGGGCCTCTTGGTGCTTAGTGAGTAGATAATGTAAGTCGGCAGTACAGCAGCAAATGGCGAATGACCTCAACATTCCCGTTGCTCCAGGCTACTTTTATGAGTTAGCCAGATGTTTGTGTGTCCTCAGACCAAACCGCTCCATGTACAAATAATAAAATGTTTACTCTTTCCTAAGAGTGTGTTTCACTTATCTCAAGGGAGATAAACATATATTAATTTATAATGATATGGACAGCCACCTCCCAGGACATCAACAAAGCTGCTTAAATATATAAGATAAGCATAACAGACTTCTCTGTATTAAGATTAAAGACAGATAGTTAAACACCCTTTTTAACATAATTATGAAAGCTTTATTCTTACAATAGATTTTTAAAAAAGAGAATAAAAATAGTAATAATAAAAATTAGAAATGATACAGAATTTCACTAAACAAAATAATATGAATTCAACAGTATTACAATATAGATTTTTTTTGGGGGGGTACTGGGGGTTGAATTCAGGATGTTGCAAGCACTTTATAATACAGATTTTCAACAAAACTATTCTATACAGCACACAACTGTGATTCTAAATAGTGTTTTGGGGTTGAAAGTATAGCTCAGTGGTATAGCACTTGCTTAGCATGCACAAGACCCTGGGTTCAATCCACAGCACCACAAAAATCACAACATTGTATCATTCTTAGAGTCTGACCATATATGTACAAATATTTGAGTATGTGTATGAATTGACAGAGGATGTGGAATGTAGGCTAGAGCTAAGTTCAGGGGATCCATGTTCTAGTTCTGGTGTTTCTACTAACCACCTGTGTGGGCTTTGGCAAGTCCTTTGTCTTTTCTGAGAGAAATTCTACATATTCTTTAGAGGAGTGACTGATTTTATTCTCATAACAGTCTCTCAGGTGAAAATTTTACATTTTCTTTTTGGGAGGGGCATTAAATTAATTTTTAACTGATTGATAAAAACATAAAAATTGGACACATGGGTACATTTTCTTAAACTTTAAAAAATGTTTTGAATAATACCTTCAGTTAATAATTTTGGAACTAAATATGTGCACGTATATGTACAGGTTATCTGACCTGTAGAACAAACACACATAGCTATATATAAATATATACATAAAGTCTAAATAAATAGTGGAGCAAGGTAGGATGGCTCTCTAGCCCAAGATAATAGGTCAATCTGAAAACCTTTTGGGGGCCTGAGAATTACTGTTTTCCCTCACTTGTCTACCTAACCTAATCTCTGAAACAAGGCTCCACTCAATTTCATCACTGTTAAAAACAAATATTTGTCAATTATCAACAAAAAGTTGCTGATGAAATTGTAAAGAATACTAGTTTAATTTACTTTGTAACTTAGAGTTCTGCTAGGTAAAGTGAATGTCTGTTTTGTTTTGTTTTTTAAATAGGAACCTAAAAGAAAAAGTTATATAGCTTAAGCATTCGTTTGTCAGACTCTGTGACAAAGACGTTTAATTCTGTGGCATTTGAGACCTGGGAGAACTGACTTTCTTGCTTGGTCAACTCAAAATTCTTGGAAAACATCCCAAACACTAATTTTAAGTCTTCTTTCTCTGTTTTTATTTCTTCGGTTCAAGGTGACACCATTATTAAGGATTCTACACACAATAAATGACATTAACATTCTTACTCTGAATTGTTTGTAGTCTGCAAAGATTTGGTAATGTGTTGTTCTTTCTTCAGAGACCTATTCTGAGCTCTCATTCACTAGTTCTTCAATTCTTCCTATCCCAGATGGTTAAGAGAAAAGTCCCTGGTGTTCCAACAATAATTAGTAAAGTATTATAGCTAGTAGCATTGACAGAAAACACACACACACACACACACACACACACACACACCACACCTGGCCAAGTGATGACAGCTTGGCCCCTACAGTTTCTGTGAAATCTGATGACTACTAACATCAAAACAATTCTAACAACTATTTTAGAGCACAGACACTCAGATTAACACTTGGTTTATTTAGATGTCATTATGGTCCTTGGGCATTCATTTGTAGATATTCGGAGGATAGAAGTGGGTAGGGTTGACTTAGTAAAAATAACTCAACCTCAAGGCTTTATCCAGACCTCAATTTATTTTAAGGGTAGGGAGTTATGCAATGTAGCCTTAGATTCTTGTTTAATATTTAGTGGGCAACTTAGAATTTTAAATCCAATTTTTAATTTTAGAAACTGGTTTCAGAAACTTTTTGCCTGCCTAACTTCTATATTGTTCAAAGACATCTTGATACATGGTTATAACTGAGGTATTAGACTAGCTATATCTCAGTTCAGTGCACAGAAAAATTATTGCTGTTGATACCCTTTTCTTTGTTTCCTATTAAACAAATCATCTCTTTAATGATTGAGTTCTCAGAGTCTTCTCAGCAAGGAACGCAAGTTCCCTGTTTTTGAACATTCCATCCTTGTTTCATGATGTCTTTGCCAAGAGCATTTTTGCTAACCCAAGCCACTTGTCAACCACCCCATCCACTTTGCCAAACACCTCATTGTCACTATCACCTTTGCCAAATGGATTACACAGTCCTATGATCATTGGGAAATGATCCAGAAAGAGTGTCTCAAAACACAAGATCTTTCTGTTTCTTCTTACTGAACCAAGAACAATCAGCGAGACCTACCTCCTAATAGCAAATGAAGAGAAGAAAGGTTACACTGTGGGAAAATGCCACAAAGCAGCAATGTCTCATTCTAGAGAATCACGCACAAATTTTTAAGATAAGTAGCTCAATATGAGACCACTGACCAAATAAACAACAGACTACAAAGAAGAAAAAAAAAAAACACCAAAATAAATTTTCAGTGAATTTCTTTCTGTCATGGAATTTTCAGTCTAGAAGAAACCAAAAAATCACACATACACTGCAGCTTTATTTTACATGGGAGGAAAGCAAGACCAGAGACACTGTGACTTGTCAATGTCCACCCTAGGGCAAGGACCCAGGTGTTCTGTTTTCCAGTCTGTAAATACTGATTGGTGAGCCTGAAAAGCTTTACTGAGTTTTGATGAGAGATTTGCTTGACAAATGACCCAGTCTCTCCCTGAGGAATACAAAGCTTCATGAACATGGGAGGTCTGAGGGAAGATGTGTCTCCTACCTGTCCTCTGGTGGCTGGAGGATTACATGATCCTGTTGCAACCTGCTCTGTGACAAATTCTTCAGGGATTAATTATTGCTGTGATTATATGGAGCATAGCATTTCTTGAAGTGGGTTGGCATATTTATTTTGTACTGGTATTATGTGAAATTTAAAAGGTCTTGATACTTCCTCAGAGCTTCAGATGAATCTGGTATTAGGTCAATTTCTTTTAGTTTTGCCTGGCCAATCTCCAAAGCATCAATGATGAAAGGGGATTTATTTTTATTTATTTAATTTACTTTGAGGCAACTTCTTACTATGTTGTCCTGGCTGGCTTCAAACTCCTGAGCTCAAGTGGTCCTCCCACATAGCAGGAACTACAGGCATATGCCACTATGCCCATTAGGGTTTTATTTTTATTTTTATTTTTTTAAATTTTTTTTTAAATTTTTTATTTATTTATTTATTTATTTGAGAGAGAGAGAGAGAGAGAGAGAGAGAGAGAGAGAGAGGCCAGCTCAGCCCACCAGGGGGCGGGCTGGCTGGCATGTGGTGCTGGGGGATTGAACCGCGGTCCCTGATGCTTTTGCCAAGCTTGTTCTAAGTAGGTGCTTTAGACCACTGAGCCATCTCTCCAGCCCAGGGTTTTAGTTTTAAATACTGTGGCAATTCATTTTTCTCTCACACTTCAGACCCTACAAAGGTGCACTTGTTGTAATAATAGCTATGGAGATTGCATAATATGGGGTCACACTAACTCTCCTTTGAGTGGGAGATGGCTTCAGCAAGGACACTTTTTTCCTGCAGGAACATCAACAACACAAAGCAGTCTAGCTATTCAGTCAGCACAGCTGGCATGCTGGGAGGCCATGTACCCACTCAGGGTGGCATGCTCTTCACTTCATACTGACATTTGAATTTTCTGTTGGAAAATGCTTTCAGACAGAGTCACAGGTTATTTGGTGAAAGATACGTGGCTTTCACAGACTCACCGATGTACACCTGCCCTGCTCCCCACCCCATATTTGCTCTCTAGTTCTTAGCCTCAAGCCAAGGAGATGAACCCTATAAAAGGAACAGTTAGTGTGGTTGAGTTCTATACTTGACTTCTCAAGGAACCTGTGCATACAGGTCTAGGTGACATTTATTTGGGTGATTAGGAAGTGCTATTTTAGCCCTTACTGTACAGTGAGTCTCAGGTCACAGTGCAGTGGGTCAATGCTAACCATACACTGGGCTTGCCTGTTCTTTTCTAGAAACTCTCAGATGGAAGAAAAAATTGCAGCCTCTAGATCTCTCAGGACTTGTAAACTAACACCCTGAGGGCACACATTTGTTGCACCCTGTGTGACCTCACTTTGCTCCCTTCACTAGGAAGGCATTGAAGGTAGAAGGCAGCTGGGGAGGGAAGGCGGGGACAAGCATGAGAGCACTCCCGCCTGATGGATCCCATTAGGCTTAGTGTGCAAGGCGAGTTGAGATGAAGTAGCTGCTCTGGTATGTGTCCAAAACTGCTGTTCTATTTTTAGTGTCTCCTGTGTGCTTCTTAGTCCTGTGTTGTATGCCTGGGCACCTGGATCGGCAGCAAATCATGGAACTGAGCCATTCATTTGTAAAACTGGAAGGAAGGAGGCCATTGATGTAGGGCTTGTTTATTGCTGAAAGGGACGTGGGACCTGGAATGTTAATGAGGATGGCTCTCTGAAGCATGCCTTCATGGTTAGCAAGGAGTTCAAAGGAGAAGGCAGACTCAGTCCTGTGCTGAATAAAAGTGAACTGTTGATAGAAGGAAGGAGAAATCAATTATGCTGTCACAGGCTTCCATGGCATTGTGTTGGAGTTGTTAGAAAAGGTAGGACAAGGACCAGATCTCAAAAGGCAACAAAGCCACATGGCCTTCAAGTATAACGAGTTTGCCATGGCAACTGATGGAAATGAGCCTCCCAGGCGCCGAGCAGGTGTGTTATCATACAGAATAAACATACTTCTCTCACTCCCTGGCTTTTACAATAAAACCTGTGTTTGGATTACTTTCCCCTCCTCTTTGTTACCCAGAGAAGTTGGCTGTTGCTCAATCAGCCTCAGGCTCTGGTGAGGGAAATGTAATCAGTGTTATCAAAAGGCTGCTTTTGAAAAGGCTGGCGTTTGGCTTGGCTGCCAGCCCCATTGCTGAGTGGCAGCTGAGCCACAAGTACCTGGCCTGCCCTCTGCCACCTTCGGCAATGTCCTCCACAGAAAGCTGTTTGCTCCTGTGTTCGCTGAGGCACAACAGTGAGGCCTAGCTCTCCAACAGCCATGGTCAAAAGCTGCTGGTGGATGAATGTGTTCAGGTGAGGTTGGGGCCTGACCAGTTTTCTAGGATATGGGCTAAGGTTTCCTGTGATTCTGTCTTTTCATCTGGTGCTATCTACAAAATTCCATTAATCAGAAATTGGAGGGAGATTCTGTTTTCCTGAATCTGAAATTCCTCTCAAATGGTTTTAGGGCTGGTAAGAGTCTCCTGTCTGAAATGTATACAAAATGTAGAGACTTAAGATCCTCTCAAACTACTAATGAAAACTGAAGGTTTATTTTTAATTTTTATAATGTCAAAGTAATGATAAAGTAGAATAGTCATATTTTTGTTGCTCTTGTTTGTGACTAAAAAGAAACATCTACTCTAGCTTCAAGCTGATTTTCAAAGCAAGAGGCTCATTCTCGATGTGCTCCTAGAATGGAGGTGGTTTCTAAATGCAACTGTAGAAAACAATTGGCTTGAGGAGAACTTGTACAGCTGGAGCCAGTCAGCTCGATGCAGAACCACCAAGCAACACAAAGCCTCCTCCTGCTTTTGCCCAGGTCCCTGCCTTCCTCCAACAAGAAGCCTAGCACTCACACCCTGTCTTGCTCATCCAGTCCTGTCCTCCAGAGAATGCCCAGGCTTCCCCTTCACACTTCATCTTACCTTGACCATAAGACAGCTGCCTGAAGAACTGACCCAAGCTCTGGTATCAGTTGGAAAGGATTACATGTGTTACTCCTCCCAGAAAAACAGTATCACTCGATTGAGGCACTCCAGTTACTCCTGAGGCAGGAGGATGGAAAAGTCATCCTGGGCAACTCAGCAAGATCCCATCAACATGAAATAAAACAAAAGATGGGCTGGGAACATAGCTCAGTACCTGCTCTTATTCTTAAACCAACCATAGAACTTCATTCAGATCACAACTTGTTCATATTTTATGCACAGATTTACCAAGTACAGTTGCCTGTTTTTCTAACACTATGTAGGTCAGAAGTTACACATTTAAGATTAAAGGGTAAGAACACGAGACCTGCTTCCTGATGGAAATAATACCTGACATTTTCATAAAAGTGGTTTTGTCATGAAAATATTTTGAAGAAGCCTGAAAAGCAAATAATACTCAACTGCCAACTAATATTTGAAAAAGCAACCATATATCTAATTTTCATAGATCAAATCAAAACAGCCACAGCTTCAATGATTTAATTCATGTACTACAGCAATAAACACCCTCTCAAAAGTCTTTGAGAACATCATAGTTCCCACAAATAACTTGTTTTTAAAATAAAGTCTCCTTAGTCATCTGGAAAAGGTTACATTAATTTCTCTGTTTTGTTTAAGAGAATAGTCATGTACCTCGTTGACAAGGTTTCTGTTATGATTTGCGACTAGATGTCTCCCCAAAGCCTCTTGTGGGCACAAGCAGGGCTTTTCTGAGCTGGCTGGACCTAGGGTGTGTGATGCTGAAATTAAAGGTATGATACTGAGGTTATGAGTGATTACTAAATTAGTCCACTTATTGTTTAGCATAGCTCCAGGTGTGGATAATGGGAAGGTCTACGCTGGGTGTGGGTGGTACCACCCAAAATGTGGGTTGCCTAAAAACAGAGAGAAGCAAGCTGCTGCTGCTTGCTGCTTTGTTGGCTCCTACCTGCTTGCCATGGACTATTTCTCCTCTGTGATGCCCCTGTCATGCCACCCTTCCTTGGAGCTAGCTGATTATTAACTGAAACCTCTACAAACTCTGAGCTAAACAAATCTTTCCTCTTTGAGTGTTGGGTATTTTGTGTCAGCAATGAGAAAAACTAAGACAGTTTCCCTAATCTGAGGCCAGTTCACTCATTCCATTTGCAGACAACACTGTACATGCTCAGCCCTCCCACCCTCAACCAGAAATTGGATCAGCCTGCCCTACACCGCCTTATCAGGACCTCAGTTCACAGGAGAAGCCCAAGATTTAGGTCCTCTGGGCACCAAGGCAGATTCAGCCAAGGGGGTATTTAGGGCATTTCATACTGTGTTTAAGAAGTAGCTATCCAGTGTACTTCTAAGGCTGGCATTCTAAAATGACCAGGTTAGGCCTTTTCACATTTAAGTTTTTAAAATTTAAGATTTTTAATTTGAGCTTTGGGTACCAGTATATCATTTTTCCTTGGAAAGACACATGACACAGAAAGTCCCTGACAACTTAGTAGGAGCTTGGGAGATCCGGTGCCATAACACCACCATTTCTAATTTAAAGGGAGTTCAGCAGCACCCACAGCAACTAATGTATCAGCAAACAATCTTCAACTACTAATTACATGCCTTCTATGTGCAAGGAAATGTACTTGGTCTAAGAGGAGTAACACATTCTTTTTGGTATGCATTTATTTAAAATCTAGATGGGGACATACAATATCTTCATTGGAAAAGATCATTAACTACCCAAAGCACTCTACAGAAAAGGTGAAGAAGTGAGTCAGCTGGTCTCTTTGATTCTCAATATGACTCAAAATTTAAGTGAGTTTCAAAGTCAGATTTTCAAAATAGCAGGTGACTAAACATTGTCCCAATAAACAGAAAATCTGCTCACTCCTCTCACAATATAATTTTTAGATTATTATAGTCCAAGTTCCTATAAGTCACCATGTAAATGAGAGATTAGGAGAGGGAATGTTAATGTGACTTTTTTTTTTGTGTGGTACCAGAAATCAAACTCAGGACCTTGTGCTTTGCCAGGCAGGCACTTATACTGCTGAGCTATCTCCCCAGCCCTAAGAGATGGAATGTAAGAAATGAGAAAAGTATGAAAATGCACTGCAGAATGTACATATTAAATCAATAAATGACAATGCAGCCCCTACGGCATTCATCACTCCTATCTCAAGCCTAGATCCTCTTCTCAGCAAGGGCTAAACAAGAGGTAGCGTGTAGCATATCTTTGATCCTGGGATGCACAAATTCAAGCCCAAACCACATGATTTAGTGAAACCCTATCACAAAATTTAAGAAGGAAAAAAGAAGAAAGGACTGGATTAAATCCCCAGTTAAAAAAAAAAAAGCAAGACAACACTGCAGCATGTAGGGAAGTAAGGATGTGCTATTGACACTGCAGCCTTCACAGCTGGGAAGCCAGAAACTGGGCTGGTGCTAAAATCAGCTGGGACAGAGCAAATGGATTTCTGTACTCGGCTTAGTAGGGGTATGGAAATGTTCGAAGTTGAGCCTGTCAGCTAAATACACAAATAACTGAAAAAGAAAGCAGAAAATGATAATTTGGAGAATGGGCAAAGAAACTCTGAGATGGAATACTAGTGTTTCCCAAGTTCTCCAGATAAAATCTGGGGCAGAAAACACTGTTCAAGCTGAGTCTGTGATCTGTTTTCACATGTTTCTCACTCACAAAAGATAGCTTTTAATCAGCAAATAGGGTTTGAAGTTCAGCTCACTTACAAGTCATGTGTCCTTAAGTAAGGTATTGTGCCTTACTCAAGACTCTAAGCACCACTGGCTAAAATGATTCCCTTTCAGTGTCAGCCAATGGAAACAGAACCCTCTCCCAGGAAGGCTGTCAGAATAAAATAAGATGAGGGATGGAAAGAGTCTAGAATTGTGTCTGGGAGGTAGTTAACTACTAAAAATTGTTCCTTCTTCTCTTGCCTTTTCATCTTGCTTTCTATCCTCCAGTTAAGAAATATTCATGGGGTCAGAATATTTTTTATTCCAAAAAAGTCAAACAGCAAAGTCCTAACAAAAAAATATTTTATTTAAAAATGAAGCCTCCAGAGAGATTAATAACATAACAATTTCCATGTAGTTTGTCTTCTTAGTAAGGTCATGGCAGGTTCACAGAGCAATGTCAGCCTCTGCTGACAGCCTTCTCCCTGCTAACATCTTGCTAAGGAGCAAGACTCTAAGCATCACTGGCTAAAATGATTCCTGGTATAATATATCAAAATTTGGCAATGATGTTGACTTTAAAGAAAAGTTCCTTTTTATTTTTTAAAAATTTTATTTAATTATTTGTGTGTGTGTATGTGTGTGTGTGTGTGTGTGTGTGTGGCCAGCTCAGCCCACCAGGGGGCGGGGCTGGCTGGCATGTGGTGCTGGGGGATTGAA
>NW_004524666.1:11108725-11110635 GCF_000260255.1 Octodon degus | reverse complement strand
GTAACTTTTTCCTTTTCTCCTTTCCTTCATCTGTTTCTTTCATTTTTAACTGTTTCATCCCATTTCTCAATATCTATTGTACACTTTGGAACTTAATTTATTCTTTCAGCTTCTCACACTAGGGAAACAATGTGATGTTTGTATATGTGCATCTTGTTTATTTCACTTATGAATATGGTCTTGAGTTGTATCCATTTACCTAAAAAAGTCTCCAGTTTATCCTACTTTATGGCTGAGTAGTACTTCATTGTATAAAAAGTCTACATCTTTTTTATCCATTCCTCAGTTGATGGGCACTTGGACTGTTTCCAAGATCTAGTTCTTACAAACTGTGTTGCTATAAATGTTGGTGCATGTTGTGCTGTGGTAGAATATCTTTAATTCTTCTGGGAAGATACTGAAAAGGGGGGTAACTGGGTCAAGTGGGACCTCCAATCCTAATTTTTTTTAAGAATTTCCACAGTGGTTGTATCAGTCTACACTCCCACCAGCAGTGAAGAAGGGTTTCTTTTTCCCTACAGTCCCTCTAGAATTTGTTATTGGTTGATTTCTTGATAATAGCCATTCTTTCTGGGGTGAGATAGAATCTCATTGTTGTTTTAATTTGTATTCCTTTTTATTTGCTGTTTGTATTTCTTCATCTGTGAAATGTGCATTCATGCCAGATGCCCATTTTTGGATTGGGTCTTCAAATTTGGAAAGTCTGATTTTTTTTTTTTTTTAGTTCTTTATATATTCTCAATAATAATTCTTTGTCTGAAGAATAGCTAGGAAACATTTTTCCCACATTGTTGGTTGTCTTCATTTTGTTGGTGGTTTTATTTTGTTTTGTTTTTTTTGTGAAACCAGGCATTGAACTCAGATCCTTGCACTTTCCAGGGAAGCGCTTGATCTATTGAGCCATCTCCCCGGCCCCCTGTTGGTGGTTTCTCGTGCTTTGCAAAAGTTCTTTAATAAGATTAGATCCCAGTTGTTGATTCTTTGTGATAGTTCATGTGTGAGCGAAGTTTTAGTCATAGTCTTTACCTATACATCAATGTCTTTAAGATTTTTACCTATTTTATCTTCCAGCAAATTTAATATTTCTGTTTTAAATATTATTATTAATATTTTGGACCCATTTTGAATTTAGTTTAATGAATGGCAAAAGATATGGCTTCAATTTTAATCATTGGCATGTGAAAAGCCAGTTTATCTAGCATTATTTATTAAAGAGGCTATCTTTCTTCTAGTAAATGTGTTTGGTATCTTTGTCAAAGATAAGGTGGCTGACGGGCCAGGGAGATGGCTCAGGAGAATAAGTGCTTGCCTGGCAAGCACAAGGGTCTGAGTTCAATCCCTGGTTCCGGAAAAAAAAAAAAAAAGATAAGGTGGCTGAGTATGTACAGAGTTGTTTTGGCATCTCTTAATCTGTTCTATTAATCTTCAGATCTGTTTTTTCTTTTTCTTTTTTTGCCATTACCACACTGCTTTTATCACAGTAACTTTATAGTATAATTTCAAGTCAGGGACTGTGATGCCCCCTGCCTTGCCTTTGTTTCTTTCTCTCTTATGAAAAAGTTCCCCTGAAAGCCTCACCTCCATGTTTACTTAAATAATTTTCATTATATTGTTTCTTTAAGTGTATAATTAGGTATAAATTCTTATGCTTATAGCTCACTAAAAACCAGAGGAGCACAAAGAGGAAGTTCTGGAGATGCACTGTGCAACAATGTGAATATACTCAACACTATTTAACTATATACTTTAAAAATGGTTGATAAGACACATTTTACATTCTTTTTTTCTTTCCTCTTTTTTTTTTTTTTTTTTGGTAACCGGGGATTGAACTCAGGCCCTTGCGATGTCTTACATTCTTTACAATAATTTTAAAAACCAAAAGAAAAAAAAAATCAAAGCAGGGTATGATG
>NW_004524666.1:11098946-11107745 GCF_000260255.1 Octodon degus | reverse complement strand
CTTATTCCACTGAGCCATCTCCACGGCCCCGTTTTAGCTTTAAAAGAAGTAAGACAATTTAATATGATTTTTACCAAACAATACAAGCTAGGTTTTGTTATTCTGATGCCAGGACATGACAAAATAATGACTATCAACACATTAAAAGTTAAATATCTGGAGGCCTTCCCCTTAGCTCAGTTCTTTAAGTGGCTGCTTCAACAAAGCAGTCAGGCTCAGGTTGCTGTGGTTTGATCCCCACAACTCATGCCAGCCAAACCTGCCCTGAAGGTATTCTGAGCCAGGCAAAAAAAAAAGGTTAAATATCACTTGTGAGAGGGTTCATGTAGTGTCAACACAATTTTAACACAAAGAACAACACTAAAGTATGTGGCTATATACGCATACATTGTATAAGTGTATACAGAAGTAACACATATTGCTAACAGTTATTAACAATATATCTATAGATTTCTCTCACTGAGAGAAAACTGGTATTGTGTTCATAGATAAAGCAAATCTTTAATGAATTAGAATACCAAGACTGAGACATGGCAGCACACACAACTGTAAACCCAGCTCCCTGGGAGTCTGAAGCAGGAGGGGAAATGGCTTATTGCAGCTCTTTCAGCCAAAGCAGATGTGCCAGCATAGATACAAGAAGAAGAAAATATTGCCACTTCTGTGATATTACTGCCTATGACATAGAAGTTAATCATGGGAACATATCAGGCAAATACTGAAGGACATTCTCAAAAGAGAGATTCTTCAAAAGTGGTTAGCATATGAAAGTCAAGGAAAGACTCAAGAACAATTCTATGCTACAAGATTAAGGAGAAGTGGCATTTGATTACAATATGTGATTCTGAACTGGAATCTGTTCTGCACTTTATAGTAGATTACTGGGCAATGGAGAAATTTGACTGAAATCTGAGTATTAGACCCGAATGTATCAATGTTAGTTTCCCAATTCTGATGTTTGTACTGTAGATATGTAGGAGAATGTTTCTATTGAAAAAATGTGCACCAGATATTTAGGGGTGATAAGGAAATCAAATTGGCAATTTCTTCTCAAATGGTTCAGGGCAAGAAAAGATCTTTGTACTTTTCTTATAACTTTTTTAAGGAATTGAGATTGTCTCAAATGAAAAAAAGGAAGCCCACCAGGCAAGGTTGCACACACCTATAACCTCATACTCCAGGAAGACCAAATAGGAGGATCAGAAGTTTAAGCCAGGGCTGGGGAAATAGTTCAGTGGTCTAACCACCTGCCTGGCAAGTACAAGGACCCGGGTTTGACCCTCAGTACTGCATTCTATGTGGGTCCTGTGCTGTGCCAGTCACTGAAGCTGGGTGTGGTGCTACATGTCTCTAGTTTCAGCACTGTGGAGGCGGAGACAGGTGGATCACTATGAGTCTGAGCTGCATAGCTGTACCAAATAATAAATAAATAAAAAGACTAAAATAGAAGTTCAAGCCAGCCTGGGCAATTTAATTTAATGAACTAGGAAGACTTTTTCTCAAAATTTAAAAAACTACAAAAGGGGAGAGGTATCTCAGTGTGAAGGCCCTGGGTTCATTCTCTAGTATCATAAAAATATTTTGGAAAAATATTAAAATATTAATGATACACTGTGAAATTTTTAAAGAGGATAAAACTTCATTTATAAAATATGGAAAACTATGTAGAAATATTATGCAAAATCATAAGAACTCCCACATTAAATACTCATTATGTCATATACTAATCTAAGAAATTTGTATATTTTATCTCATCTAAATTTCATACCAGCCCTTAAAAGTGTGTGTTATTAGCTCCATTTTATTGGTGAGACTTCTCAAGTTCAGAGAGATTAAATAACTTCCCTAGGTTCTTAACTAACCTATAGTACTACTCAGAGAAAAATTGAGGAGAAAATGCCCAAACTGTTAGTTAATAGCTGTAGTCTCTGGGCAGTGAGTCCATGAGTAACTTTTAGATTCTCCTTTTGTAGCTTTAGTATTTCTGAATTATGCATAATGACATGTTACTTTTGTAATTAGAAAAATAAAAAGCTGTCACCTTAAAAGCAAGTCTCTACTGTAGAAAAATGTTGTAATAACATGCTGATTATTCAAAACCATGTAACAGCAATGTTCTTTCTTAGCAGTGATTATAGAGGTGACTTTAAGACTTTTTGATTCTCATAATTTATTAAATTTCTTTAAGAGTTTCATCACTCAACAGATAATGAACATTTACTATGGCTTATTTTTATAATAAAACTTAAAGTAATATGTGAATCCAAAATTGTAAATTTTATTCAAAAAACCAGGAATGAAGCATACACATGCTTAGGAAAAAATGTTTAGCAGTCATGTGAGAGTGATGAGCTAGAAACCTTACCTTTCATTATATGTTTCCATATTTTCTAAGACTTTCATATATATTGCTTGCACATCCATTCTTGGCTGTGTCTTCATGCCTAGAATACTCCCTGACACATCATAGGAGTCCAAGAATATTTGTTGATAGGCTAGGCATAGAAATAAATTACTTGAGAGGCTAAGGCAATAGGATCATTAATTCAAGGTTAACCTGGACAACTTAAGTGAGGCTTAAAACAAAACTTCAAACAAAGCTCTGGGAAGGTAGCTGAGCAGTAGAGTGCTTGCTCAGCATGCGTGATCCTCTAGAGTTCAGTCCTCAGCACTGCAAACAAAAACATAGGTATAGATATCAATATTGTTTTTTTTAGATATGGCTATTTTTAAGTACAATAAATGAATGTTATTGATTACAAATGCCCTAAAAATGTAGTTCCAAAAAATAGCATTATTTATTTATTCCCTGGTGGTAATTAACAACATATCCAACTTATATTCTGCTGTGCTTGACAAGATATAAGAGAAGGCCCAGTAGAAAAGCATTTTAGTTATTACTGGGTTCCAGCAATGAGAGAGCCATGGTACAAGAAGATAAGGTGAGAAGAGACCACTCTGTGAATGACCTAGTGAGAGGACCATCAAAGTGTCATTTTATTGTATTTATTCAAATTTCTATTCAACCTACTTCCAAGAGAACTGGAGTGACACATTACTATATAATACATCTCCACTAAGGATTGCTCTCATTTTGTAAGAGCTAAGTTTCTTGGTAGTTCTAATGGTTGAGTGATTGGGTCAGTTTGAAAAGTTTAGCTAAGAGAAGCTTAACTAAATTGGCTTAGTGATTCTACACCCTAGGATACAGAAGACCCACCCTAGGGCAACTTGTTGCCTGGATGATATCAAGGGAAAATGAAGAAGGATAGCTCTGCTTCTGTTCTTTGGAGGAGCTCCAAGCTTCATTTTCACCTTAGATGCAAGTGCTGACACTTTAGCTTCCTTTGTAGATTCTTCAGCCTTCTAACACATACTCTGGTTTCCAAAGTGAATTCTTCAGCCTTTTGGCATAGACTCTTCAGCCTTCCATAGCAAACCCATGGGCTTCCTGATAGGGACTTGCACATGACACTGCAGCGAGCTCCAGACCTTGGACTGAATCTTTCAGTCTCCAGTGTGTAGACACTCTCTTCACTCTTCCTCATCCAACTTTGTGGGTGACCATCACAAGCCAATCTCATAATATCTTATACTATCTTGTGTTATATATGTTTCTTTAGTAAAACACTAACTGATGCAGTAGTGATATATGAAGACACAAGAAATGGAAGAGTGGGGTGAGTTTGGGATGACCCAGTCATAAGCTCCTATTTTTATTGGAATTATGAAACTAATTTCTTCAGTTTATAAATTAGTTCAGATCATAAACTCTAAGAAAAAGGAAACATGAAGTTAATAAGGGGAAAGAAGTCCCTTAGGTGGTGCATGAAGAGAGCTGACTGCCCAGCACTCACATCTCCACTTTGCTGGCCAGCTTCTTAATCACTTACAGAGGTTATATGCTACAGTGATACTGCCAAATTGGAAGAGAGTAAATGCCCACAAAAAGTAGTCTACATGTGTCTTTAAGGATCATTAGATTCTTAACAAATCTAATCCTTAAATCCTCCTTCTCAAAACACTATTATTTCATACACTGCCAAATTCTGTTTATCTTCAAACTACAGTGTGTCTAGAATCTAAATACAACTCCCCTTCACCTGACTTTGAATTATTGAAAAAGCCTCTTCACAACTCCCTGCTTCCACACTTGGTCCCCTTATATCTCCTACTCAGCAGTTGCAAGCAACTATTAAAAACCCTAAATAGATCATGTGCTTACACAAAAATCTGCAATTGCCACATCCCTTACAGTAAAGCCATACCTAATCTCCTATGACTTTTCTTTCTCATTTTATTTTCTATAGCTTTCTCTTGGCTAACTTCATGTTGGCCACTCTAACATCTTGTTTTTCTTGATTCATGCCAGGTATATTATGCTTTTGCAGTCTATCTTGCAGGAAATTTCCTCTAGTCCATCTAAATGCCCCCCCCCTCTGAGGACCTCTCTTCAAAGGTCATTTTTAGAGAGACTTTTTTCTGATCAACTATGTCTATCCAGACACTACACACTTGGCTTTGTCCTTTTTCTTGGTGAGCATTATCATCTGGGATGTTCTGTCCACCAACTTCAGTACAATTTTTTTTTTGAACACATGATAAGATTATACTTTCTCACCTTTTCAATTTGGGTATGGACTTGTGATTTACTTTAGGCAGTAAAATGTAGTAAAGGAGTCATATGTCACATTCAGGCATAAGATTTAAGAGGCAGTGTGCAGTTCATTGCTGTATCTTCTCTTTTCACAAAAGACAGGCAATTATTCATATAGTGGTTCACCAAGCAGCCTAGGTCCCAGATTGAGTCATAGTTAGTGCTCCCAACTGATCTAAAGTGAATATACAGTGTGAAAAAGAAATTTTGTTATTTTAAGCCACAGACACTGCTGTGTTTTTTTTTTTTTTTTTTTTGAACTGGGGATTGAACTCAGGTCCTTGCACTTGCCTGGAAGCACTCACTCTACTGAGCCATCTCCCCGGCCCCTACATGGGGTTGTTTATTGCCATGAGACAACTTAGCCTATCCTGGTCAAGAGACTCCCAGACATGTTACATATCTGTTTCCAATATTCTCCTACTGACTGCTTTTTTTTTTTTAACGGAACCAGGGATTGAACTCAGGCCCTTATGCTTGCCAGGCAAGTGTTTATTCTACTGAGCCATATTCCTGGCCCTGACTGCTAAATTTTTATCTCTATAATGGTAGCACTTTACTCCCTGCTACGTCTCCAGTGCCTGTAGCAGCTCCTGACATGTGGTAGGTATTCAATAATATTTGTTGGTTGACTGAATAAATGAAAAATTGATGACAGCAACTGAAGTGGGAAGATTTAACAATGGCTGGTGACTCTAATTTTGGAGTCATCTACAAAACCACTCCTTCTTGATCTGAATGTGAACATAATGATTCCTGATTCAAGATTGCCTGACATAGTTTGTAAGCATAAATCGCCTGTGGATGAAAACATATAAAATTGCCAAAGTTCCAACACAAATGGAGTTTTGGCATGCTGCTGATGGGTCTCTGACAATCACAAATAAAAAGCATTAGTGGTGTTTGTGTCAATGCTGAATGCTGATGTGGCTTCCTTTCCCTGTGTGGACATTAGCATTTGAAATGAACTGAGCTTCAGAGGCCTCTGATTTTATCTGCAGTTATCATAAATTGGTGTGTGAGCTCCTCTAAGGACTTTTGCAAAAGCTGTGTGTGCTTTTGTGAGCTGCTTTCTTTTCACATGCTTCCTCCTGATATGCCTGAATTTGGATGTGGATAATGCATTTCCTGTATCATGTGGCACAGTACAAGGAAATCATTGTATCCTTACAGAGGAAGAGTACATCTGTAAGTAGTTTTTAAGAATGTACTGAAGGATCTTGTTAGGGAGACTTATTCTCTCAGTTCCATTTGGTTGATAAAGTAGACCACATGACAGATGCACATAATAAACTGCTTCAGTTGCTGCCAGTGGGAAGTGCAACCTATGAAATGCAAAATCTCATGGAATCACTGAGGGTAGGTTCACATAAGAGAAAAGCTAGCCTTATTTTGAGTTGTCATTTCTTACTGTCACAAATAATGCACCAGTGTTACTAGGTTTTTGTATTTACTTTCCCCTCAGAGAAACTGCCTTCCAGAGTATTCCTACTTCACATTGGAAAGGCAGTTCCTTCTGCATACAATTCCCTAAAGGGCAAACATTATTAAGAAGTGTAAGTAATCATCATTAAATGCACCTGCAAGGAGATGCCAGGTTACAAGGAGTCTATGTTTTCTCATGTAAAAGAGGAAACATTACGTCAGAGAACAGGATTGTTAGGTTTTGCCTCTTTCCCATGTCTCTTCCTCTTATTCCTCTTATATAGTTTTTCTATCTCTGTTTCATAGCTTCCTTTTTATACTCATTAATAATTCCCTAATGAATTCAATCAGAAGAGTATATTGTATCTCTCATTTTCTGTGGGTGGCATAGAACACTGATGTCCAAGACAAAACACAAGATGACAAACCTATCCCAGGAGTGATACAATTTACAGCTTATTCTGTATGTTTCTGGATCACTGAGGAACAGATAGGAGAGAAATAAAAAGGCATCATAACTCAGTAGCACTTAATTCATAATACTCATTGGCATACAAGACAATACTGCTGTCTTCATAAACAAGTTAAAGCTTACAGTTATGATGTCTCAGTAATTTATGTTGTGATTAATTGCTAATTGCTAACATTTGTAAAGGAATATTTTTAAAAAATATTCTTTAGATGACTTGTATCATTTACAGTTCTACATAAGATAATTGGGGTAATGATGAAAGAATCTAAGTTGACCCAATCCCCTTTTACTATGAGGCTTCCAATTGTGTTTAGCACTATGCTAGGCACTATAGGGATAGTTGAAGAAGTAATGCATGTGGCTCTTGATATGAAATCAGCAAATAAACATGCATGAGATGACATATCCAAATGCTATAACAGCTGTCTGTCAGCATTCCCAAAGGGAAGATCTCAGGGAAATGTTAAATTATTAAGAAAGACTTTGGGTTAGAAGTAAAGAATTTAGTAGACATTTAGGGATAGGTAGGTTTTAAATGCTGTCAATAGAGCAAAATATTCTACTAAAAAGATTAAGACTGTATGACATCTTGATTGAATTCAGTTGTTTGGGGAAACTCAATTCATAGTCCAGTTTCCCAACTAATGTCAATACATACAAGTCATCTAACATTTTAAAAAAATATTCCTTCAGAAATGTTGGTAACTGGCAACTAATCACAATGTAAAGTACAAAGACAACACAGCTATAAGCTTTAAATTCATTATGAAGACAGCAGTATTGTCTTGAATGAGTGTCATGAATTAAGTACTACTGATTTTAAGGAAAATAGAATCTGGAAAATGAGAACTTAATCTTCTACTAGCAATGAAACACCCTTCTTCTAATAGCAACAAAACACCTTCTGTGATTTCTCTCGGGCATTAAAAATATGGCCCTGGTGAGCTTAGTGCAGTTTCCTTTGTAGACAAAAAAATGGCACTAGGGCTCTATGGAAACACCCCTGGCTCCTTGGCCACCTCCTTCTGCTTCTGGCCAGCATCCCTGGTTCTTCTCTGTTGAGGACCGGCAAGGCCTGACAGCAACTGTTGAGTTCACACAGAGATGATTTGCTCTCAGGGTCAGCAGGGATGGAGGTGAGAGGCAGCTTAAGGCCAAGTGTTTGACTCCCTGACCCTTGCAGGAAAGTGTAGCAATCTCTAATTTCTTTCTTTCTTTCTTTTTTTTTTTTTAAATGTGGGGCATTTTATTTTATTTTAATATATTTTTTTAAATTTTATTTATTTGTGTGTGTGTGCGGCCAGCTCAGCCCACCAGGGGGCGGGGCTGGCTGGCATGTGGTGCTGGGGGATTGAACCGCGGTCCCTGTGCTTTAGCTAAGCTTGTTCTAAGTAGGTGCTTTAGACCACTGAGCCATCTCACCAGCCTCTAATTTATTTCTAATAGAAGTATTTTGCTGGGGTTTTCATAGCCATAGATGTGCCCTTACAACCATTTCCTCTCAAAAGTCCTTTATTATTATGATATATAGTTATTTCAATACTAAATACTACATAAACCTTATTACCAACGTCTCATAGTTTGACTTTACACACCTCAATAACAAGGTTTCTAAGGTCTTGAACTTGGAGTTATTAATCCTTCTGGTTGTGACTAGTTGGAAAAAATCAAGGAGAGTGTATGAAAACTAGAATGACCATTTTTCTCATGCTAAATGCCTCAAAGATTTGAATATGGGAACATAGGAATGTGGTCTGCATACACATTCCTGCATGTCACCTGTTTTACTAAACAATACTCTTATTTTGTTTTAGTCTGCATTGTGATCCCCCCAAAGATAGCATCTCAGAGGCATATATTTGCATGTAGCTGAAGGTGCAGCTAAGTGCTCTGCTGGAACTTAAATTAGAATTTAGTTCATGATTTTTCTAGCAGAATTTTTTCACTCAATGCTTTCATTAGCAAACTCTGCTACTTCAATGCCCAGACAGAAATCATGGTAGACACTACTTAAAAGTAAAAACTTCCAAGAGACTTTCCATGAAAAATCAGCATGCAAAAGTCAGTTGATCCCAGAAGCCAAAGACTCTTGACCATAGTACTAGAATGCTGATGTCAGAGAAGAGCAAATGAGTTAGTTTCCTATATTTTTAAAACATTTATTATTTTAACCTTTACATTAATAAAATGCAAAGGAATGAAATAATGATTTTGCTTTTAGAGCACTTTAGGTATTTTTGTTGGT
>NW_004524666.1:11094164-11097716 GCF_000260255.1 Octodon degus | reverse complement strand
AAAAAAAAAAAAAAAAGTATAAGTGATAAAAATGTTCCAAATCAACCTCTATGTTAGAAGCTAGAAAGAAATAGCTGTCTATATAATTAAAAAACAAATCAACATGCTTGTTAATATGCTAAATTGGGAGCTTTTAAAAAAAAGTCATAAAGCAAAAATACCAGGAATTTTTATTAGTTTAAATGAAGAAGTTCCATATTTATGAATGACAGTGAGATAATTTTATTGCAAATGTACTCTGGAAATACAGATACAAAAACAAGAGAGAGAGAAACAGAATGAGGAGGAAGAGAAAGAGGATAAGAAGGAGGAGGAAGAGAAAGAATGAGCCCCAAATACCTGGTCTCAATCTCTTAAGCATTTGGGGAAGCAATGCAGTGAGATGGTTAAGAATTTGCTTGGGAGGCTGTTGAGATAGTACTGTGTTTCAGGAACCACCAGCTTCATCAGTCCCACCCTCAGGGTGGGCTGAGCTGGCCACAAAAAAAAAAAAAAAAAAAAAAAAAAAAAAAAAAAAAAAAAAAGAAAAAAGAAAGAATTGGCTTGGGGTTGGGGAGATATCTGAGTAGTCTAAGTGGATGCTTGGCAAGCCCAAGGACCTGAGTGCAATCCCTGGTACTGCATTCTGTGCCCTGTGCTGGCCTTGGAACCTGGGTGTGCCATACCAGCAACTGAAATCAGGTGTGGGGGCACACACCTGTAATCCCAGTGCTAGGGGGGCTGAAACAGAAGGATCACTATGAGTTGGAGCTGCCTGTACCAAATAAATAAACAAACAAATAAAAGATTAAAAAAAAGAATTTGCTTGGGGCTAAAGTCTGTGTTCTCTGTGTCCTCCCTTGGCCCCCTCCCCAGCTTCCTGGTTACCCTCAGGTAAGCAGCTTTTCTCTGCCATGATGTTTCTGCTTTATCACAGGTCTAATAACAATGGGCACAGGTGATCATAGAGGGTATGTTAACCTCCTTTCGGTTGTTATTTTCAAATGCTTTACAAAAAAAAAAAAAAAAGAAAGTTGGCTATTGTCTCATACTAAATTATACTATGGGATCCCCCACCATTTCTCTCACTAAAATAGAAATTTCAAAAAGAGAGAACTTTGTGTTCTAGTCAATATTTTGTCATGGTAGTCTAGAACTGTCACTATAGAAGTTATTAACAAATACTTAATGGATGAATGAATGAATAGGTGGAATTTCCTATATTTCTAAAAAATAATTATACATGTAAATTTCCTAATTCTAAAGTTAACAAAATGAAATTTCTTGCCACATAATTTTTTCTTGGTTGTTATGATGAGTGTCAGCCACAGGCATAACACCCACCATTCCTTAAAGGCCTAATAATTATACACTCAAAGTGAAAAGACAAACTTAGACTATCCAGCTATAATGTAGCTGCTCTTCTCCTTTCAAGCCTTTATCAGTTCACCTGGAGGAAAAACTAATGATGCCTTTTGGATCCTCCAGTTCTTCCACTGGCCACTAATAAATCAAGAATACCTTCTAATTTCCTCTATCTTATCCTTCCAATATTGCATTCATCAGTTTTTCCACTGCTGGATGCAATATTCAATATGTACAACTTAACCCTTTGGAGATTACAGTTGATCTGAGAGATATAAACTCTTCTTATATATTGTTAAGGGGTAACATTTGACCTGCATCCTCTGAAGGGTTAAAGGAAGAGTTTAATTTGGCTCATGTTTTAAGTGCATGCCCAGCTAGCTCCAAGGATGAAATGTAGCAGAAGGACATGGTGGAGTGTGTTTGCCCATTGCTGGGACAAAGTACCCAATACCCAAAATGAAAGAAGGAAAAGTTTATTTAGCTCACAGTTTGTGGAGGTTTCAGTCCATACAAATCTAGCTCCAAGGCAGACTGGCATATCGCAGAGAACAATGGTTCATGGCAGCAGCAAAGAAAAGAGAGTGCAAAGGGGAGGAGTAAAGGTGACAATGGCAGCAGAGAGCAAGTCTGTCTCTCTTACATTGTATTCAGTCTGTCCCAGGCCCAGTATAGCTCTCACACCTATAATCCCAGCACTGGATCATGAATAAATCACAAAGTCTAGAAGTCTGCTCCATAACTGTATGAGGCTTTAGGGGGACAACTAGGCACAAACCATAACACAGAGTAATACTGCTTAGTTCAAGGCAGCCAAGAAGCAGAGCAAGGGAAAAGCACCAGAGAGGAACTAACACAGGACCAGACATAAACCCAAAGGCCACACCTCCATAGCTCCTCAAACATACTCAGAGCGTGCTCCACCACTCCCCCTGGGCAGATCCTAAAGCCTACCAAGTTGACACTTCACCACAATTGCCACATCTCATCCCCTGTCAACTTCACATCCAAATACACCTCCTTAAATCATACTTAATCTACAAATAAACAAAAAACCAGGTTCATAATTCTGGCTAAAATAATACCCTTCATATAACTGGAAACACAATTCCCTCCCCAAAGTCTTAACTTTCCATTTTTCAAAAATCCATATCAAAGTCTTGTTTGAGACTCAGGGCAAACTTTTAGTTGTGAACCACCATAAAAATCAAAACAAGGGGCCAGGGAGATGGCTCAGTGGAATAAGTGCTTCCCTGGCAAGTGCAAGGGCCCTAGTTCTAATCCCCGGTTCTGCCAAAAAAAAAGGAGTTCACTTTAAAAAAAAAATCAAAACAAGATAGGTAATCACAAAGTACAATGGCACAAGGTGAACAGTCCTATTCCAAAAGAGTAATACAGAGATTAAAAAAAAAAAGTGAATTAAAACAAAAGTAAAACTCAACAGGGCAAATATTGGCATATAGTTCTGTATCTGAAGCACAGAGTGTAAAAAGTGAGTTCCAAAGGTCCACTCTATGGGCTTGCCAAGGACAGTCCACATGGTCTCTTTCCTGTGCTGGTCTACTTATAGCTGGTGGCTTTCCTCTAATGATTTTCCATATTTTAAGAATCCCCAACACCCTGGGGTCTCCACAGCATCTTTGGCTCCATTCCCACAAATTCATAGGACTTCTTCCCTTGGTGTCCCAGGCCTTTCTTTGAAATCTGAATGGAAGCTTCCTTGAGCTCACAACTCTCCCATTCTATATGCTGGTAAAATCCAGCAGTATGCTGCCAGGTTTGGTTATGTATGCCTATAATCCCAGCATTTGGAAGGCTATGAGTTCAAGGCCGGTTTGGGCTATAGTCTTGTTTCAAAAAGACAAACAACAACAACAACAACAACAACAACAACAACAACAAAATAGCATTATACAGACAACACCAAGGTCTGCTATCAGCTGGGTAGTAGCCAATTCTCCTCGGACAGTAGCAACAGCCCCTGAATATCTGGATGAGTGAACTCAATGAAATATTGCAGTGGACCAATTCTCTAAAAGGCCCTTCTCAAACATATTTCAGGGGCTCTTTCCTCAAATGAAAGGTTTAAATTGAGTTATCACTGTGTAACATGCTCCCCACCCATTCCGTACACACATATACACATTCTTTGGGAGGTTTTGTAAAAAAAATTATATATTTATTTGTGTGTGTGTGTGTGTGTGTGTG
>NW_004524666.1:11091766-11093724 GCF_000260255.1 Octodon degus | reverse complement strand
TGCCAGCATTGTGGAAGCAGCCACTTAAAGAACTGAGCTAGGGCTGGGCCCCCTCTTTGGAGTTTTTAAATGACTTTTTCTAAACTTGTATATGTTTAATGGGGCAGGATAGAGGATAAAATTTCCTGAATGTCTATTGTGTTCTAAGGATTATACTAGAGGCTTGACATATTCTATCTAATTTACTCCTCACAATGATCTTGCAAGATGGACATTATTATCCCCAGTATCTACATGCATAACTGAAGTAAAAATCAAGTGCCTGAAAGAATAATTCTCCTGTCCAAGACCACTTGACTAATAAACGCAGAACAAGGCACAGTGTATTTATCAAGGGCATGACAATCACTTTCATTTTCCTTCTTTTCTCTTTGCTCCTGTAAGCAGTTTCCCAAGTATTAGACCAATTTATGTGTTTTGAGGGAACAACTTCTGTTTATGATAGATTTCTGCAACAGCCAACCCAGCTTAAAGCTCTCGGATATCAATAGTTTCTCCTCCTTTCAGGTGGGAGGACCTGCACAGTAGTGAAGAGCTGACATCACAGGAAGAACAACATCTGTAACTGATTTTAGAGATGGGTTTTATTTGAAGGAATAACAAAGGAAGGAAAGTCAAAGCTGAAGCATGGCCAAAATAGTGGTTAAGACAGACCTGGTTTCAAATGCCACATCCTACATGCTTGTTTTATGGTCTTTCCTTCATTCAGTAAATACTTAACTGTATGAGTCAGGCATAATTTTAAGCACTTTGGCTATATCAGAGAATAAAATTGACAATGTTCTTGTTTTCCGGTGCATATATTCTAACTATGTTTTAAATTTGCTAACACTATTTTTTTTTTTTTTTTTTTTTTTGCGGAACAGGGGATTGAACTCAGGCCCTTGCGTTTCCCACGCAAGCGCTTTTTCCACTGAGCCATCTCCCTGGCCCAACACTATTTTTTAATTTACAAAATGGATAGAATATTATCCATCTGTATGGTGAAGATCAAGTACAGTGCTTGGAAAAGATAATTTAGCCCATGTTTTAAAACGAAGTGGCTAGAATGAAAATGATGTTAACAAAAACTGTAAAGTTGAAAATATGAGAGTCTTGTCCTGGGGAGATGGCTTGGTAGGATAAGCACTTCCCTGGTAAGTGCAAGGGCCTGAGTTCAAATCCTGGTTCTGCAAAAAACAAACAAACAAACAAACAAAAAAGAAAGAAAGAAAATAGGAGAGTCTTAAAACAAGAGTTAGTATGAGTATATTGCACCATTAGCCATTTATTACTCCAAGTTTCTAAAATTTGTGATCCAAGATTGTTAAAAGTTAATCTACAAGTTTACTGCAGAAAATGGTGCTCTGGATTCACCTATGTGCCCTGATGTCATTTAAATAAAAGTTTAAACTGTAATCAAATATCTGAGATTCTTTAGTATGATTTAAGGTAGGCATGAGGACTTTGGTGGAAGGGCACCAATCTGCGCTCCACCCCATCCTGTGTCAATATGCAAGTGTCTTGGGGGGAAGAGGAACAAGATGCTGTGTGCCCAGTCAGCAGGCACATATGAGTACCAAACACTCTCTGAAACAAACTCTGAAATATACTGCTGTTGAAGTTGAAGATTACATAACAAGCAACCTGCCAGTAGCTACAGAAAGTACAGTTTAAGACTGGAAGCCAAGAAGATAACACTACTGAGCAGAAGAGAGACATTCGATTCTGTAGCTCTACCTAGGGAATATGACATGAGAGGAACAGGGATAAGTACTGATAGGAAGGCAAGCTAAACAGCCAACATGGTCTAAGAGCACACAGATACCATGGTTCTCAAAACGTAGTCCCTGAACCAGCAGGAGCAGCAATGCTCAAGAACTGTAAGAAAATTCAAATCCTTAGTCCCTAACTCAAACCAAGTCTCCAGGGTGGGACCAAATAATCTCTATTTTCCCAGACTTCCAGATGATTTCTTT
>NW_004524666.1:11085985-11091306 GCF_000260255.1 Octodon degus | reverse complement strand
GCATGTGGTGCTGGAGGATTGAACCGTGGTCCCTGTGCTTTGCCAAGCTTGTTCCAAGTAGGTGCTTTAGACCACTGAGCCATCTCTCCAGCCCCCACACTCTAGATTTATGTTATTTTCTGTTTTATACCTCTTTTGCCAAGGCTCTGTGAGGTGAAAAAGGATAATCAGTAAGGTTCTATAGGGACCTAAGTCAGTGAAACTGACTGAACTTTATCCTTCTACTCCAATTTTAGCAAGACAATTGCACACAAATATTTATCTATCCTTATAGGATGGCCCACATATTTTCATGATCAATAGTAAGATACTTTTTACTTTTCAGTGTTCTCTGCTAGACAATGAACTTAGCTTTAAAACCAATAAAAACTGGAAGAATTATGGATAATAACACTAACAATGGCAACTATAGTTAAAATACTATGTCATAGGCACTGTGTTTTGTTTTGTTTGAAATAGTGTCTTGCTATGTTCCCTAGATTGACCTAAAACTTGAGATTCCCTGTCACAGTCTCCACAGTTACCATGGTGATAGATGTACACTATCATGGCCCAGCAATTGTACTGTATTTTACATGACTTATTTAATTGTGCAACAAACTAACATTTAACTCTTACCATCTCATTTTGCAAATACAAATATTGAGACTCATTTAGGTTAAATTTTTGCCTGAAATCTAATGCTGTAAAGTAGCCCAGTAAATCTGATTCAAGAGCTAATATTTTAATCACTATACCACTTGTCTTCAACATTAGAATCACTGGGAAAGTGTTCAAAAAATAATGGATTTTGCCTCCAGAGATTCTAATTTCATTGGTCTAGGGTACAGCTTAGGTAGGGGTACTTCTTAGCAGCATCTAGATGATTCTACTGTTCAATATAAAATGTGATCTCCATGTTTAAATATTTATCCAATATCAGCTACATGTAAGAGGTGGAGCTGGGCTCCAAATTCAAATCAGCATGAGTTCAAAATTGGTCATCATCATTCACCTTGTTCACAAATTCCACCATTTTATTTCAGTATTACCCTATGTTTGAAGGAGCCTTAGAATTTAACATGCGATGTAGGCTGAAAGCTCCTTCAAATATAAAGATGGAAAAAAATGTAATGCCAGAAGCAAAGATTCTCCAGCCAGCATGCCTTATGAAATACTTTCATAACTTTAAACATAATCCAATGTCTTCTTTTTTTTTAAAGTGTCAGTCCCTGAACAGTACTCCAAATATAATGACAAAATATCTACTTTTCCTGTTGAAGTGGCTTTTAGGGAAAACAAAAGCCTTTTCATCTAAAATTTTAACTGAGACAAATTTCAGTACTCTGGGAATTAATTCTAATGTTTGGCACAGGTTTTCTGGCACTGAACACCGGGCCCTGGCCTCAGGCCTGTTCTGGACCACCTTACAGCTGTACCTCAGGGATAATTGCCAAGTACTGGCTTCATGGTAACACTACCTGATGGCTTAACACCAGAAACACTGAACCTTGATTCTCAACTCATATAACTGCAACTCCATCTAGCAAACAATTTGAAGAGCTATCTCATGTACATCTCGTGTAGACCATTAACATTTTTGGGAGAAAAATAGGACTGATCATCAATAGTCTGTCTTGGAGAGGGCAGGGGAATTTCTCAAGGTTTAATTTATAGCCAGAAATTTGAAGACTGGTATAATCATCATAAGAGGAGAAATATGTGTCACTTCCATTTGTAATCAAGTTTGTAGTAGTTCATTCAACATAGCAGAAGACTGAAGAGCCAGCTGTCTTGATTCAGGAAGTAGAGAAATCAGGGTTTGA
This sequence comes from Octodon degus, assembly GCF_000260255.1. NCBI lineage: Eukaryota > Metazoa > Chordata > Mammalia > Rodentia > Octodontidae > Octodon > Octodon degus. The sequence goes on along the minus strand of NW_004524666.1, from coordinate 11,089,501 downwards.
AAATAGGTTTTCCTGTCAACCTAATGGGCGGTTTGGGCAGAAGATTAACTTTACTGTGCCTCAGTTTCTTCACATATAAAGTAAGGTTTGACTCATTAAATGAATAATAAATCTCAAAATTTCTTTTATAGGGTTGGGGAGATAGTTCAGTAGAATAAGCACTTGCCTGGCAAGCACAAAGTCCTCAGTTCAATCCCTCCTACTGAAAAAAAAATATTTTATATATATGAATATATATATTTATAGTTTTTATATTTTGGTAATTTCTTGAACCTCATTAATCCTTTTACTAAAGAAACCTTAATTTCTAAGAAAGCTCAGAGTATAATAAGACATGGTGGTACACGCTTGTAATTGCACCACTCTGAAAAGCAGGATTGCCAAGTTCTAGCCCATTCAGCCTGGGCAACTTAGTGATTTAGCTAGATTTTGTAGTAAAAAAACCCATATATATATATATATATATATATATATATATATATATATATATTAGTCTAGGAGTGTAGCTCAATGTGAAGATCTCACGCTCAATACTCAGTTCTCAAATCATTATAACCCCAGAAGTTAAGAATATGAACTATATAAGCATATTTATATAATTTAGCCTAAATTTCTCATTTTATCTTTTTCCTTTTCTCTATGTTCCTTTCTCCTTTTTTTTTCAATAAATGTTTCCTGGCTTCTGGTATACATGAAGTACTGAGTTAAGTGTTAGAGATCAAGACTGAATTCTTAGCCTTAAAGGACTTAGTGCATCAGAGACAAACAGGTGATTAAAACACAATGAAGTAAGTGCTGCAATAGAGGCAAGCATAGAGTGAAATGGAAGACAGAGCCAGAGGAAGGTAGAAATGTTGGGTGTCAGAGGTGGTTTCCTGGAGCAGTGACATCTAGGGTAAGGCCACCAGCAGGGAGGAAATCTTTCTAGGTAGAAAAACAGTTAAGCACTTATGTGTACCAGAGGGACCTGTGGATCATTGAGGAAGGTTACCCAAGGACATGTAACTGGCCAGTGAGAAAATGGTAGTACAACAGAACTCAAAGTTTGAATCCAGAATCAGACTCAGGTGAATGTCAGTGTCTTGAATCAAACAGTTTTTGTTTCTGTTTCTTGGTTCAGATAAAATATCACAGTCCCCACTCTTGCTCCCACCATCCTTAATTAAGTCTTAGGGTACTTTGTTTTGTTTTGCTGGGCTGTAAGCTTAGGAATTCTTCTATCTCTGGTCTCATCAGCAGTAACTCATAAACAGAGCTCAACTACATCCCAGGCCTGTTATTTAAGAAACACCATTACCAACCCATCTAGGGATGAAGATCTTCCAGTTCATGGGTAGCATGAATGGATAAAGATCCTGAATCTGATTGGTTTAGGAGGCAAATTAGTGACGACTTGATTATAGGACAGTTGTAAGACATGAACACTGTCTTCAAATATTTGAATAACTGTTGGAGGGATTAAAGTAATTCTGTTTAGGATGAAGAGGAAGACCAAAAACCAAACTGATATATGAGAAACCTGTGTATTTTCCCTAAGTAAGAATATAAGTTGTGTTAGTAAATAATAAGTATCCTTACACCACAAGTATTTAAAACAATGGCAGAATGAAAATTTCACTGGGATTCATGCCTTTAATAAGATTTGTATTGTAGAGTTTCTCTTCTCTATTTTCATAGTTGGCTCAGGCCAACTGAGATCTAATTGCTCTAGTTTCTTATCTATTCTAGATGAAATATGTAGGCTCAGTTGTAGCTAGTCCTTTAAAAAATTTCTGTAGAAAGATGTATTTTTATGTATTTTGTGATGTTTAAGAAGGCAAATTAGTGGATTTCTATCCACATATTAATACATTTACTGCTACTAATGAAACTACAGCACTTACATGTGAGACCTTATGTGTATAATAGGCATGTATAAACACTAAATCCAGGCTGGAGAGATAGCTCAGTGGTCTAAGTGCCTGCCTGGCAAGCACATGGTCCCGAATTTGATCCCTGATACTGCATGCCATGTGGGCCTGGAAACCCCAGGCATGCTGTGCCTGCCCCAAAACTGGGCATGGTGGCGCACGCTTGTGATCCAGTCTTGCGGAGTCTGAGACAAGGAGATTACCAGGAGTCCGAGCTGTGTAGCAAGACTCTGTACCAAATTAAAAACAAACAAACAAAAAACCCCCACGAAGTCCACAGATCCAGTTTGGTACATTGCCTTGAGGTATACTTTACCTATGTACTTATATGCTGTGGTTGCTAAACTAACATCTATTATCTCACACTCCACATAAATTTAAGTTAGAAATTTAATTCTAACTTTCCTTTTACCTTTGTTTTTTATTGTGGATACTGTACTGCTGAAATATAGATTCCATTTGTTTAAAGATATGGAGGGAATGATATGAGAGTACAGTCAGGAAAAGCTAAGGCTATTATTGGAAGTTCTAGCAGGTACAATTTAGATTTCATAAATCCCAAATTATTTTGGAGAGCAGTGGTAAAAACATGATTTATACTGTTTTGTAAGGCAGAGTACTCTGTTGCCAACATAGTAAAATAAAAACTATAATTTGTTTTTACCTGCTTTCTTTGTTTGGTGCATGCATTGTGATAAATCAAATATATTAAATACTACTTAGTTTTAAATTAGTATTTGGATAATATATTACCTGAGGTCTAAAATACATAGGTTTTGGGGCCAGGGAGATAGCTCAGTGGAATAAGCGCTTCCCTGGCAAGAGCAAGGGCCTGAGTTCAACCCCTAGTTATGTCCCCTCCAAAAATAAATAAATAAATAAATAAAATATGTAGGTTTTTTTTTTTAAATTTTTTATTTATTTATGTGTGTGTGTGTGTGGCCAGCTCAGCCCACCAGGGGGCGGGGCTGGCTGGCATGTGGTGCTGGGGATTGAACCGTGGTCCCTGTGCTTTGCTAAGCTTGTTCCAAGTAGGTGCTTTAGACCACTGAGCCATCTCACCAGCCCCATAAGGAATTTTTTTTTTTTTTTTTGCTCCTTGAATGCCTTCAGGGCACTTTTGTATGGCTGGCGTGTTGTGGGGATCGAACTACAGCAAACTGAGGCTGCCAGCATTGTGGAAGCAGCCAATATGTAGGTTTTAAAACAACAGAATAGTGTTGTCTTCCAACCAGTTATGAATTACAACACATACTATAAAATTCATATTACTTCATTAAGTAAAAATCTATGACTTGCAATTTTTTGTTTTAATTCTAATTTATATTCTCTTTAAAAAATAGTATTTGCAAAGAGAAAAAATTCAATTCCATTTCTTAAATATTTTTTACATTTTTGTTTTTTAAAATCAAACATTAAAAGACAGAATTTCTTGCCCTCAAAAAGTATGACACACAAATTCCCTTAACATATCATGCAAAATTCTCAATAAAATTATGGAAAAAAAGATATATCATGCAAAAGGATTTCTCTTTCATTATCTCCCATCTTCTGCCTAAAAGAGAAGCATATGCTCAACTACACGTTAAAAAAATTCAGTAAGTTA
>NW_004524666.1:11063662-11085629 GCF_000260255.1 Octodon degus | reverse complement strand
TAAATAAAAGATTTATTTATATTTTATATATATTTCCTCTATGATCTTTTTACCAGAAAGAATGGTAAGACAAAAAGACACCAGGCAAAAATACTCTGAAATTACTGCAGGAGCAGAGCAGGGACCCAGTCTTGACAGTAGGTAGAAGAGGGCTCTGGGTAATTTTGAAAAGAAGAACAGGACAACTGGTAGTAGAGGGGACAATGTTTATAAACCAGAGGAGATGGCATGGAGAAGATGGTCCAGCTGCTTGCTCCAGCTGCCCTAAGGCTTCCTTTGCTTCAGAGAGCGGCAACTATGTTTAGAAATGAAAGGCTGGGGGTGGGGGTTAAGGACAATGTACCTTCATTTTTTTTTTAACTGTATTTATTTGGAACAGGGTCCCACTATGCAGTTCAGACTCAGTGATTCTACTGTCTCAGCCTTTCCAGTTCTGGGATCACAGGCATGCGCCACCACACCTGGTTTTTCAATTTCTAAATAACTTCAATATAATCATCACAAAGTTCATCCTGCTCTCACAGGACGGTTACTTTTAAGACTCAAAAAGAGGCAAAATACTAACCAGCATATCTCACATACTTCTTAGCTGCAGGCACAACTGAATATTCCCAAATTACTGAGCGCACACTGCAATTTCTAAGGATAAATTTGTAGGTGGAGCTTTGAGCATTAGAAATAGTAACAGTTTAGTAATATGATAGTTTATGGTCTTGCTTTTTTGTGAACTCATCAGATGTTCTGTTACATGTAGTTTTGATGTTTATATGTTTGAGGCCATATAATTAATGAATTTAACTCATTCTTGTCTTAAAGCAATGCAAACAAAGGTAGTTTATCCATCTACTCTGAGATGATTTTCAAGAACTTTGAGCCCTTTTTGAACGGTGTAATATCCTAACTGGCTCTGGTAGAAGACAAATCCTACCCTAAAGAAACAAATAAATGGTTGGGAAGGAGGATGGCAGCAACAGGCCAATTCCATTCACATGTTTTCCTCAGGATCCAAAGGCATGCCAAGGAGGAGTTTTCAGCTCCTTGAGAACAGATAGCATTTATGAACAGAAAATCATGTTTTTTAAAATGTTAGAGACTAAGAGAGGTTGCAATAGAGAAGGAAGAAAGTAACTGGGTCATGGGCTGTTTTGGAAATTAAAAAAATAAAACAACTTCATAAAGATTTAGTAATTTGCCTAAAGTCACACAGGAGGGTCAAAATTCACATAAAGATGTGTGAGAATCCAAAGTTGCTTTCTACTACCTCAAGACAGAATTCTACAGAATGCTTCCTTATTAGGGTTCATAAAACGGCAGACAGCAAATGCATATTTCATTCATTAAAAAAAAATCTAGGCCACTTACCAGACTGTCTGCCTTCACGGAGCAGTGGCACTCTCCTGCTGACTTCACTCAGCCACTTAGAACCACTTAAGCTTACTCCAAGGCCTCAGGCCAGAACTGGGTGAGACCTAGGGCTAACAGTTACATGATCCCCTAGCTCAATTAGGCATGCCACAACTCTGAATGGAGAATCAGGAAGAACAGTGGTCCACAGAGTATGCTGCTGTGGTCTGAGTACCCTTAAGAATAACAAACATGCTACTAAATATACAACACTTGGTTCTGCTGAGCTGTGTTTCTTACAGACATAGTTACAGATCATTTCAATAAGAAATTTAACTAACAGAATGCTGGTCTTCAGCATGAAGCCTTATTTATTTTCATACTCTGATCTCTATCAAGTATATCCCACTACTTCCTCAAATCTGTTTATTCTAGAAGTGATATCTTTTCATTGTTTCATGTTTCGCTCATTCTTTTATTTTTGTCCTGGGAATCAAACTCAGGGAATCATAGTGATTAAGTGAACTATCTCCCAGGCCCTCTCTCATTCCTACCTTGACGCTCCAGCTGATGTTGGACATCTCTCCAAAATGCCTTCAAGTCTCTCCACACTGCAAACCATACCCTCTTTTATAAGGCCCACCTCAAAATTTAGCTATTCTACCTTGAGTTTGCCTCGATAACTCTAGCCAGTAGTATTGTGACCAGCTATAACTAAGTCTTCACTAGATATTTCCTTATTAGAGTTTTTAACTTAAAACTTACCTGTGAATTCTCTGCAAATTCTCATTATCTCATCTTTGTAAACTCCTCGTCCCAGTCACCAAACTTTTAAGGGTCTTGAAGGGAGAGGCTGTGTTGACATTAAAATGACTGACACTATGGCAGTGCTTCCTAACTCCAAATGCTTTGTTTGAAGTACTTGGACTTAAGCCAAATGTGAGCTAAGGACCCACCAATTAAACTGCTTCCAAGACCCTTTCTTTCTGCAGTGAGAGCTCTACATTCTTTCCTTGCTGTGTGAGGATTCTGGGAGGAAATGGAGTTTACAGTTGCTTTTTCTAGACACTCAAGTCCATGTTCTCGCTTTTGGGAACTTAGTTCAATGACTAGAATGAGTATACTGCTATTCCTGAGCCTAGTGTCTGCCAAACATGGAAACTGACTCCTTTTTTTACATTGGTAAGGTGGGCTGAGGCAGGAATAGCATTTGGTTAGGAAAAAAACTAAAACTGAGACACATATGTCTAGGTCTTCAACTTGTTTTTGTGGTACTGGGGATTGAACTCAGGGCCATGTGCACACCAGGCAAGCACTTTACCACCAAGCTACATCCCCTGCCCTAGGTCTTCAAATATTAATACTTCATTGTGGGTACTACTTTCCTTTGAAGTTTTACAAGAATACTTTGCATTAGTTAACTCTTCATTACATATAGTACAATGCTGGAAACTTAATTAGAAACATACATACATAGACTTTTCAAGTTAATCATACTTTTACCTTAAAGATTTATTACTCTATTTTCTATTTTTGTTTGTTTAGGTTTTATTCCAAACCATAGGTCTCTTCTGTTTTGAGAGGGGTAGTATAATACAGTGGAGAAGAGTAGATTCTAGAGTTGGATGACAAGGGTTTAGGGCCGGGGAGATAGCTCAGTAGAATAAGCACTTGCCTGGCAAGCGCAAAGTCCTGAGTTCAATCCTCGGTACAGGAAAAAAAAAAAAAAATGATGAGGGTTTAAATGCTATTCTGTTTCTTACCAGTTATGTGACCCTGGAAAAATTACCTAATCTCTATGCAACAAATATCAATAAAGACAGCATGTATCTCATATGGACTAAATAAACGTGTGAAGGGTTATAAACAGTGTCTCACACATAGTTAACACTTAGTTGCTCATTTTTACTTGGTATTGGACAGTATATTGTTATAGGCTGAATCATCCTGCTTCCCCTCAAGTTCCTAACTTCAGCATTTCAGAATATGACTGCATCTGCCTTTACAGAGGTAATTTTGTTAAAAATGACACTATTAAGGAAAGCCATGCTGTTATGTTGAGCTGTGGGGGACTCAGGTCAACAATTTCTGACATTGCCAGTTAAACAGAAGACGGAATGCTATTATGGGCTACTGGACTCTTTTAGAATATTTTGCTGAATTTACACACCTATAATATTCAAATAACGGAACTTAACAAAAAAGGGTACACAGATGAATGTCCATTTTGTATCTGTGTATTCAAAGTGGTTAGGATACATATCACTACTTGATGAAGAATAACTGCTCCTTATTATGCCTAAGATGTTTGAAATGCAGTGAGATAGTGAGGTTAAGCTTAATAGCCTAAATCGTTTCATAATAACAATAAGCTTGTCTTCTGGATGGTTAACAACCTAAGTTTGCAGACCAAAATTAGAGAAAAACGAGGGCTACAAGGAATGCCAACATTTTGGCCCTAACCTTCTAAGGTCAATTAAGACTCAGGACATATGAGAACTTGTACTGTAATGTCATGTACCTCGGTAGTGTACCAAATTTTCTGATCAAGAAGATTATGGGGCCAAAGAGGAAAGTGATCAACGATGTAGAGTGTGCCTAAGGAGAGTCACATGGGGAGAAGATACTCTCTCAGGCTTTCACAGAGAGCACATTGGCCAAGCAATGGCCGTGACTCATCCACATGGCTGCACTGATAAAGGTTCTACAATCTGAGGTACAGGATCTCAAGATAAATCCTGAGGGCATTTCACTGACCTTCTCAGACCAAAAAGCTACAACTCTTGTTGCATAAGTCCTGCTTTACCTTGGTCTTAACCATCCAGTAGAAAAGTATGAAGACGAAATATAGGAAATAAAGCCATGCTGTTATGTTGAGCTGTGGGGGACTCAGGTCAATAATTTCTGACATTGCCAGTTAAACAGAAGACCCAATGCTATTATGGGCTACCGGACTCTTTAAGAATATTTTGCTGAGTTTACACACCTATAATATTCAATAACGGAACTTAGAACAAATGGGGTATACCGATGAATGTCCATTTTGTATCTGTGTATTCAAAGTGGTTAGGATAGATATATAGTTGCATTCTCTTAATGAATAGAATGATTTGTTCTAATGGTGTTTGTAAATAGGATCTCAAGTCCACATCTTGTACAGCAATTAACCACTAAGAAGAATGTATGCAGTGTGTTAGTTAAACTGTCCTTGCAATTTGATTTGAAACTGTCTCATTGCTATTTGTTTATCAATAAAATTATGAAAAAAATAAAAAAAAATAAAAATGACACTATTGAGGTAGCCCATACAATAGGATTGGTAGCCACTAAGGGGAAATGAGGGTATAGCCAACACATACAGAAAGCCAAACATGAGGACACAGACAGAAGGTAGTAGTTTTCTTGTTTATTTATTTGGTACAAGATCTCACTACACAGCTCGAACTCTAGTGATCCTCCTGTCTCAGATTACAGGCACGCACCACCATTCCCAGTACACCCATGGCAAGGCCAGCAGGGCATGCAGTATCAGGGATTGAACCTGGATCCCTGTGTTTGCCCGGTAGGTGCTTAGACTGCTGAGCTACCTCCCTGGCCTGAGGGTAGTAGTTTTAATGTATTCATGCAGCCACAGCAAACTACCATAAACCAGATGGTTTAACAACAAACATTTCTCTTTACAGCTCTGGAAAGTCCAAGATCAAGGCACTGGCATATTTGGTGACCTATTACCACATAGATGGAAACTTTTTGCTATTTCCTCATGTGGTGGAAAGGATGAAGAGTGTCTTTTATAAGAGAACTAAATCTATCCTTGAGGGCTTCACTCCTATGCCATAACCACCTGCCAAAGGCCTCATTTCCTAATACCACCTTGGGATTAGAATTTCAATATACAAATGGGGGGCATAAATGTTCACCCCATAGTAATGGTTATATGTATGCCAAGAGGAGAGACCTCAGAAGAAACCAAATCTGCCAGCATTTTTATCTTAAAAATAGCACATTTTTGCAGTACATAATGATTATGTTGACCATGAGGAGTTGGTACATGGACATAACACATTTTGATTCCTTTCATCCCCTCCCTTCTCTCGACCCTTCTTCCATCTCTAGGGTACCTTCCCATTCAGTGCTTTTATTTGGAACTAGCCTTCAGAATTGTGAGAAAATAATTTTCTGTTGTTTATATCACCAAGTCTATAGGACTTTGTTATGGCAGACATAGAAAACTAATACATGTTCCTGAATTTAATATGGCAAAAAATAAAAACTTATATATGATGAGAAACAACTGGTTTGAGAAATAGTTTCCTGACAGCACTAGCTCGGATGGGTATCTCCCAGAGGTTTTCATTTTTACATTTGATCTTAGCTAAAACATTGAGAAATGATAGAGATTTTACTTTTGTGAAGCTGAAATCATAGTGATTAAGAGCACCATGCTTTACTCTGATTCTGTCACTTTCTAGCTGTCTCAGTTACTTATCTCTCACTGCTGGGACAAAATACCTGATACCCAAAATTAAGAAAGGAAAGGTTTATTAAGCTCATATTTTGTGGAGGTTTCAGTCCATACTCAGCTGGCTCCAAGGCAGACTGCCCCACTGCAGTTCATGGTGGCAGAAAACAGCAAAACAGCAAGAGCAAAAGGAAGGAATAACAGCAACAATGCTGTCTGCCCCAGGTTGGTATAGTACTCATATCCATAATCCCAGCAGCACTCATACCCATAATCCCAGCACTGGACCATGAATTAATCACAAACTCGAGAAGTCTGCCCCATGACTGCTTGAGGCTTTGGGGGGACAACTAGACACAAACCATAATGCTAGCTATGCAAGTTTAGGCAAGTAAATTCTAAAGGCACATACAGACATGGGATAAACTCTAGTACTTCTTGTGTGTGTTAGGACTAAATGAGATATTGTGCAGCACAACGCACGGTGATACAGTGCATGTTCAGTTAACAGAAATATATCTCTCCATTCTGTATTTAAAGGTCTTTTGAAGGGAAGGTGGGGTAAAGTAACATTTTCTCAGTATCTAACATTTTTTTAAGCCAGAAAAGGAAGCTAAGATCCATAGAAATTAAGTGATTTTGCCAAGGTTATACAGAAAGTATATATAAAGTTGTACAGGGAATTTGAGATTCAATAAAGGCAGGTCTACCTGATTCCACGACTCATTCTCTCTCCACAATACCACATTACTTTTCCCATTAATTTTCCAAAATCTATATGTTCTTCTATGCTGTTCAAAGTACTTATCTAATACTTGCTTTCTAATATATACATGTATTTAATGGATGTTATGGAGGCCAAGGAATTAGAAAATTAAATATCATTTTCAAAGAGTTAGCATATATGATAGAAAACAAAAAACAAAACAAAATAAAACAAAGTCCAAACATTAAGTAGAAGAAATCTTAGCTTCAATAATTTTGGAGATATGCAATGAAGAAAGCCATGATATAATGGCCTTATAACAATTTGGTAAGTGATTTATAGTCTCAAATTGCAGTGTCCTGATTTGAACCAACATACTACAGTTCCTAAAGGATTGTACCTTGAACCACTATTGGATCAACCCCAACATCTAAATTTAGTGCATGATTTGCTGCTGAAGTTTTCAATCCTAGTTAAATGAGCAATGTTTTTAATTGCTAAATGATAGCTCCCTTTCATTTTGTAACTTTTCCATATCCCAAGTAAAAAAAAATCACAAAACAGCTACCTGTGGAGTTATTTTAAGATACCCTGTCAAAGCATTTTTCCAACTCATCTATCTGCTTAATAAAACAATATGGTAGTTGTTTCTCAGTATGTGCTCTTCATTAAATTACCTTGCAGAAAATGTTTAATTATTGCATATGAGTAGTTAACTCACATGTTTATTTTTGTTCAAAACAGACTGGCTCTTTCAGACGATGACAAAAGACCAGTTTATTATGTCTCAGGAGAATTGGCCACATACACATTTCTACCATTTCAATTAAAATAAGTGAAGGGAATGTATTGTATATCACTCAGTAGTTCTAAGATGGTTATTGTGGACTACACTGCTCCAATAACTATTTCTGTTACATTACAAATTTTGTACTGTAACAGGAATTTGTGTGACATTTAGATATTTGGGTTTAAAATGTGAAAATTTCTATCTTCAATCATTCTTTAATTCAGAGTGATTTAAAACACTTTTTGTAAATCACAGTGGAAAGTCTGTAAGAGAGTTAATTGGTTTGTTATTGGCAACTAAACAGAAGAGCAAGAGACTGAAAACCGTTTTTTTAAAATCCTCAAATCTAAAAAAAATATAGATAGAACATAGTTTGGGGCAAACAATACAGGAAAGTAGAAAGGCTTTTCTTGCTCCTCAAGCCCAAGTAGTCTGTGGAAAAGCTCTCAAGTTATTGCAAATGTTCTGAAAATCCACATATTCTCTCTAACAGACTGAGGGCTTGGCAGGGCGTTTGGTGTGGCAGTGGATCCCCATCTTCACAGAGGCTGGAAACCATTACTTCAATGCCCTTTTGACTTTGCTCCTTTTGTTTCTTCAGGAATAGAGGAATAAGAAAAGGAGAGTGGTCAGAAATAGACGTGGGGAGGTTTAAAATGTGAAAACTGTCTTCATCATTCTTTAATTCAGAGTGATTTAAAACACTTTTTGTAAATCAGAGTGTAAATCTGTAAGGCAGTTAATTGGTTTGTTAACTCATCAACCAGATGATGTAGGATGGAATGAAGCTGGGCTGCTGCTGCTCCTTGTTTCTAGTGAAGTACTCAGTTATAGAAACCTAAGAGAAAGACAAGGACCTTTATGTAGAAAATGACTATATTTCATCTTAATTTCTGTGATTTGGGGTTCTGCAAAACGACAGAGGAGGGGTGTGGATATGTTTTGAATAAAGCCAGTTATTTTATTTTTTATTTTTTGTATGTTAGGGAAGGGTCTACAGGATGTTCAGGGTCTCACTACTAGATCAGACTCCTAGTGATCTGCCTGTTTACAGCCTTCCAAGAGCTGGGATTACAGATGTGCGCCACCATGCCCAGTCTCAATTGCTGTCTCAGCGTGCCCTGGGCATGGTCCTGGGGATTGAACACCTAGCCCCTGCACCTGCTTGCAGGTGCTTTAATCCGTTGAACTACTTGGTCGGCCCTAAAGCCAGTTATCAAATTACATCATTTTCCAAACCAAGACAACTATAAAATTTAAAAAGAAATCAGAATTTCCAGTCAACACAGACAATTCATGCTTCAGCTGATCTTCTATCTCTAAACATGTAATGACAGATAAAGAAAGAGAAGAAAGAATGCTGCTGAAGGAAAAAAAGGAAAAGAACACCTCTATGGACTAGAAACACAACAGAAATACAAAGCAATAAGCTAGGTTGAGCTGCAGTCTATCAATCAGGGTCTGCATCATGAAGCAACTAGTGGCAGTGGCAAATTTAGCTCTTATAGAATATGGAGGATGAAATGCTATACCCGAGATGAAGATCAAAGCCAGTACTGTCACGGAAAGCCTAAAACTGGAGTAGATCTAACTTGAGCAACCATCTTGGTTTTCCCAGACTGGGTTGTAGCACTGGAAATCTTGAGTCCTAAAAAGCCCTTCCATTGCAGGCAAACAGCAATAGATAGTCATCAGATTCTCCCTAGTTGCTGATATACTACCTAGAGCTATGTATTTATGGGAAGTTGTGGACCTATGAGGGGAAAAAGACAAAAGAAAAACATCGCCACAGCAACTAAAATGAGACATTAGTTGGTCCCAGTACTGGTTTTGGAATATTCCCAATATAGATTAAAAAAAAAATAGGAGCCCATCAAAGTCATTTTATGAACTGGTTCTAGACTAGGGTATGGGACAAGAACTAAGGCATATGAAAATATTCATCAAACTTGGAGATAGTGTAAGAAAACAATAAAATACCTCCAACTCAAACTGGCTGTGCAAATAAAAACTGCAAAACATATAAAGTTAATGGTAAAAAAAAATCAGTGATAGAGTACTGGTGTGGGACTAGTTTTCCTGCTATAAAAATGACAAAAATAGACACAAATATATAAATAACTATTTTGAGAAGATGAATAATAGGCAGCATAGGCCAAGATTCCTGAGAGTAAGAAAAGAAGAGCAGAAAGCCATAACGGCCTCAGCTTTCTGCCTGGAGGTTCTCTCTGGAATGATGTACAAAGATGGAAATCCAAAGCACAGAGTGATGGTTTTGCTGAACTTGAGATAGAGACAGAAACTGAGATAGAAATTTGAGGAGTACCGGAGGAAAAAAAGGCATGAAAAGAGCTCCAGAGGCATGTATAAAAGTCATCATGAGTCTTTGAATACTAAGATACACATGAAAAAAAAAAAAAAAAAAAAAAAAAAAAAAAAGGAGTCCATAATGCCAAGTAAAGAACAATTCCTGAGAGAATCATTCTCTGGAAAATAAAAAAACTACTCTCCTAAGATGGCAAACATTTGAACTATTGTAGAAAACCTCTTGAGCATGCAGATGCTAAGAGACAATCTTCTGTGGCATTACTACATGTCTCATGACAGCATTTGTTCAGGACTATCTATCTTTCTAAAGATGATGGTATAGCCAATAGCCTTTAGAAAGTATAGTGTCATTCTCTAGAATAGAGGGCAGATTTATTTCTTGACCAGGATAACAAAGACAGTGGCTTTCCAGGACAACATCTGACATATTTGGTAGCAACTACCTTATAAGAGTAGAGGTTTTCCAGGTTTCTGTTCTCCTATGTGACAGAGACTTATATGTAACATTTACCTGACCCCTCTTCCTTGCTTCCATGGGGCTTGGAAAATAAGAGAAATTAATGAGAAGATGAAGCCATTGTTGCCTGTTGTGCTGTTCCTTTCTCTTATTTAGGATTCTCATTCTGCCAGTATCTGTGAAAGTATGGCAAGCTCATTTGCTGGCTTACACACAGTGTAAAATCTTGAAGTCCCTGACTTGACAGAAAAGCATTTAATAGATGTCCAGAAAGGCCTTACTATAAAATATGAATAAAGTAGCCTTAGAGTAGAAAATTTTTTAGAACAGTGGTTGGCAACTTCAGCTGACCACAGGCTAAATCCAATCCACAGTTTTGTTTTGTATAGCTTACAAAGATTTTTTACACTTTAAAGAAGTTGTACAAAAAAAAAAAAAAAAAGCAAATGTGCAAAAGAGGATAATGCCTGTAGTACCTGAAATACTATCTGTCCCTTAAAATACTTTTTGTGTTTTTTGCTTTTGTTTTAGAAACATCTTAACAAGACATAAAAATAAGACTGAAAGGATCAAGCTGATCTTCAAGTAAGTTAATAACTCTTAGAACAGAACACTCTGAACACTCTTGGAAGGCAGAAACTGTAGACACACAACAGTGTGGTACTCACAATTGTCAGCACCAATAAAAAAATTATTAGGCATGTAAAGAAGAAAACACAAGCATACCCAGAATAAAACCAGTTAGTACACAGAATGAATAGAAGTGGCAGAGTAGGGGCCAGGGAGATGGCTCAGTGGAATAAGCATTTCCCTGGCAAGCACAAGGGCCTGAGTTCAATCCCGGTTCTACAAAAATAAAAATAAAAAAAAGAAGTGGCAGAGTAGGTAGACATTAAAATAACTCTTACAAATATATTTACAATGTAATGAAAATAATAATTTAGAAATAAATTTTTACTATCTCAATAGGTAATAAAAGATTTACATTTAGGTCTAGAATTACATTTCTAGACCTAAGAAATACATTACCAGAAATAAAATGTCATTGGAGGATTTAAAAATAGACAGTTAAGCAACAGAATTGCTAAGTACATAGTTTAGTCCCTAGAACCACAAGAACCAAAACAAATACAAATAAAAAATCCAACCAGGCTGAGGATGTAGTTCAGTGGTGTAGTTGCCTGGCAAGCACAAGGTCCTGAGTTCAATTCCCAGTTCCAAAGCAAACAAACAAACAAAACCCAACCTTGTTCCCCCACAAAAAAAGTGGGCAATAGAAATTATATACCTGAACCATAGTGGTGGGAAAGAAGAGGCAAATCAAACAAAAAACAGAGCCTTAGTGACCTGTACACTAAAGAGGAGAATATATACATATACATATATATATATATGTATGTATGTATATATATGTATGTATATGTATATATGTAGGCATATATACATACATATATATGTATGTATATATATGTATATATAGATATATATGTATATATGTATATATAGATATATATATGTATATATATGTATATATAGATATATATGTATATATATGTATATGTATATATATATCGGTAAAATTTCAAATATTTGGAAATTAAGCTATAGTTACTTAGGTCAAAGAAAAAAATACAAAATAAGTCACAATTTTTTTTTGTATTTCAGGGAAGGGTCTACAGGGTGTTTAGGGTCTCACTACTAGATCAAACTCCTAGTGATCCACCTGTTTACAGCCTCCAAGAGCTGGTATTATGGATGTGCACCACCATACCCAGTCTCAATTGCCATCTCAGCACAGCCAGGGGGCGAGGTTGGCAGTGCAGGCCCAGGGATCGAATCCCTGGCCCCTGCACCTGCTTGCAGGTGCTTCACTCTGCTGAGCTATTTGGCCAGCCCTACAAAAATATTTTGAACTAAACAATAATGAAAGTACAATGTATCAAATTTTGTGTAATATAATTAAAGGTGCAGTTAGGGGACAAATTTTTATCAAATTATTATTATTATTATTTTTTTAGTGGAACCGGGGATTGAACTCAGGTCCTTCTGCTTGCCAGGCAAGCACTTATTCTACGGAGCTATCTCCCCAGCCCTCAAATTATCTTTGAATAGTGACCACTAAAAAATAAATATCTAAATGTCTAAGTTGAATTTTAAAAATTTCATTAGTAAGCCATTCAAATTATAAAACTACAAAAATGATTAAGATAAATACTTTTTTTTTCAGAATATATTTCTCTTAAAAGGTAACAGCAGAGTTCTTCAATTCATAGTTACAGTGCTGCCTACAGGGATTCAACAGAAGTGAAAACTGTACTAAACTTAGGTGGATAAAATAGAATTGGCGAAACAAAAACATTCAATCTTCATGATGGATGCTTCTACATCATTTTCCAGTTAGATGCCCATAAAGATTCACTTTTTCAGCAATATTTACAGAGTACTTGTTATGATCCAGGAATATATAAGTATGTTTTGGTCTTTTTTGGCAGAACCGGGGATTGAACTCAGGCCCTTGCCCTTGCCAGGGAAGTGCTTATTCCTCTGAGCCATCTCCCTGGCCCAGGAATATATAAGTAATATGTAATATAAAAAGGGAGATTCAGGCCACTCATGATCCTACCTGGGGTAAGAAGCCAGGGTAGAGATGGGGTGAGGGGAGACAAACTATAAATAATTAACAAGGAAAGCTATTTATAATATTTTATAACAGGGAAATAAGTGAATGAAGAAAAATATAACAGGGGAGGTAGAAGGAGTTATGTATCTTTTTCCTTTTTTAGTGCTGGGATAGAACTCACACATATGAGCTAAGTTCTATACCACTGAGCCCCAGCCTAAGAGTTAAAATTTTAAAGAGAGAGTAGGAAAGGCCTCCTTGGTAAGGGGATATTTGAAAATAATGGAACAAACCATGTAATAATCTGCGCAAGTGGTAGCAGTACAACTAGGTGCTGAAGGAAACATAGAAAAGCTCATGTGGCTGATGCATTAAGAGCCACAGGAGAGGAATTGGATATTAAATGTGAGCTTGTAAAAGGAGGAAGAGGGCAGAGAAAAATCAAATAGGACTTTTGCAAAGACTGTTAACTTTTATACTCAATATATGTGAAGCTTCTGTATGGTTCTGAAAATGGAGGAAACAAGATATTGGATTGTAACAGAATCATGATGAGAATAGGCTGAAGGAGAGTAGAGGCTGACAAAAGAAAACAAAATAAAAATACAACAAGAAGCTTATTCCAGAGAGAACTCATAGTTTCTTCTACCAACGTGTTTGTAGTTCATTCAAATGGGGATGATTTAATAGAGAATGTGAAAATGATGATGCAGGAGAGAACAATGCTGACTGTCTTGGAGTAGGGAAAGTGATGGGACTAACTACACAAGTTCCTAGGATGCAGAACTAGGAACATTTCATTCATAGGCACAAGAAGGAAAACAATACAGGCACTGATAGATATAGGTAGGTTACTGTCCATGGTAGTGGTGAAGTGGTCAGTGCAGTTCATTTCTGTTACTCCTATTTCTCTGGGAAATAAAAGGCAAAGGCAGAAAAGATGGGGAGGAAGTATTGGTTTCAGGAAGAGAAAGTATGCAGCAATGATTAGAATAATAATTGGATTAATTTGCCATGATTGGCTTTTTCAACCCAGCATACATTTGTAACAGTTCTTTAACATTCTGTTCCTAAGCCTATGGACATGAAGAAGTAATTATCAATATCTATTGATGATCAATATTTATGATGCATATGTTACTCCAAGAAGAAACCAGAATCTTGTCCTCTAGCAAGAGTGGATATGCCTTGGAAATGTATAGCTAAGTGAATGAAGTGCTGCCAGGTCTATACTTTCTTATACACTTGTAGAACTGAGAGTGTCTGTTTATAATCCCTCACTTATTACAAGACTAAATTCAAAAAAGAATTAGTGTATTATAAATTTAAATGAACTTATGTGTATTTCCCATTTACTATAAATTACTAAAGTGAAAACTGTAAGGCAGAAATTGTCATAGAATGATTATTATAAGAGACCCAAATATTAGAGATGTTTTAAAAAAGACCATGAAGCTTTCTAATGACCATCTCACATGAAAAGCTTAGAAGTGTTATTGCTGTTCACAGATTACAGATTCTCTTGTAATAAAATGGTTTCAACTAAATAATGGTATAAATTGTGTCCAATTGGTATAATTGCATTATAGATCAAAATTATAAATCTATAAGGCCTCTGATGAAATAAGTAGAGTATCATTTTATTTTATTTTATTTGTACTGTTGCAGCACACAAAAACTGAAAAGTAATCTTAGGTGTTTCATAAAACATGAACAGTATGTTGATTTCCCTAAAATATTTTATTCTTCTTCTTTTTTTTTTTTTTTTTTTGCAGAACTGGGGATTGAACTTAGGCCCTCGTGCTTGCCAGGCAAGCACTTATTCTACTGAGCTATCTCTTTGGCCCCTTTTTAAAACTTTGTATTTAAGAAAAAGGAATTCATGCCTAAATTACATTATTAGACCACATTTAAATTATATATTTTTTCAGGATATAAAGTTTTGTCTTACTAGCCTAATTCTCTCAATTATGAGATCTTTGGACAGATGTTCCAAGATAGGACTCTCCTATATCCTCTAATATACTGACTGAAAGGACAAAAACCTCTAAAACTCATACTTCTTTTTAACAAAAAGGTGATGGTCCCCACCCCATGTATGTGTGTGTGTGTGTGTGTGTGTGTGTGTGTGTTGTTATTTAGCAAAAATCAGGCCACTTTCCATAAACAATTATTGTTCATGTATGGAAATGAGATGTTAAAAAGTCACTGAATGTTCAAAGCCAACTGAAATCTCAAAATACTGGGGATTTTTTTTGTTTTGTATGAATGAAGCAAAATTAACCAAACCGATTCACTGGTTCTAGGAAACACTTTAGTGCCTAAATGCTATGCTGATTTTTCTTAAAGACAAGGAAAACAATTACAATATTTAGGCAGAACTGTTTATTCTGTTTGGCTTGTTTTGGATTTAAGTAAACTTTCTCTGTCAGGTAAACTTCAGGCAGCCATTCCTAGGTAGGATTGACATTTTCCAGATCTAGATAATCTGAAAAATATTGGTTGAAGGTAAATAATACAAAATGTTCAAATTTGGTCCAAAGCATGATCGCAAGATCCAGAAGTCTGTGCATGTAATAAGGCAGTCCTGTCCACTGAAGAAGTCTCTCTTTAGGACATAACAAAGAAACATGCGGGGGGCAAGAAGGCTGGGGATGTAGCTCAGTGGTGTAAGCACCTGCTTAGCAAATGCAAGGTCCTGAGTTTGATCCCTGGTACAGCCAAAAAAAAAAAAAAAAAAAAAAAAAAAAAGGAACCTATGTGGGTGAAATACTATTAATACTATTGCAGTGGGTATGTCTAGATTTTAACTAAAACAGTTTTAAAGGACTATTCATAGTTTTAGTCTCTTTAAGTAATTAAAATTTCATAGTTCATATACATCACATTGATCCTAAGTTTGTCATTTAATTCTTTTACAGAAGGAAAATGCAACTCAAGAACATAACCTAGGGCCAAATGTGCTGGGATCATTTAGGAGGCTGAGGAAAGAAGATCATAAATCAAGGTTAACCTGGACTACACAGTGAATACAAGGCCATCGTAGACTACATAGTAAGATGCCGCCTCTAAATAAATAAATAGTCCAGCTATAATATCTGTGGTATAACATATTCTTATGTCTTAAAAAATAATAGCTAATCGGGGCTGGTGAGATGGCTCAGTGGTCTAAAGCACCTACTTAGAACAAGCTTAGTAAAGCACAGGGACTGCGGTTCAATCCCCCAGCGCCACATGCCAGCCAGCCCCGCCCCCCTGGTGGGCTGAGCTGGCCACACATACACACACATAAATAATAAAAAATAAAATAAAATAAATTTAAAAAAAAATAATAGCTAAGGTAAGTTCAATTTATTCCTAATTTTTTTTTATTCATACCTTTTAATCATCTCAGCAATTGAAGGTTGGATGTGCTATTGCTACCCTCTATCACTCATGTTCACACTTTCAGGATGCATGCCCACAATTTGCTTGCTTTCTGATAATACTGGGTATATTTATTTTGTGTGGGGAAAAGATGCAGAATATTATGGTTTAGATCTAAAATATCCACCAATAGTCTCACATTTGAAGCAGGGACCAGGTTGGAAGAGGCAGGTCATTGGGTATGTAGATTTGAATGGTATATTCCTGTTCCTGATCTCTCTGTCTGTCTCTCTGTCTGTCTGTCTCTGTCTCTCTCACCTCCCTCTCTCTCACTCTCCCTCCCCTCTTTTCCCCTGCTTTTTGGCTGCCATGCAGTGAAGTTTTCTTCCACTATGCCATCTGCCATCCATTTTCTGCTTTAGAGTCAGATAAATCCACTGAAACTGTAAGCCAAAGTAAAATTTTCTCCTTTAACTTATATTAAGTACTGTGTCTCAGCAAGGAGAAAGTAGCTAATACAGAAAATTGGTATTGAAGTGGGACTACTGTTGGGACTATATTGGCCATCTGGTTCAGAACTTCTTGGCTATTTTTCCTTGACACCCAGAATTATGGAAGGAAAAGTTTATTTAGCTCAGTTTGTGGAGGTTTCAGTCCATAATTAGCTGACTCCAAGATAGGGTGGTATGGCACAATGGCAAAGGCTCAAGGTTACAAAAGACAGAAAAAGCAAAAAGGGGGAAGAGAACAAGTTTCCTTTCCTTCTTTATACTGTAGGCAGGCTATTCCGACCTCGCAGGAGGTGTAGCACTTGCAGAAAAACACTTGCACCATTTCATTCCAAAAGTTACAAACAGGTGGATACACAGGATTGGGACCAACATAAGTCAAAAATCCAGCAGGGCAAACATTAAGTCCTGTAGTTCCATATTCAGCATCTGAAGCAATCTGTGGCATGGTGTGAGCTCCAAAAGACTTGAGTGATTCTACCTCTATGGCACTCTGGTGGTTACAGCTCTCATGGATTCTCTCTTAGGCCTGCTTTGCTCATTCCTTGAACTAAGCAACTTTCCTTAGATGATCCAGATTCCTAGCTTTTCCAAACTTCTGGGGTCTCCACTGCACCTCCGGTTTCACATTCACATCTTTTCACACTTCAATTTTGGGGCAGAATGCTGGCCTCCCAAACCTTCTGAAATTGGGGTGGGAGCTTTTTTAACCCCATAACTCTTGTATTCTGCATGCACCTAAAACTAGCACCACATAGATGATGTCAAGGTCTATTGCCAGCTGGAGCAGTAGCCAGGCTTCCCTCTCTCTTTACTATAGGGATTGAGAGCCTAGGCTGCTGAGCACTCTGAACTCAATTCCAAGGAACAAATTCTCTATGCTACCACCATTCTAGAACATGGTACTCTTTGGCCTTCTCCTCAAAGCAAAGTCTTTCACTTTTGCAGTTTTAAAGCTGCAAAGGGTAGAGACTTGATGCTACTTGTGATGCCTTTAGGACATCTTTTGTATTCTCTTTTTTCTTCTCAGCAATTGAGATTTCCCCAGGTTTATCTTTGTAGTCTATAGCTTTAATAGAGCTCCTTTTCTGGCCAAACTCACAACATTTTAAGTCATTCTGACAGACTCTTTGCCCTTGATTCTCAACATAGTTCTTGATAAAAGCCCCCACCAATAAGCCTCAACATTTGGCTGCCTTGAAATTTTTTCTTCCGGATTAATTAGTCCACTACCTTCAATCTTAGTCTCAGGCAAAGTCTTTGGACAAGAACAAAATGCAAACAAACTTTCTACCAAGCTATAACACACATCATAGAGTCCAGTACCCAATGCAGCCCTTCTCAGCAGAAATCTCCTGAGTCTGATCTTTATCAGCAGAGTTTCTATCAGCCTTCTGGTTTTCTGAGTTCTTACCAGAATCTCCCATACAGAACAGCCTAAGGCATTCCAGCTGTACTCTTTCAGGCAACATCTTTGAACCTTCCCTAACTCTTCCCACAAGTCATTCCCAAAGGCTTTTGAGCCATATGGTCAGGTACAGTCACAGCAACAATCTACTTCTCTGGTATCAAATCTGTTTTGGTTACTTTTCTCTCATTGCTGAGACAAAATATCCAATGCCCAATATTAAGGAGAAAATTTTAATTAGCTGACAATTTGTGGCAGTGTCTGTCCATATTTAGCTGACTCCAAAACAGGATGGCATGGCACAGTGGCAATACTTCAAGGTGGCAAAAGCAGCAAGAGCTAAAGGGAGAAAAAGCAAGCCTGATGTCCACCCTTATATTGAAAGCAGACTACCTCCCCCCCACCTATGGGGAGGCAGGTGGTGGCACTCACACAATCTCTATGCTCTCCTCTTACACAGGATAAGGATGTTTATAAAGTGAGGACCCTGACTCCCTGCTGAGTTGCTTAAATCTCTAAACTTCTCAAGTTGACTCAATGTATCAACCATTACAGATGCTTTTGGAACCTATTCATGGGAAGGGTTTGAGAAGGTTTGGAGATGTAGCCTGGATAAGCCCTAGAATGTTGTGAGCAATATTAATGTGCAATACCCATCAGAGATCAGAATATCATAATGGTGGTAGGAATGTGGGCAGTAAAGGCCAGGCCCAGCAGATTTCTGTTGGGAACAAGGACTCCATCGGTGGACTAGAGGCCAGGCATGTTACATTCCAGCAGAAAATTTGTCTACATTTTTCCCTAAGACTTTGTGAAGACTGAGTTTAAAAGTGGTAGATTAACTTGCTGGGGGAAATTTAAAGTCAGCCCAACATTGAAGGTGTAACATGAGTACTTCTGGCTTTTAGCCAGATCTACAGTGGGCCAGGAGCAAATGGCAGAGCTGAATAATTTGATGAACTTGCACTCTTGTCAGAAGGAAGCATCTGTAAAGTTGTAACAGAGTATAGCATGACTGCTCAAAATCTTAGCATTAAAAAGCCAATTACCTTGTACAAGATGCCTTATCTCATAAATAAATAAGACTCCACCTATTGCAGGATCAAGAAGGCAAACTATTAATGTTTCATTTGGGATTAGAGTCCACCACCTAAGGAAGCATTTCTGAGAATTCAGGTATATACAACACTCAGAGGCCACTGCAGCCATGGTCTAAGAGGATCCAATTACTGCTCCCGTAGGCAGCAGACTCTGGTGTCTTCTACTCACTGTTTTTTTTCTGGCATGCAGAATGTAAGAGTTGTAAAGTCATGGAGGCCTCCACCAAAATTTTAGAAGGCCTGAAAGACCATGGAAAACATGTGTGACAGAGCCATAGTCCTCTCAGGAAGCCAAGAACCAGTATTGCTTGAAGTTGTGAGAATGAAGCTGAAGGTGCTGGGGAGACCTCTTGCCTTTTTTGTACCACCAATCAAACTCAGCACCTTGCACTTGCCAGATTGGTACTGTGCCATTAAGCTATATCCCTGACCCTGTGGAGACAATTCTACATGGTGGTTAAGGATGTGCTAAATATATTTTGTACAGTGGTATGGACTTAGGCATTTTGAAGGTCACAGGTGGACATTTATGTTTAGATCTAAAATATCTACCAAAAAGAAATTCAGATTAAAAACTCTACATTTCCCAGTTGCAGATGTCAGGAAGTTGCAGATGCCAGGAATGTAAACATCAGCTGAGGGAAGCTATAGGCAGTGCAAGCAGCCAATCTAAGAGACAGACCACATGGCCTTCAGAGCCATATGACCTTGTGACTAGCAAGGTCATAAGGGCCAGAGTGACCCATACTACTACAGGATTTGATGTTTACCCTGTGGGGCTCTGGTCTTGCCTTGGCTTGATTTCTATTCTATTTCTTTCTTTTGGGACTCTTTTTTTACTTTTATTTTTATTTATTTATTTATGTGTGTGTGTGTGTGTGTGTGTGTGTGTGTGTGGCCAGCTCAGCCCACGGGGGGGGGGGGCTGGCTGGCATGTGGTGCTGGGGGACTGAACTGTGGTCCCTTTGCTTTGCTAAGCTTGTTCTAAGTAGGTGCTTTAGACCACTGAGCCATCTCACCAGCCCCTCTTTTGGGACTCTTTACCTTGTGCCACTATATATTAAAAGTATTGAACTTTCTTTTTTATTTTTATAGGAGCTCACAAGTAAGAATTTGCCTTGAGTTTCAAAGGAAATTTTGGGTTTGGACTTTTCAGCAATTGTAGACCTGTTAAGACTTTGACAATTCTTCTATATGGTATTTAGGGATGGACTAAAAACATTTTGCATAATGTAACAGACATAGCATTTCGAAGGTCAGAGGTAGAATGTTATGGTTTAGATCTAAAATGTCCACAGTAACAAAGTTTCAGGTAAACACCTAGTTTATCAGGTTCATGTAGATAGAAAACTCAAGAGTATTAGCCAGCTTTTCATTACTATTAAAAAATGTTTATGTATCTATACTTACACATCTATATCTAGAGGTTTTAGTCCATGGTCATGTGGCACTGTTGCTTTTGGGCCTGTAGCAAGCATATGTTGGAGTAAGCTGCTCACCTCATGATGGTTGGGAAACTTGTCTTCTGAAACTATCAGCTCCAGTATTATTAAGAGCAGGCTTCTTGCTCAAGGGTGCTACTAGAGCAGTTTCTTAAGTGTCAAGCTCTGGAGTTGCCTCTCTTGATACTCTTCTAGTTTGGATCCTGAAGTGCATGTGTTAAAGGGTTGATGTGGTGCTATAGAGAAGCAGTGGAGTCTTTCGGAGGTGGGAAGGAACATTTAGGTCATGCTCTTTAAGTGGAACGTGAGATGCAAGTCTCTTCCTCTCTTGGCTTCCCATAGCTTCAGAAGAGCCAGGTAAGTTGGGAGTGTGTAGAACATGACTGGGGATTGAGGTCTTGGGGACATCAACTAACCCTAACTGATGTAGGGACCAGGTCCCACAGGCAGAGGAGCCAGAGTTGAACTGAATTGCTGATGAGTATCAAGTGAACTGTTATGGCTTGTGTGTCTGGATGTCCCCCCAAAGCGTAATGCAGTCATAGATGTGGCTTTTTCAGAGTAGTTGAATCTAGTGTGCAATGGATTCGTGATACAATGCTAGGATTAAGGGTGCCAGAATTATGAGTGGGTGATTACTAAATCAGACCACTGATTGGTTTGGCACTGCTCTAATCCCAGTAGTCTGGACACAATATGAGAAAGAGAGAAGCTTGTCTTGTCCCTCTCTTCTTGCCTTGCTACCTTCTGTCTGTCATGAACTGTTTCTCTTCTGCATTGCCAACTTGCTTTGAAGCTAGCCAATTATGCACTGAAACCTGTACAAACTATGAGCAAAATAAACTTTTTTCTTTTAAATTTGGGTATCAGGTATTTTGCCTCAGCAATAAGAAAACTAAGACACTAAATGTAGTAAAGGTTTTGTGGTTTTCTTTCTGTGGCTACATTGGTGGATAAATTCAATTAGAATACTCATGGTTTCATTCTCATACCAGATTTGTATCCAGCTTAACCATCTGCTAGCTCCATCACAGTTTCTTGAGAAATTTCCTCATTTGTATAATGAAGTCAACACTCCCATTCTCAGGATTATTGTGAGGATAAATATAATTCACACATGTAAAGTATTATTTAGTATAGTACCTAACATGGTAGGCTGATCTTGCCTAATGAGAACATGGATTTGTGGGGAAACTGCTATATAACAAAAAATGTACAAAATTTAGTCTACTCAAAGTATGCCTTATTCTCTTTGGATATAAGGGTGCTGACGTAACTTGCTCTGGACACAGCTACCTTTGGGAACCTGCTGTCTTATCATTCAAGAACAGCCCAGTCCTAGCCCAGGTCCGGTGAGTGTGTGGAGAGCTTCCTGCTACCCTGCGCCAGCGGGACCAGTCCCAGCCCAGGCGCAGCGTGGGCCGGACCCTCTCCC
>NW_004524666.1:11033771-11055484 GCF_000260255.1 Octodon degus | reverse complement strand
CAGCAATTAACCACTAAGAAGAATATATGCAGTGTATTATTTGTTGAAAAAAAAAAAGAAAAGAAAAAAAGAAAAAAAAAAAAGAACATACATACTCTCTAGATTGTGTAATATTGGAACCTGTGTCAGCTGATAGATAACCAACATGATATAGAAGCATTTGAAAACTTAAAGGATGTGGTATGACTATTCCTAGTATGGAATATTTTTAGAGTGAGAAGGAACAGGGCTGATTTATTTGGACCATATTTCTAGGTTATCCTGGAAGGTTTTAAATAACATTCCCAGGGTCACAGAACAGTGTAATGTTTGGGGTACTAACTTGGAATGGCTTCGTTTTCATCTATTCCCACTCTTCCTAAATCTCTCTGCTTTTGCTCTATCCACAAAGGGCTTGCTTTCTAGTCTTTATTATTTCATATTTATGATTATATTGAAGAGAATTAACACAGTTTTGTGTCTCCAAAGTTTTGCTTAGAGAGAGTTTTTGAAAGAGTAGAAATTTAAGGTCTTTTAAGAGTTAAAGTATGGGCTGGCCTGCCAGAAGTAGTGGAGCTCATCTTTCTACTTGTATCTGTCATTCCAGGATACCCTAAAAGGTTGTACTGCTTATAGATTCATTAAAAATATATTCCAACAACCTGATTTTAGCTTACTGGCAATTTAGTAGCTATGTTTATATTCAAGTTTTACGTTTTAACAGTTAGGAATCTTTTGCTCTTGTTGTAGACATGTCTCAGCCAGTGAATGTTATTTCCCTTTATGTTGGACACTTACTCAAAATAATCAGATATCCACTTTTAAAAAAATCTGTAAATTTAAAACTTTGAATACAGCATAGAGTATTTTATAAAGGGATGTTCCCTTTTTGTTTAGTTTATTTTTCATTTTTATTTTTTTTTTGTGGAACCGGGGATTGAACTCAGGCCCTTGCACTTGCCAGGGAAGCACTTATTCTGAGCCATCTCCCCGGCCCCTTGTTTAGTTTTTAAGGACTTGTAGAAAACCAAATTCCACCAGCAAGGAAAGTGATAAATTTGCAACAGTACCCCCCACCCCAATAGTCTCCATGTTCGTCTCCAACTCCCTACTAGTTTTGGTGAGAGAGCTAAAGACCAATCACAGATGTGATACTGATGACAGGAGATCTTGACTTTCCAATTTCCTAACAGAGAAGCAATTTGAAAATAGTACATACAGAGTATACGCCTATCTCCCCATTGTCTTCTTTGAGTCCATGAAATTTTTGCTGAAAAAAGCTTGACACAATCCCTATTGTAGGATAGCTTGCTTTCCCATTCTTCCATTACCATTCTTAGTGGAGGGAAAGATGAGTGGTGATGAATCCTAGTATTTCAGTTGTAAAGGAGATTGTTTTCCTATTCAAACAATGTAGAAATTGTTGGGGTAGGTTTCTCTACTATGAATTTGTAAATTACTGTGAGTGGCCTAAAAAGCAAACAGCCATTTTAAGATTGCTTTTTTGAGAAACACACTTGTTTCTCACACAAAAACAGGCTAATCACCAATAAGCTTTTCAATACAATCTGACATAGATCGGGAAATGGTGAGATATTTAAAGCTGTTTTGATTTACATAAATTCTTTCTAGTGTGCAGTAGGCAGCAAACATTTCTTGAATTCTTAAACATCTGTTGCATAAACATTTGTAGTATCTGTACTAATATATTACTAAAAGCTCAAACATAACCTGGAAAATTAGGAATTTAAGGTCAAATTGGAAGAGTATGGGCTGGCCTACCAGAAGCAGTGGAACTCATCTTTCTGCTCCCATCTGTCATTCTAGGATATTCTAAAAGGTATAACCTGGAAATTTCATTATATTATTTGTCTTTGTTTATGTTGCAAAGTGTTCATAATAAAAAAAGGCTTACAAATCCTTCAAAATAAATTTCAAAAATCCCTAAACGATCAATCTAGACCAAAACTGGGTGGCAATGTAAGATGCGCAATAAGAACTGAAAACTTAAAATTTAAATGGCATCCCTAACAGACAGCAAACCAAAAAGTTGAAAACATTTGAAATAATGCATCTATTTTTGATTTTCTAAAATCTCATACCACTTAGATTCATAATTAAGAATATCTTTTAAATGGCTAGGTAAGACATTTAGGAAAAAAAAATCATTATCCATACTAAATTGAGTGTAAATCAAAGATCTTTTTAAGTCTCTGAAGAGATTAGTTTAGGTTTTGTTTTAATTTTAATTCTGATATTTAATGATTTAACTATCAATTAACACTTTCAGAAGTACAAAAGAGTGTATAGTCTCATCAATTTTTCAAATATCTGATCATTTATCACCTTAATATATTTCCATTTTAAGGTCTGTAAATGTCCACTGCAACAAATATTAAAAAGAAAACAAAACTTTTTAAAAAAGCATCTTATAAAATATATTTACAATAAAATGTAGCATAAAATTCCACAAAGCTTCCTAAGGTTTAATTTATTCAATTCAGAGTTAAAACATTTACTATCCAGGTATCTATAGTCAACTGATAAATCTCCTATAACATATTTTCATATCATTTACAAAGAAAATATTAGAATACTTACAATGGCATGATATAAAAGAGAGCAATAATTGTAGTAGACAAAATAAATGAAATATGATATGCCTTCTGCTATGTACCCATGAGTTGTACAGAATAATCACTGCAACAGATGTCCGTAGAGAACAAAGGAGAATGAGAAAATATAAAGGTGGGGGAAGGCATACAAAATATTTTCTGTTATCTTCTACTGTGTGGTCTTTGACTGTATGGTTCTTTAAACAAAAAAAAGGTCTCCTCAAGGGCAAGTCTTGCTTCAAACATCTCCTTACCCTCCTGACTACAGAATAATGTGTTTGTGTAGTATATGATTACACCAGACAAGGCTCTGAACACATGTGATTTACTCAATGATCCTACTCTGCTTCCTTTTAAAGATAAAGAATGCATTTAAGTCGCTTGTGTATGAGACTGTAGTAATTCCTTACAAGGATCCATTCAAATAGAGAATAATATTATCTTATTTTCAAACATTAAAAGCAAAGAGATTTTCTTGGTTTTCATTTTCTTTCCAGATAACAACAATTAACGGTTTCATTTACTTTAAAAAGGAAAATATAACATGAGTAATTACTTTTAAATAGTTTTAAATTATCTTTGTACAAGCAAAGTGTCCTCAAGAAACATTAACCTTTCAAAAATCTTTATGTTCAAGTAACTTAAAAATCTGTGTAAAATGGAAGAAACATCTAAAAATAACATAACCATCATCATGACTTCCAACAGAAGGCCAAATCAAGGTACAGATCTCACAAAAACAAGCTGCTCACATTCCCACAATACAACCTCCTGGGAGGAATCTTGACTTCTTTAACTTAGTGGGTGGCAGAGCCCATAGGAGTTATTCAAACTATGAAAATCCCAAGGCATAGGAACCTAGGGAGAAATGAGGCAGATATGACTTGAACATAATTATTTTTTTGTAGTAACAGTACAGAAAACAACTTTAAAAGATAAAGATTGAATGAACTTCAATAAATAATTTCCAAATACTGCATTTGTTAGGTAAGAAAAAAAATGCAATGTATAGTTGGCATTTTTTCCTTAAAATAATATTCTCTAAGGCACTTATATCTATTGATCTAGACACATTTAACTGGCATTAAAAAATAACTAAAATGCAGCAAACATTTGAGGGATTAATATATGCAATGCATATTATTCCAGGTATTGTAATGGTTTACTTCATTTGCTCCTTCAATAAACCTGAGGTAAAAACCATTGTTATTCCAACCTTACACATAAAGAGCTAAGGTTCAGGAAAGTTAACTTACTTGACCAGGAGCATACAGTCAGAATTCAAAACCAGGTACTTGGTGTCCAGAGTTCTTGCTTTTAATTTAGTTGCAGTTCTATAGTACGGAATTGGCTTATTCCACTGAGCCATCTCCCCGGCCCCTTTTAACTTCATTATGATACATAACTTCCTCCAAGGTTATAAATTCTGAGTTGCTTTGTGACTTTCTACTTGCCCAACTCATTGTGAGTGCTAGACTCGGTCCCTCCCAATTTCTGCTTTGCTAAATGTCCTGGACTCTAATTACTTCAATTAGGTCTAAATCTGTTGCCTAGGGCTCTCCTGAAGTCAAATAAATGTATTCCACATAATAACAATCTCTATTATAGCCTTCTCAAATGAAACATTACTGCTGTTTTAATGCAAGAAAGTCAAGTTTTTAATTTTTTTTAAAAAAATCTATTTACTTTGATATAGGGTCTCACTAAGCAGTAGGACTTGTAGTGATCCTTCTGTCTCAGCCTCCGTAGTTCTGCGATTGCAGGTGTGCAACCAGCACTTCTAGTTTTGGGGTGGCCTGGAGTGCCCAGGGTTTTGGGACGGGCACAGATGCAGTACCAGGGATGAAACCCGGGTCCTTGCACTTGCCAGGCAGATGCTTAGACTGCTGAGCTATCTCCCAAGCCCAAAAGTCATGTTTTTAACTCAGCATTCACCACTGCTCAGCAATCCTTTCATTGATACTTGATAGCATCTACTGCTACTGTTTCAAAATTTTTCCAAGATTAAATCCCCAAATGCATCACTTATCCCTTTGTAGATCACTTTATCCTGCATTTATTTTAAATCCATCCAAAGTTAGGTTGCCAGATAGAATACAAGATGCACAGCTGAATTTGAATTTCAAAAATTGAGGAACTTTTTAGTGTTTGTCCCAAATATTATATTATAGAAACACTTAAATGGTATTTAAGATGATTAAAAAAATAGTAGACATACTGAAAACTTACCAAATATTGCCTGGAACATACTTAATCCTAAAGAAATATTCATAGTTTACTAGAAATTTAAATTGGTATCCAGAATTTTAATTTGTTATATCAAATCCAATCAAATTTTCTTGTTTTTTGATTCCCAGAATGTCTTTCTGTTTTCTAAATGTTAAATTTCTGACTTGTCAGCTTTCCATCAGTATAATGAAATACCTGAAACAATTAACTTATGAAGAGAAAAGATGTATTTTGGTTATAGAAATGACAGTCCAGGGCTTTGCTCTCCTGGCAAGGATGACACAACATGGCAGGAGTACATGGTGGGGCAAACCACTGATATCATCAGCCACAAAGGACACAAGACTGGAAGACTTGGGTCTTTTCTACCTTTCCATGAACCCATACCCTTTTGCCATGTCACTTAGCAACTTGTCTAAAGAAGTGAATTCTGTTTCCTCACGGCCTGAATATGGGTTCAGCTGTGTAAATTGTATTAATCTATAAAATGAAGCAGAAATGCCAGTGTTTGTTTGGAGTCTAGTTCTCAAGGGGCTTGTCCTCTGAAATATTTTTCCCATTTCTACAGGAAAATATGCCCAACCAAACTAGACAGGAGGAAGAGGATGGATAAGGGAAATAGTCCTGTCTAGAGCAAGTTCTTTGTAGGCTTATAGATGCACAAGAAAGCCCAGGTGAGATCAACCTTTAGATTTGTGCTTGTCTGGCATGCACAAGTGCCTGAGTTCAATTCCCAGTTCTGAAAAAAAAAGTGTATATTACATAGCAAATGGTAATTACAACTTTTACCTAAGAAAACTAGTATCATTCTAACTTTCTTGCCATTCCCAAACTTCTATAGAAAGTACCTTTTATTATTTTTAAAAATTTTATGTATTTGGTACAGGGTCTCACTACACAGCTCAGACTTGTAGTGATCCTCCTGTCTCAGCCTCCCCACCACTGGGATTACACGTGTGCACCAGTATGCCTGGACTTGGTGGCTGGCTCAGTGCATCTGAGGGCAGGGCTGGCATGATATGCAATCTAACGGGGATCGGACCCAGGTTCCTCCGCTTGCCTAAGCAGGCATTTAGTCCACTGAGCTATCTTGCCAGCCTGAGTATCTTTTATTTTTTGTGTTAATTTGCTTGCAACTTACTTATTTTTGTTAGCTATCTTCTTTTTCCCCTTTCCTCCCTCCCTTCATTCCCTGTACCCCTCTCCAAGGTCTCACTATGCTGCTTAGGCTGCTCTGTAATACTTTGGCTCAAGCGATTCCCCGTTAGCCTCCAGAGTAGCAGGCATTACAGTTGCCTGGCTTGTACTAATTCTCTTTGAACTGACAACAAAAACCTCCTAATGGTTAATTCTATAGCTCTGGCACTTTCCTCATTTACCCAATTCTAAATTACTTCACACCACTATTCTTTATCTCTACTTCAGGAGCTCATCTTTTGTCCTCTATTCTTTGGAGAGTACATTCATTCCCTCAATAGTAATTACTATATATCTAAGTCATACATCTTCATATCTGCCCCTAATCTCCCTTTTAAGCTCTAGTTCAGTTGGTTCTCAAACCATGCTGTGCATCAGAATCTCTGAGTTACTATTCTTTTTTATTTTATTTTGAGTTACTATTCTTAAAACTGTTAACATTCAGATTGCTGGGGATCCACTCCCAGAAATTTATATTCAGCAAGTCTGGATAGGCCCTGTGAATTTGAATTTCTTATAAATTCTCAGGCAATGCTGATGCTCCATCAGTAAACATGCTTTGACAATTCCACTTCTAATTCTGTATTTCCAACTGCCTAACAGTCTTCATTTGGTCATCCACAGCTGTCTCAAGTTTCACATAGTGTCAATTAGGGTCTTTTGACTCTTAAATCCAAAGAAATAATTTGAGCTAACTAAAGCCCAAGAATTTATCAGGGAGCTCACAGAATGAAGGTGAAGATTGTAAACTGTATTTTAAGCAAGAAAGAAACCAGAAAAGAGATTACTTGATAGTGAGAGCATTGCTTCTAAATCTTTTTTAAAAAATATTTATTTATTTTGTGGTATTGGGGACTGAACTCAGGACCCTGTACTTGCCAGGCAAATGCTTATTCTACTGACTTATCTCCTCGGCCCCCTGCTTCTAAATCGTAAAAAAAAAAAAAAAAAAAAAAGGCCGAGTATATCTTATATTTTTGAGACATTTGAGTGAATTCCAGATCGGAACCACCCATCCACTAATTAGTTGTACCTTTTGAGTGATAGAGAGCTATGGTGGGAGTAGCTACAAGGGGGTTCTTTTCCTTTTATTTTCTCTTAGTTTAGGCCCTCATAATGAAGCAGGTAGGTTATTACAACCTCTTTGTAACTGGTTTTCATGCCCCAATACAATCTTCAATTTACTCTCCACATCACCATCAGTTATCTCTTTAGGACTCATGCCATTTTCTTCTTTGGTTGGCTTGTATAACATTACTGTCTTATCTTATTTTGAGTAATAAACTGCTTTTCTGAATAGACACGTAGTTGGGATACTTTAGCCTTAGCTGACTTAAAAAAAAATGCAAAATTTTAAAGGATAGGGAATACATACCACCGGAAAAATGAGGACCTAATCCACTATTCACCAGGAAGAGATCAGGAGTACCAAATTTTTGTAGAGACCACTCTATGAGAATTTAAGATTAATGCCTCTCAGTTTTTTTTTTTTTTTTTTTTTTTTCCCAGAACCGGGGATTGAACTCAGGCCCTTGAGCTTGCCAGGCAAGTACTTATTCTACTGAGCTATCTCCCTGGTGCCCCCTCTGTTTTGAAAACTCCCTCACAGTAAGAACTGAGTCTTCCTGCATCTCTAACCCTTAGACAGCACCTCCCACATATCAGATACTTAATGCAAGTCTTCATTTTCAGACTCCCCTTCCCCAGTTTGCATTAGTAGTCTACTATCTGCCTGTACATCACTGCTAAATCAAGACAATTATTTCCTGCTCAGAATCTTTGACTCCCCAATACATATTCATGAATTCTAAACACTTCAGTATTCAAAGCCTTCCATAATTTGGTTTTAGTCAATTTTTCTAGGCTTTTTTTTTTTTTTTTTTTTCATCAAATGGTCTGAACAAGTAAGATTTCTTTTGTGTAATTTATTTATTCTGTGCTGGGTTCACTTTTTGGAATATCCTTCCCTCATGGTGTTTTCCTTACCCTACTTTCAAAGCCTATTTAAGGTGTCTTCTGTTTTTCTTTTTTTTGAGATATTATTTTTCTGTTGCCAAGGTTGGCCTCCAACTCGTGATTTTTCTTCCTCAACCTCCAGAGTGGCTAAGATTACAGCTGCGTACTACTCTTTCAGCTCTTCTCAATCTTTTAAAACCTATGATCCACAACTCTTCATTCTTTTCTTATTTTTTGTGTGTTTAGTACAGGGTCAACAAGGTCTTACTATGTAGATCGGACTCATAGTGATCCTCTAGTTTTCAGCCTCCTAACTGCTGGGATTATAGGCTTGTACCACCACGCCTAGTCATAGTCAGGTCTCAGCACACACTAGGGAGTGAACCCTGGCCACTGTGCTCTGCCTAAGTAGGTGCTTTAGTCCACTGAGCTATCTGGCCAGCTCTATACTCTTCTTATTGATATCCCTTTGCATTCCATGTTCTACAACTCTGTAGTTAATGATATATTTGTTTGAAGTTTTTGATAATTACCATCCTGTTTATATATATAACTTTGCTATAACTGAACACATATTATCTTAAATCATTATTACGTGCTTGCACTATTTGGCCTATCAAATTTTAATAGTCTTAAGGAACTTTCTGCAGCTAATTAATCTCCTGTATCATCTTCTATAGAACTTTATACATAATGAGTGACAAAGAAAACCTGTTGAAACCGGGCATGGTGGCACCTGCCTGTAATACCAGCACTAGGAGGAGCACTACAAGCTTGAGTTGCATAGTGAGACCCTGTACCAAATAAGTAAATAAATTAATTAAAAAATCTGTTGTACCAATGCATAAATGGAAGTTTACAATACAGGGCTTATATGTGAGGTGGGTCCTGTTGAGGTAGCTAGCTAGTGGCTATCGCAACAATTTTTTCAACTACTGGAATTACATTTTGGCAGCTTGAAACTAGAAAGTGAGTCAAAAGCAAAGACAATTAGGTGAAACAGACTCTACACCTGGAAACCAAACACAAGCAACACAAGCTTCAAGAGAAAAGATCCAAAAGGACTGAACCTTAGAAGAAGTATTAAGCAGAACTAGAGTAGAAGCAACAGCAGATGAGTAACAGGTTGGTAGACATCTGGGATGGTGTACTTCTTGGGAGGTCTGTGATGCATTTGCCAAAGTGAGTCTTTGTTGGTAAAAAGAAATTGCCTAAAAATTAGAAATGAATTTGGCAGCCATTTATTATCTCTAGACAGAGAACACATGAAAATAAAAATCTTGTAAAAGCAAATATGTAGAAGTAGAATCTACTTTCAGAAGTGGGTTTAATTTGAACTCCATTTTGTTACTTCTGCTGTCATCTAATGTCTCACATATATTTGAACAAGTACATGTACAAATTCTAATGTATTTTTGTTATGGATAAAGAAAAATATATTTTAGAGATAATACCATGACACTCAATATCAAATATGAAACATTAATTTTTAATATAGATTTTAGTCTTTTAATCTACTAACCAATAAAGCTGCAGACCCTTGTGCTTGCCAGGGAAGTGCTTATTCTACTGAGCCATCTCCCTGGCCCCAGATAGCTATCAATTTTTCTGTATCAGCTATTCATAGACTAGAAAATTTGAATAATATTTTCCAAGGGTTAAATAAGCCCTTAGAAATGTAAAACAATAGAAAAAAAATCACTTTATAAGAAGTGCTGATTTTCTTTTGAAAGTTCTAAAGCTATGAAACAACTATGGCTCCCTTCCCTCATAAAAATTTGTTTGGCTGTCAATTTGTGAGGCAGGGTTGAGCAGGTCTTTGCCATAGCATTTTCCTGTACTAATTAGCAGTAGGCAGTGCAGCAAAGACTAATGTTCACATGAAAAATGCAAATTTCACTTTAAATCCTCTTGTAAATAAGCAGTAGTCCTCAGCATTTAATTGTAAAATAAACTTATTTTGAATTCAAAGCTGAAGTACTGCAAATAATGTAAAGTACTGTAAGACTGTAAGTCAAACTTTAAAGTTTTTATTATGTTTCCTGATGGTGACAGAAAAATAAACTCCAATAGTAGTTCCTTCAAAAATATATTGGACAAGCAACATACACATTAAAAAAAAATAGGAGTATCACACTCATCAGGAAGTGACTTACGTCCCAAAAGAGGTCTTATGCTGTGGTGGTTTAGCAACTCATTTATTCTGAGTCTCAATTTCCCTACTACAAAATCTAAAGATTTGAATCACTTCAGTGATTCTTGACACAATTTTTTTTTTTATGAGCAGAATATATTTATTGAGAGAAAGAAAGCTCTTGTCTGAGAGAGGGAAAGGGGGGGGGCCCGAGTGGGTAGTTCCCCCCATTGACAGAATTCTTGACTGCAGTGGATTTGCCTGCGGACATTTGGCCTTGGTAGATATGAGAAGGCCTAGGTAACCACTTTTATAATACTTCATAAGTTATTCTGATGCATATTACTATTAAAACTGAATAGTCTAATAATTCCTTCAGTCTTTTGCAATTCTAAGAGTCTACTTTTTACATCCAATCAAGGGAATTTTAATAGCTTCTAGCTTTCATCATTATTCTTTTCTTATGAATAAGTATATTTTAGGAAATGAAGCTGCCTCTAACTTATGAATAGCTTATAGTTATTGAGTACTCACCAGCCTCAAGAATTTAATATGTACAATTTGATTCTCACTATAGAATTGTGAGGTATACTCTAGTATTATCATCTTTATACTATACAGATAAAATAAATAAAGCAGAAACTACTCAGCCACAGAAAAAAGGAGATAGGAAAACAGCTGTAGAGCCTAAACTCTTAACCAGTGTGCTACACTACTATTCAATAAATGACCTATACTTTAAAAGAATATTCTTTACTAATCCTCACCTAAGTAGTACTGTTTTTCCTGCTAGTCTAGCAAAAAAGAAGGGTATTTTGGGGAAGCTGAAAAAGGCAAAAAATAAAATGACTAAGGGACCTAGGCTTAATACTCCTTGCCATAAATTACAAGCAGAAAAAAGATTTATAAAGGCCTTCCTGAATAGTTAATGTCCTTAGGAGTGATTTTTTTCAGCTACTATTTTGTCTCATAATGTCTGCATATGTTCTTTTTGACTGATCAATTATTAAATATTACAAATATACCTTATCAGATAAACTAGACCCTCACCTGTAAAATGAACCAGGAAAATAAGCACAAAAGCTAAGTTAGAGCTTTAGAAAATGGTAATGATAACAGAAATGTCTCAGACTATTAATAATTTGGAGTATACAAAGGAGAGTTTATGATGCAGGGCAAGAGGCATAGAGTGCATGAGGTTAGGATTGTAGAGACCAACATGTTGAGGCATAACCTTCCCCTTCCAACAGCGTGGGCAAGAGACCTAGTTTAGGTTTGTGACCCAAAATTTACAGTGTTAAACTGCCATTGATTTTTAAAAAAATCTGGGTGCACCCTACAATCTCAGTGCACTCAGTTGGATCTGGGGTTTTGCTAGGTAAGTTGATAGCTGAACAGAAGAGTTGTGGCTCCTGGCAAGAAAGTAGTAATATAGGGGCTGGGGAGATGGCTCAGTGGAATAAGCGCTTCCCTGGCAAGCACAAGGGCCTCAGTTCAATCCCCGGTTCCGCAAAAAAAAAAGAAGAAAAAAAGAAAAACTTCTATTGAAAAGTGGTATGACATTAAAAGATTATGGCCAATGGCCCAAACCCAAAAAGATTAATAAGAAAGTAGTAATATAATTTAACACAGAGTTCAGCAGGGGAAGAAAGGAAGTGAAGGTAGGGAAATGTCTTTATGGAGAAGTTAACAGACTACAGGTCCTAAATCAGAAAAACCAGAGAGGGGTGACAGACTGACACTAGAGTGGGAAAGAACGCTTGAGATGGGATGTCAGGGAATTAAAAATCGTTGAACTGAGGAAACTGACTAAGTGAACTAGGATGAAATTCTGGCCAGAGAATGTTAAGTGTGCATTTATGAAGTTATATATGAAACAGACTAATTATAATAAGATCCAGTGGATGATAATAGAAGTGAATATTGAAAGCAGAGACCACTGGAGATAAGCATGTCAGAAACCGTTAATTTGGGATATACAAAGGAAAATTTGTAATACCTTGGAATATAAGGTTTGAAGCTCACATGATAGGAATAGATACATAACAAGGTGTGCCATTCTTTTTCCAACAGCATTAGATGGGCTATTTGGGTGATGAATTCACAGAAGATGAGGGCAAAAGTTAATGTGAAGAAAAAATATTGTAAGCCAAGTGCCAGCATCTTTAATAAATCAAGGTGTGAAAGACTGGATATGCTTAGTATTGGAGATCAGATATCCTACAACAGGGTTTCTTGTTTTGGTACAAGCTTTTACTATAAACAGTTTACACAATTGTAGGAGTGAGCAGGGGGTTAGCAAAATGAGCAATGCTCTCCTTCATTCATAGAACTGATCTTCCTCTTTTCAGAATGAGAACCTGTTCTTCATATTATCCTTCTGGGGCTAGGTTTTCTCTTCTAATTATGAGTAAAAAATGAAATTATCAGATAATTTTCGTTATCTGAGAAAAACCCTATTTCCTGCCTGCTCTTGTAGATTTCTGAAAGTAAATTACAACTCAATTGTTTCAGTTCTAATTTTATTTTATTTTTTTTGGCGGAACCAGGGATTGAACTCAGGCCCTTGTGCTTGCTAAGGAAGCGCTTATTCCACTGAGCCATCTCCCCGTCCCCATCAGTTCTAATTTTAAAACACTGGGTAATACTACTGGGTAGTTTCCCACTACCTCCCTCCATTTTAAAATGGGAAAACCAACTTGGTTTGTTATTTTTAAACAATCTTGAAGAATCAGGGTGTCATGCTATTTCCTGACAAGCTGGCTTTTACACAAAGAACCCTCACCTTCAACATGCTAAAAATTGCTGTTACTGACAGCTTCAGAATAGCAGTATCTACTCAGACAGTTCCAAGTTTTGTCTAAGTCATATAGAAGAGGCTAGGTAGACTAAATGGTGCAATACAGAGGGCAGGGAGAAATTTCTACAGTACCAACTACATGTTCAGTACTTTGCAAAGAAAGAAATGGTCAAATATGACACCTAAGGTTGAGAAATTTCATTTATTGGTCAATCACATGATACTTGAATGCACAGACACGTCCTTTTTTAAAAAAAAAAAATCACAGAGTACAGGATTTTAGAAGTATCAGGTTTATAAAAATTTAGCTTGAGACCATAATGCTGAGCAAAGGGCTGGGGAGATAGCTCAGTAGAATAAGTATTCATCTGCCAAGTGCAAGATCCGCAGTTCAATTCCCAGTACTGTCAAAAATAAATAAGTAAATAAATAAAAAATCAACACACATAATGCTGAGCAAAGAAAGACACAGGTTAAAAACTGCATGGCTTTTCTTATAAGAATCTCAAAGTATAAATTTAAAAGGAAAATAAAAGATAAATGACAGGAAAGAGGCAGATTTTTTGCCAATGGGAAGGGGATAGAGGAGTGGACAAAGAAAACTAAAAAGGCTTAAGAAATGATATGCATATATACTAGCTCCCCATTATAAATTTATCCATTATGGTATATAAGCATGTAGTAATAAAGAAACAAAAACATAAAGTTAAATTTGAGTTTTTCATAAAGTCTGATAATTCTAGTCCTTGGTATTTATCTAATAACAAGGAAAAGATGTCCACTCAATAATCTGTACATTAATCATTACAGCAATTTATGCATAATTATCAAAAACTGGGATCAACCCAAATGATTAGGGTCTCACTAAACCGCCCAGGCTGGGATTCCACTTTAGATCCTTCTGCCTCAGTCTCCAGAGTGCTGTGATTACAAGTATGCACCACACTTGGCTATATTATTTGACTATCATGTACCAAGAATGTGTTCCTATTACTCTTCCCTATACTCCCACTCATCCTTCATTTCTATTCTTCTATATATCTTATCCTTCAGAATGTGTCTTGCCTGAGGATCTCATAAACTTTAGTATAGTATTTCTCAATTTACATATTCTACACATCCATAAATTTCTGAGTCAAATGGAAGAGAAGGCTAGAATAGCCATAGGATTTTAAACTTTCTCCTTTGCTACATCTCACTGATGGCTCCTTCTCAAGTCTTTTGCTGGCATCTCTTCCTTAAGGAAATAGATGCTGAAAACTCAACTCTGTGTATGTATTTTCACGTTGTATGCTAAGCCTACACAAGCTTGTCTTTTCTTCTCATCATCAAGCTTAAGAAAGAACTTCTTTCATGTTTTGTCATACCTTATGTCTTAGCTGTTGCCCTCTTTGAACGCACATGCAGTTGTACGTGTGTGTGAGAGGGAGAAAGACAGAGACGCTGGGGATTGAACAGAGTATGTGTACTGAATTACAAAGCTATTAATTAATTATTTATGAGACCGGGTCATACTAAGACCCTAAATTGTCCAACCTGGGCTTAAACTTTGAATTATCCTTCTCAGCCTCTCAGAGAGCTGGGATTACCAGTGTGGGCACCAAGTCCAGGTTACATCTATTTTATTCAGATAACTGTTCTCCTCCTAACAAACCTTAAGTCATTTTCCTGAAAAATCTCTGGAAAGAGGTTTATTCCTCTCTCTAGGCTAATTAGATGACTCTGAAATGTGACTGCATGCATCCTCCCTTTTACTTTGAAGTAATCATTGTTTTAAATAATCTGTTCAATGGCTTTCTTGTTCATTAGAACTGGGGTCAGTAAATGACCAATGAGTAGAACCAGCGAACAGCCCGATTTCAAAAAAAGTTTTATTCAAGTATAGCCACACCCACTTATGTATTGTCTACAAATGCTTTTGCATTACAAGGAAAAGTTGAGTGTTGTAAGAGAGACCAACTTGAGAAGCCTACATAGCTACTCTCCATTTTTTAACAAGAAGTTTGCAGACCTCTGTACTAGGCTGATGGCCTTATAAAGGCTGACTTTCACTTCTGTATTTCTAGTATTAAGTATAGTGCTTGACAAATCTTTTGATTCGTATGAATCAGTCACACATCTGTAATCTCAGCACTCAGGAGGATAAGGCCAGAGGACTGCTGCAAATTCAGTTCTAAACTACAACACACAATTGCTTATTATCCAGCTAACGACTGTATTATTCCAGTCTGAAGAAACAGAAACTAATAAAATAATACACAAAGATTATTACAACCAGAGGTATGTGATATGTAGAAAGGAAACAGTACAGTTAGAGATATTAAAAAAGAACCACAATCAAATATAGGGAGCTTGAGAAGGGTTCTGTTAGGAAGTGAACTTTGAGTTAAAATATTAAAACTGAGTTATTGGACAAAAAGATGAGAAAGGAAAAACAAATCAAGCAGAAGAAACTATCACATCATCCTTTTTTTTTTCCAGAGAAGAAATAAATATGTCATGTACCAGTAACTGGTGTTCTTGTTAAATAATGAACTATAAAGTAAACAATAAGGATAGCATCTACTCCTTCCGCCACAGCAACCATTGAAAAAGTAGCCATGGCCCTCCGCTATCCCATGGCCGTGGGCCTCAACAAGGGCCACAAGGTAACTAAGAATGTGAGCAAACCGAGGCACAGCCGCCGCCGCGGACGTCTCACCAAACACACCAAGTTCGTGCGGGACATGATCCGGGAAGTGTGCGGCTTCGCCCCCTATGAGCGGCGCGCCATGGAGCTGCTCAAGGTCTCCAAGGACAAGCGCGCCCTCAAGTTCATCAAGAAAAGAGTGGGGACGCACATCCGCGCCAAGAGGAAGCGTGAGGAGCTGAGCAACGTGCTGGCCGCCATGAAGAAGGCAGCTGCCAAGAAGGACTGAGCCCCTCCGGAATAAAGCTTTGCAGAAAGTTAAAAAAAAAAAAAAAAAAGGATAGCATCTAAATGGAACATTTTCAATTGGAAAATTCTCAATGTAATATTTATAATGTAAAACCTGAACCATTCTGTTAACAGTGGAAAATGATTAATATCTTATATCCACAGGACAGGGTATCCTACTACAGTCAATATATATGTAAAGTTTTAATCTCCATGAGAAGCCTATGATATAATGCAAAGTGAAAAAACAAGGACATTATATCTACTATATTACATACATACATTTTTTAGAAAAAGTTGGACTAAATGTTAAACTGACTGCCTCAGGGTGGGAACGAATATTCTAAAATTTGTAGCTTTCCATACTTTCTGTGCTATGTATTTAAATTTTTAAAGGTGGAAAAATACATTTTATTGAAGAAATAAGAGTTGATTTGTAGTTACACATCTGGGAATAGTCCTTCCAGGTCTCTGAATAAGGATGTAGTATGAGGACCAAAACCCAGGAGAGTTCCATGTCAATAACAAAGATTATTAGTACAAGTTTTCCTGGATTTTGATTTAGGCTGTGAATATAAAAGTGCAGTGGGGACTTTGGGACCAAGGGATACTAACCTGAGATAATGCCATTCCAAACAGATTCTGTTTTGGAGACTTCTGAATCTTAATTATTTAAATTGGTAGCTTATGTGCCACACACATCTGTAATCTCAGCACTCAGGAGGACGAGGCCAGAGGATTGCTGCAAATTCAAGGCCAGCCTGAACAATAACACAAGACCTTGTCTCAAAAAAAGGGGGGGGGGCACGCTAAGGAGATAGCTCAGTAGAATAAGTGCTTGCCTAGCAAGTGCAAGGGCCTGAGTTCAATCGCTGGGGGGGGGGGGGGGGGGAAGGGAATAGGAGCTCTTATAACTTTGTGTTTGGTCTCTACCTAACTACAATTCATTGGTAATATGAATTGTGGATATGTAATTTAGATGAAGATTTAGAGAGCCCAGGCATCAGTTCTAACATTGCTCTGTTCAGAAGGCTTTAAGTTTTGTTCCTAGAACATTACCTTTTATAAGCTCAGTGGCCCCTTTCTTTAGACTATTACTACTAATTTACAGAAATGAGAAAGCTGTTTTGGAAAATTTTGCTTCTCCCAGTAACTGGGAAGATTAAACAGTTAAAAAGCTAACAGAGAATAGATTTTTGTTCAGGAAGTTCATCTGACCTTATAATTAAATTGACGACTTTTGATTTTAAAGAGAAAAAAGAAACCCTAGCCTATGGGCCAACAAATATCTTATTAATTAAGCAATGATTTATCTGCCCACCTTATACCCAAGCAGGTACTATGGATAAACTAGGAAAGCCCTCATAAAGCCCTTGGGATTGAGAAAAG
Source organism: Octodon degus (assembly GCF_000260255.1). NCBI lineage: Eukaryota > Metazoa > Chordata > Mammalia > Rodentia > Octodontidae > Octodon > Octodon degus. Next base: position 11,038,268 of record NW_004524666.1, on the reverse strand, counting down.
TTGACAGCGACTGCCTGCAATGTTTGCTATACTTACTTTGGGCTTCTAAATCTCTCTGAGAAGAAGTTTCTTTTTTGTTATTGTTTCATAAAGGCAAGAGACTGGATGAAGACCTGAGTAACAGTTTCCTTTAGAGCACATCAATTTCTGCACAACTGACACTTTTGGACTAGATAATTCTTTGTGTTACAAGGGCTGTTGCAGGCCGTGTAAGATACTTAGCTGTAGCTCTGACCTTTTAACTAGGTGCCAGTGGCACTTCCTAGGATGTGACAGGAGAGTTACCAAGCATTTGACCAGATGTCCAATGAGAGGGCAAATCACTCTTGGATGAAAACCACTGGACTACATGGATTAGGCATGACTCCTACAGCAGTAAATTGGGTTCTATGAGTTCAAATAAAAGGCCTGATAAAAAGAATAGAAAACAAGTAAAAGAAGATAATTGACTGCATAAGGAAAATATACATTCTGTCAAATCACTATGTCCTGCCACCTATTCCATAGAATAGTGGTAAATGAAAATTACTGTCAAGATAGGTTGATTCCTACAATAGCAAGGTCTACTATATAGCTGTTGCAAGATTTTCTACAGCATAAATTAAAAGCAACATATTTGAGGTGAACTTTATTTCTGTGGGCCTTTCTTACTGACTTGTAAAATGGAGGTATGGTAGGAAGGTATTAGGAAGGGCAGGAAAGCGATTTTTAAATTTAGTAAAAGTCAAGGACTTATACTCTAGGTGCTGCACTTGGAGCTAGTATATAAAAGAAGAGAGAGGCTGGCCAGATAGCAGCGGACTAAAGTGCCTGCTTAGGCAGAGCACAGCGGCCAGGGTTTGATCTCTAATGTGCCATGCTGGCCCTGCCCCCAGGGCACGACTGAGACTGGGCATGGTGGTGCACATCTGTAATCCCCGCACTTGGAAGGCTGAAAATAGGAGAATCATTATGAGTCTAATCTACATAGTGAGACCCTGTAGACCTTGTACCAAATACATTAAAGAAAAAAAAAAAAAAAGACAAAAGGGAGGTGAGCCCTCTCCTTCAAGGAGATAGCATTCTGTTAGAATTATAAACTAATGAAGAATTCCAATAGTATAACCATTAGAATAGAAGGATGTATAATGAGCAATAGGAGCCTAGAAATAAGACCTCTATCTGCTTGGAGAAATCAGAGTAAGCACTGTAAGTGGCATTTTAGCTAAAATCTGAAAGGTAAACATGAATTTTGTCAAGAGAGCTGGGCATGGTAGCCTATAACTGTTGTTCCAGCTACTTAGGAGACTGAAACAGAAGAATCTCTAGTTCAAGGTCTAGGCAACTTAGCAAGAGTATCTTAAAACATAAAGAGCAAGGGATATACAAGGCTAGTATGTAGAAGCCCCTAGATTCAAGATCCGGTACTAAGAACAAAAATACTCCTTCCCAAACAAAAACCTATTCCTAGGACACAAGGGGAAGATATTCCAGTTAGAAAGGCAAAGATAGCATATATAAGGAACTACCAGTATAATTAGTCTGGTGGGTGAATGAATACAGAAGGCCAGGAAGCCTTTAAATACAAGCATGAGCTAATGGATACTGTTCATGAACTAGAAGACGAAAATGCCAATTGATATATGATTAAAATATTTTATGAACAGTAAGGATAGGGACCATGCCTGTTTCTAATTTAAAACCACCATGCAAATAGCTACAAAACTTAAAAAAACAAAACAAAACAAAACTTAAGAATATGCTTTAGAGATATTAAGTATAAGATTCAATTTTGGCATATCGTGTATCATAGAAAAGGCAATTCCAGGTGGCTTTTACTGTTTCTAGATTAAGTTAGACTTCTGGATCTGAACTTCTACCCATATTATGGCTTCATGACATCATTTTTGAGCCTTATTACATCACCTAGAAATTAAAAAAAATTAATATTTACTTCAGATATGAAGAAATAAACTGAAAATAAAGTGACCTGACAAACTAATTTAGCCAGTAAATGATTAAAATTCTCATACTCTTGACTCAAAATTCTAGGATTTCTTTTTACCTCACAAAGAGTGTATTTATAAAACATATTTGATAGTGGTTAATTAGGGAACTGTTGTCAGATTTTCAATTTGAGTACTGACTTAAACTAAATTACATGCAATTACAAATGATAGAAATGTTTTCCCTCAAAAATGAACATTCTTCCCTTGGAGTTCAGGAATGATTTGAATTGTGGTTGCAACAACTTTTTCTTAAAGTACTTATGTAATGGTGATCCAAGAGGTAAGAAGACTCGTGTACTTGGGAGGCTGAGGGAAGATGATCAACAAGTTTGAAGCCTTCTAGACCTTGTTGAGAAGAGGGGGAGGGAGGGAAGGAGAACACATTTGTTTTACAAAAAAATGCACATTACATGCATATTTCCCCTATTTTCTGATGCTGGGGCTATAACATTGGGACTTGAAAATGGTCGCCTTATTCTTAAATCAATTCTAGCTTTTTCAAACTGAGATTTTTGTCTCTTCAAAGTATTAGGCTATTTCCTGTACATTGGTAGAAATCTGGTCACCTGTGTTTATAATGATGCTTTCAGCTTAAGAACTGCAGGCTAATTTACTGTGGTATTCACTCTCAAATTTCTATGGATGTAAGTTCTTAGTATCATTTATATGTTATGGAATTTACAGGCAGATTTTCAGTGACCTGTTCTTTTGAGTGTTTTGATTACTTGACGATCCACAATGCTTCCATGAGCTCTTGCTAGTTCAAACACATGGCAACCTATAATCCAGAAAATGCACATGGATTTACATTAAAATGACAATCTAGAGTCCTAACTGTGGCAATTTTGAACTTGAAAACATGGTTTCTGCCTTCTGTTTAGACCTTTTTGTTGGAAACAATTCTTAAAGCTTAGTTTTTAAGAGCAAAGCCTCTCGTTTTACATGAGAAAACTAAAGGACCAAAGAAATCAAATTATTTGTCCAAGGTCACGCCCAATAAGAGACCAAGACAAAAACTATCAGTTCCTATCTACAGCCAACCCAGCTGTGTTACATCCCCACTTTTTAAACCCTAACTGCACTGCTTCGTCCCTTCGCGATTTTCGATGTTGTTTTCTCTAACGGTCCTTTCCCACTCCTTTTTGCTTTTATGCCATGGAAGACGAAATCCTTACAACGTGTCAATGAATAACACCCGAGGCCACATCTAACTCGTTGATTTTCACGGACCTTTTCTTTGGCCAAATTTTCCTTCAAAGGCTTTCTCCTCAGCCCGCTGGGGGAGGGGCGGCGGGGAGGTCACGCGCAACGGACAAGTCCTTACACGTACTTGCGCGTGCCCGGGCGCACCCTGCGGGTCTGGCTAGGAAACCAAGGAGGGAGATACGTGCGCGAAAGGGAAGGCGAGGGAGGGGGAGAAAAACACGGTGGTGGGAAATCCCTATGCACAGAATCCGCTAGCCCCTGGCCAAGCTGGGCAGCGCCGAGCGCGAATAAATCTCATTAAGTGGCTAGGCGCAGACTGCCGCAGCGCGAGGGAGGAGGGCGCGGCAGGCCGCGAGGCACGCTGGGGAAGGGGAGCGACGGGCGGCTCTCTTAGGCGGAAGCCAGCGGCCGCGCGCCTTTCGCGGCCTCGCCGAGCCGCGCCGTTACCTGAGAAGGGCCGGCGCCGACGGCCCCGCCCGTCCCGCCTCCCCAACCCCCCGCCGCTGCACTAGATCAGCCCGGAGCCTCCCATCTCCCGCAGGCGGTTCTTACCTTGTGAAAAAAAAAAAAATCCTCTTGGCGGCTGCCCCCCTCCTCCTCTACAAAATGTGAAATGGCGTTCCACGAGGCGAACACGAGGGCGCACCTCTGGCCAACTCCTCGAAGTGGCCCACACGGCCCTAAAACACTAGCGCCCCCCTCCCACCAGCCCCTCCGAGCCCATCTATGAGATCTGTGCTCCGCCGCCCCTCACCCAGGTTGCCGTGCCCACCGACCGAATCATCGATTTCCCTGCACCCGGAGCGCGCCCCTCTTTCCGTCAGCCTCCTCCCTCGCTGCTCTCCCGGGGCGGGGGGAAAAACACCTTCTCGCCTCCTCCCCGCCTGGGTGTCCCGTCTGGCATCCGCCCTGCTCCCTCCTTTTCCCGCCGCGCCCCTCCCCCAACTACTCAACCCGCCCTCCGTCACACTCGCGCACACCCCCCTCTCCCCTCCCCCAGTGGTTGCGTCCGTGACATCATCATCATGGCAACAAGAGCTGCAGCCTGGGACCGAGGAGCCCGTGTGATTCCTGGCGGCGGCGGCAGTGGCGGCAGTTCAAGCGGCACCACCGGTACCGACGAACGCGGGAGGGCTTCTCTCTGGCTGCCTGTCGCCGGGTGCTCCTGAAGAGGTGGCCTCCCGAGTCCCGACCCCGCCACGCGCGCCGCCGCTCCTCTCGGCGCCTCTAGCGTGCGTGTGTGAGTGGAGGGAGAGAGAGAGAGAGAGAGAGAGAGAGAGAGAGAGAGAGAGAGAGAGAGAGA
>NW_004524666.1:11029600-11033671 GCF_000260255.1 Octodon degus | reverse complement strand
CGCCGCCGCTGCGGAGGGAGCCGCCGCCGCCGCCGCCGCCGCGGAGGGAGCCGCCGCCACCGGGTCGCCCGTGAAGAGAAGGTGGTGGCGGCGGCGGTGAACATGTTTTCAGTGAGGATAGTGACTGTCGACTACTACATGGCCAGCCCGCTGCAGGGGCTGGATATCTGCCAATCCCCGCTCACGCAGGTCCCTGTCAAGAAGGTGCCGGTGGTGCGAGTCTTCGGAGCGACCCCGGCAGGTGAGCGGGCGCCGGGCGCGGGCGGGAGCGGGAGCCGGCGGGCACGGGGCGTCCTCCCCGCCGTGCACCCGCGCGCACGCCGCCGGCCCTCGCGGTGAGTCGCCGCTGCGTCTTCTTTCCCCTCTGCTCGCCTTTCTCCCGTGCATGACAAGAGGCGCCGAAATGTGGGTCCTTGCGAGCCTCCTTCCCCCGGGCGGGGAGCCGGTCAGCGCCGTGTTTATAGTGCGTGCGGCGGCAGCGGCGGTCGGGGCTGTAGCTGCTTTTGGGGGTGCAAGCCCCGCGGTCGTCGGGGTATGCGGGCCGGGTGGTCACTCTGTGTCCCTGTGAACAGAGCGCCGGTGGGACCCCGGACATCTGCGTGTTCCAGGTGCCCCTGTGTGGAGGTGGCCTGGAGAGCAGAGGAAGTGTCAGCTCTGTGGTCAGTCGTTCCAGGCCGCCTTTTCTCACCCTCGCTCTCCTCTGCCCCTTCCGGGGGTGCAGTAGGCTGGAGAGAGTGGCGCCGGGGTCCAGATAATCTTCCTCAATGAAGTGACCATGTGGCTCTGCTGCGAGTGCTTAGTTTATACCTCTGTGGATGGGCGACATTCTCAGGTGCAAATGCTTTTCGAGATCGTGTAGCCTTGGAAGTAGGAAATGCGTGTTTATGTTGTCCAGTGTGAGACATCACACCTATTGTGAATTTATTAGGAACCACAGCAGCTTAAGTGGTTTTTAAGTGTCTATAGGCTGAGTTGTAGAATTCCATTTAAAATACAGGTTTATTTTTAAGAAGAAATGGGGTGGGGGAGACAGCCGTGGCAGAAGCGACATCTCAAAAGCTCTTGGGGGGGGGAGGATAATGTAAGATAGTGACCAGCTTTACAAGGCGTTTAAAGAACTATTTTGCTTTTTTCGTGTTTTGAACTGCTTACATGGGATAATGAAGCTGCCTTCTGGGAAAGAATGCTCGTACTTTAGTTATGTATTGCCCAAGGGATTTTAGATAGCATTTCCCACTTGATGCGCCTTGCTCTCATCACCATTCATTTTGTTATTGCAGTAGTCAGTTTCTGTGGACCACCAAGATAATAGCGGCTCCCCAAATACAAGCACTCTTTCCAGACAGTTATCGTTTAATCTAAATTCTCTTCGTTAGAAATGTCAGTTTGAGATTTGCTAAATTTTCTTTTTTAAAATTGTGAAAGATTTTGATGCAGTTATCCTTGAAAGATCGAAGTTTGAGTGCTTTTCACAATTTGTAGAAAGTGTAACACTTGAGGCTTGGCTGAAAAACATGCATTAAAGTGTTTTGAAGAATAGGTTTTCTATAGAGCTGTGCTGTCTTTGTTTCTAATTGGAGTTTCAGAGTTACATACTGTGTTCTCATATCAGATGCAGAGGTAGGATGAGATGTAAAATTGATACTCATCTTTTTGGCTAGATTTCCAAACTTCAAATATACTAATAGGCTATATTGTGGCATTTCTGTGTATTAAATTACATATGCTTTGGGTTACTTTTCAGTAACCAGTAACCCAATTTACAGTCTTTCCTGAGTGATTTTCAGTCTTTTCAGCAGTAATTGTTATGTAAGACAACATTCTTTAAAAATAATCTGATATACTTTTGTTTCTTGAATAGTAAAAGTAAACACACGTGAAGTATGAGGAATATTTCTTCTTCTTAGACATCTCACTTGTCCTTCCTTGGGGGAAAAAAAAAATCCAAACTTTTTTTTTTTTTTTTTTTTTGGTGTACCTTGAAATGTGTAGTGTAAATGAACAAAAAAGTGAGACTTTTTATGCATACATTGATGCAAATCTTGATACAAAGCTTCCCAAATTTAACATTAAGATTATTAAATTGAATTTGCTGTATAGATTACAGATTTGTAACAAATATTTTTATTAACTCAACAAGAAAAAAATGACAGTATATGACATACATTTAGAATTTACAGTTTTCAGAAATCAAACCAGCATTTTTAGTATGTCAAGATACTCTTAATGAAATTAGTGTAAATTAAAAGCAAAAACTCTAGTATAGTCTACTTTTGAATTGTCTCGAAGAAAATCAGTCCAGGCCATCAAATAAAATCAGACCAAACTAGGTTAAGTAAAAGTCTGAATGGTGGAATTTTAAATGAAGACAAGTATAATATTTGAAAATATAAATGATACTCACATCTTTATTAATAAGTTATTGAAAATTTCTCAACAATAAACTAGTGTTATATACAGCGCCATAAATTTCATTCTTTCATATGTAAAATTTTGAAATTCTTAATTCTTTGCCTTGGTTTGGAGAAAAGATGTTTTTAAGTTGAGTTTGCTTTATAAAGAAGGTCCTGAAAAATGGCAATGGACAAATTCTCTCGAAGTAGCTATTTTAGAACTGTGTAATTGTAAACGGATTAGATTAATACTTTTTCCTTTTTTACTAGTTTTTTGTGTTGATGAGATGGTTTTTTCTGCTTTAGGAAACAGTCCAGTTGACTTCTGCTTGTCCTGTGTTTTGGGGACATTATTTGAGTAATGTATTAATAAATCAAGTGTCTTAGGCTTTCAGGTGTCCATATCTTGAAATAGTGAGATTTGAAAAGGTATTTACAACTTTTTTTGAATGATATGTCTTGGCTGATTGATTTAATCCCTTGCTGACTGAGAATTCCTAAGGGAATTGCTGAAATTTTCTGCATGTGAGTGATGGATTTGTTTTTCAAAGAATGGAAACCTCTGCTTTATTTCATTTAAAAAATAATGAACTTTATTTTGACCTATGTATCGAGCAATATCTTTGTACAAAAAATGGTTATCTCTTTCTTTCAGAATGACATTTTAGTAACTGGTTTTAGAGGAAACAAATGAGATCTTGAGTAAAGTATAGGACAATGTTTTTTTCATTCAGATTTGAATATGGGTATGACCACTGTGGGACTCATGTCATACAAAGTCCTGCGTCTTCATATAGAGACCAGAACTCAGGTGGAATTTGTACATTGTCCAATTCCTGTTTCTCTACTCTTGCTTAATTGTGCAGTGTAGCACCCTTTATGCTGAGTTTAGAGAGCTCTTTCAGTTTTCTCAGCACTAGGTTAAACAGAATTAAACTTTCAAAGAGCTTCCCTGCTGTGATGCAGAGTAGGAGTAAATAAAAGAGTGTGAGATAGTCACAAAGCAAGTAATTAAACAAAGTAGGCCCAACAGACTATAGAGGGAGCTGCTTGTCTTTACAATTACTGAAGAATCTGTTACCTTTCTCATAAGTCTTCTTTGAATTCAGTGAATATTTTAGTATATTGTTCTAGATGCTAGCTGTTAAATATGAAGTCAAGTTATTGAACATAAGTGTTTAGTCAGTCTGACAAATTACATGAACAAAGTAGGCCAAACAGACTATAGAGGGAGCTGCTTGTCTTTACAATTACTGAAGAATTCTATTACCTTTCTCATAAGTCTTCTTTCAACTCAGTATTTTAGTATATTGTTCTAGATGCTAGCTGTTAAATATGAAATCAAGTTATTTAATGTAAGTGTTTAGACAATCTGACAAATTGCCTGAGCAGGACTTATTTGAATCCTGTATTCAATGCTGTTACCCATAATCTACCGCAATGACGTTTTTATAAATTAGTAGTTATTAAATAAATTTCTTATGAGTACAATTTTTGAAAACTACAGTATTTGTCAATTCAAATTACAAAATTTTCTCTAATGAAACTCTTGTTTTTTGATGTCTTTTCACTGAACTATTTAAAATATTTTAAGGCCGGGGAGATGGCTCAGTAGAATAAGTGATTCCCTGGCAAGCGCAAGGGTCTGAGTTCAATCCCCAGTGTTCCGAAAAAAAAA
>NW_004524666.1:10989861-11029500 GCF_000260255.1 Octodon degus | reverse complement strand
ATCATACAATATCTATTTAATTATAATAGAGATTTTAGGAACAATACAGAGATTTAATGACCATCACAAACAATTGATCACTTAGTAAGCTTTGGAGTTCTAAGTAGCAAATATTGTTAGCCTTTTATATTATATTTGATTAAAATTATGATCTATACACTTGGAGAGACTGAGGAAAGAAGATCACAAGTTCAACCCCAGCCTGGACAATTTAGTGAAATCCCTGGAGCCTTCATGTAGGTAGGCACAGTAAAGTCAGATCATGTATGTATGATTAGTTTGTTCAGTGAACAGTGAGCACATAAGAACAAATATGTCAGGTTATTTTTAAACGTCTTCATTAAAAATAGCTTTACCGGGCTAGTGAGATGGCTCAGTGGTCTAAAGCACCTACTTGGAACAAGCTTGGCAAAGCACAGGGACCGCGGTTAGATCCCCCAGCACCACATGCCAGCCAGCCCCGCCTCCTAGTGGGCTGAGCTGGCCACACACACACACACACACACACACACAATAAATAAAAAATAGCTTTACCCTCCAGAAACTCACAATGTAGTGGAAATGAGACTTGTAAACAAAAATTGAACACAAAATAATTGGACCTCAATAGAAATGTGCCTGAAAGGAGACATGTCAATGACTTGCCCACAAAAAGGGGAGTCAGGGAAGGCTTCATGAAGCAGGATTAAGGAATTTTTAAATAATTTAAAAAATCTTATGGAGGAACAAGGTAGCTCACAAATGGAGAAAACTTCTGTGTAGTGAAGCTTTGCAGTGTGTATCAGAGTCCTTAAAATATTCCTTTTGACTCAATAATCTTAGTTTCAGGGATTTTAATAGTGAATTTAAATCTTTTGGCAAATGTGATTATCTTTTGAATCCATGTACTTTTCATTATCCATCACCACTCTAGTCTAAGCTATTCGCATCTTGAAAGGTTTTACTACAATAGCCTGTAATCTTGGTTTATCCTAATCTACCCTGTCCCCATTTAATCTAATTTCTACACTGTAATCAGAATGATCTTTTCAAAGTGCAACCAGATTAAGTCATGGTAGTTTAGGATGTAGACAAAACTCCCTGTTTTAGGTAGTGACATCTACCTATCTCAAAGTCTTACATATAGTCTGACGCTCACCTTTGTGACCAGTCATGGTTTGAGCATATTCTTCTTGCCTTGCTCTTTGTTTTCCAGCTGCATTGACATTATTTCAATCCTTTATTCTTGTCATGTTCCCTCTCAGTGAGGGCTTTGTACATGATGTTCCTTCTACCTAGTATGTTTTTCCTTTCCTTTACCTAAACTTCAATTTAACGTCCCTCAGGGAAGTCCTGCCTATCATAACTCTGAGCTGCAAGAACACCACCATAACATTTACTACAGTTACAATTTTATATGTGTTGGAGATTTTCCCTCTAGTTTCTCCTCAATAGATTGTAACTTTCAGAAATGCTGGTAATGTGTTTTTTATTTACTATTACTGACCTAATGCTTACCATAAGGCTTGGAATTCAAGCATTTGTTGGAATAATTAATCAATAGATGATAGTCATCACAGAAAAAAAGCACAACTATTCAATAGCTTGGAAATGATTACAGAAATTGAGCATATTCATATAGTAAAATATTATTCATCATTAAAATAATGCTTTAGACTATAGAATGACGAAACAACTGAGCATAATGGCTCATACCTGTAATCTCACTACTTGGGAGGCTGAAACAGGAGGATCAAGAGTGAGCCCTACCCGGACTAATAGGTGGGACTCCTCAGAAAAACAAAACAAAACAAAACAAAAAATGGGTATATAATAACATGGGGAAATGCTGTCAGTATATTAGGTGGAAAAATCAGTTTACAAAATATTCACTTATTAAAAATGCGGAAAAGCACATCAAAGTGTAACAGCTGGTAGTTCATGTATTTTGTATTTTCAACTTTTCTGTGGGGAACATGTATTGTTTTGTTTTTTTTTGTTGTTCCTCGAATGGCTTCAGGGCACTTTTGGCCAGCGGGAGAGTTGTGAGGTTCGAACTCCAGCAACCTGAGGCTGAGAGCTTTGTGGAAGCAGCCACTTAAAGGCCTGAGCTAGGGCCATGCCCCCATGTATTGATTTTGTAATTTAAAAAACAATCACTCCATGTATAAGTTAAGGAAAAAAACTTTTTCCTCGATATGGTTTGCAAGTATAGTAAACATGAGGTTCATTGTGAACCTCCAGAGTAAGTATCAAATTCATGATTACTTTTTTTTTTTTTTAAATGTATTTGGTACAGGGTGTCACTGCTTAGCTCCTACTCATAGTGATCCTCCTGTTTTCAACCTCCCCAGGGCAGGGATTACAGGCGTGCACCACCACGCCTGGTCTCTGTGGCCAGCTCAGGGCCTGAGGGATCAAACCCTGGTCCCTGCTCTTGCCAAAGCAGGCACTTAGTCTACTGAGCTATCTTGCCAGCCTTGTGTGATGATAATACTGTTATTAATAATATAAATTGTTTAGGAACTGTAAAACAGTGGATATATTAAAGTAGTTTGGCCTTTTCTGACTTACTGTATCTATTTATATGTAATGTGTTTTCAATTTTTTTTTTTTTTTTTTTTTTTTTTTTTTTTTTAGAGTAGCATAGCAATGAAACAGACGAGGAAGGACCAGAAGTTAACTCAAGTAAAGTATATCTGTAAACTTAATATATGAATGTGGAAGCCACTACATTATTTGGATAATTAGTTACTATTATGGAAAAATGAAGTAGTTAGCTTCTTGAAGAGTCAAAGATTTAAATGTGAAAACCAAAAAACCAAAATTACTTTAATCCTGGAATGGTGAAAGCTTTTCAGGGTGCGAAAAACAATGGAAGCTAGATTGCTGAATTTTATGAAATAAAATATAAAATTCTGTATAAGGAAAAATCAAGTTGAAAGTTAAACATAGTGGCCGGCCAGATAGCTCGGCAGACTAAAGTACTAGCTTAGGCAGGCGCAGTAATCAGGGTTTGATCCTAGGCATGCTATGCTGGCTCTGCCCCAAGGGCATGCTGAGTTGGAGAATGAAACTGGGCTTGGTGGCACATACCTGTAATCCCAGCACTTGGGAGGCTGAAAAACAAGAGGATCACTAGGAGTATGACGTATGTAGTGAGACCTTGTAGACCTTGTACTAAAATATATAAAAAAGGAAAAAAAAGTTAAACATGGTAGCAAAACTTACAAACTTTCACAAAAGAATAATTTTTTCCTAATACACCATTGTTTCTACCTGATAATCCAATAGAAAAGTGAGCAAAGAGAATTCATAGGAAAAATGCATAAGTTTTATTAATGATAAAGATATATGAAGTACAACATACTACTTACTACTTGTCAAATCAGCATTGAGTAGTTACATAGTATAACATAGAAAGGATAAGACACAGGAAAATGGATATCTTCATATGTTACCAGTAGGAATATTTAGAGCTCCTGTTAGATAGAAAGCAATTTCATAGTGGTTTTAAAAAACTAAGTGTGCATTTATTTTACACTAGAAATTCCATTCCAGGATTTTATCTCTAAAAAATTTTACATATGTCAAACATGAAAGAATATTTGTAGTAGCATCGTTTGTCATTGCAAAAATTGAAACTAACCTAAACATAAATGAATAAGGGGAGTGGTTTAAGCAAATTACTGTTATCTATTCAGTGAAGTAATGGACAACTCCTAAAAGCAGCGAGATGACACTGTATGCACTGCTGTGGCTCCTTGTTAAAATACCAGACAAACATGAGATGAAAGATTCCATTATCCTCTATCCAGTATACTGCCATTTGTGTGGTTTAGGTGAAAAGTACAGAATGTAATATATGTCTAGTTATTTTTATCTCTAGAAGGACATATGAGCATTTGATGACAGTGATTGCCTCCAGTGAGCAGAACTGCTTTATGTAGAGGGCAAAAGTGGATTAACATTTTCTAGTAGTATATACCAAATACTGTTTGGTAATCTATAGTTGTACATCTATATGTAGTATTTAGAGTTAGCATTTTTGAGTTATGCTTATGGGAAAAAAGCACAAAATTAAAGGGCCATCATAGTTATTAACAATTGTTCAGTAATTACTGGATATAATTTTCTTTTTGTCAGAGGTCTTGCAATTCATAGCTTTCAGTTCCTATTACATGGCTCACTGGAAGATGGCCCTTGTGGAATGCAGGCTAAAAGAAAGCTTCTTTGGACTCCTGTAAACAGTAATAAGTAAAGTTACTTCACTTTTTGATATTTTAAGGACATTAAAGGAGGTGATTTACTAATTGAAATCTACTTCAGCAGACAACTACAGAAGCTATAGCTACCACTGATGGAAGAGAAATTATAGAATTGCTGTTGGAATTTGTATTCAGGGTACCTGAGAAACATGATACCCAGTGCAAGGTGCAAGCCCTCTCACTGGTGCTGAAATCACAGAAGCAGAGAAGGTGCCCCTGGGGAGGGGCCAGATGTAGGTTGCATCTCTGTGAAAACTTTCTCTGGATCCTGCTTGTCATGTGTGCTTGTTACCATTTTAGCTTGTTGCCTATATTAGGCTTGCCTGCGGAAATAAGCTCATTATTTTGAAATATTCTTGATATGAAGATGTTTTGGTTTAAAATTTATATTATGAATTTCAGCATTATATAATGTCAAAGAATATATACCATAATAAAATTTAAGCTTCTTATGCAAAGAAAATATAATTTCTTTTTATAACAAACATGAGGGTGTCTGCAAATGCCTTCCTTTATCCAATATGCTGAAAAAATATTAGTTACAATGAGAGAAAGGTTGGGTGACACTTTAGTTAAATCCTCTCATTTTATGTAAAAATATATTTTGGATAGGCAGGTTCAGGGATTTTTCGACTTTGCCCGGTGGATGGTGAGAAGTTAGGTTAAATTGGGGATCCTGACTGTCACTGTTTTCTACTTGACACCAACACCCCAAACCATTTTTTTTTTGAGAGGATATTGGAGGAATTCATTGACAGTAATTGAAAAAGGAATGTGACAGAACTTTGGAGAGATTATTAAAAGAGTTGTACATACATAGTTTAGAAATCTTCACAGATCTATTGTATCTCATAATGATTAGAATCTTATAGAATAGATTATAGTGAGATTCTTTTTGTGTGCAGTTGCCTTGTTTGTTTTTGGTCTTTTTTGATTTTACTGTATCTTTTTGGTTGAATTGTTTTAGAGGGGAGGTTTATTTTTTGTTTTTGGTGCCGAGGACCCAACCCAGGGCCTCCAGCATGCTAGGCAAGTACTCTACTGCTTAGCCAAATCCCCAGCCCCAGGATTCCTTTTGTGATGACCACTCCCTGTATTCTTTTATAAAGGATAATAAATGTTAGATATAGCAAGAGGAATTTAGGACAGTTGTAAACAAAAATTGATACTAAAATTGTATGCAGGTTTTAAGAAATGTATTAGACTTTTCAAGTTTCTTTGCTGCTTTACATTGTCTCTCATCTTGCTTTTAATTGGATTTGGACTTATTCAATTAAAAATAAGCAAAACAAAAAATGATTTATACTTACATAGTTTGGATTTAAGAGGGTACATGTCAAAGAATGTTGCTATTGGCTCTGCATATTTCAAAAATAATTAAAAATTTATTGAATGAGCTGGGCGTGGTGGCACAGACCTGTAATCCCAACACTCTGGGAGAATCAAAAGTTCCAGCCCACTTTGGGCAATTTAGCAGTTAAGTTAAAACAATAATAACAACAAATCCCAAATTTACTCATTTTAACACCGCAGTGATGCTCAGTAAGAGGAAGTAAAGGTAGCATGACTTTGTGTAAAACTATGTTAACTTAGGGGCCGGGGAGATAGCTCAGTGGAATAAGCGCTTCCCTGACAAGTGCAAAGGCCTGAGTTCAATCCCCGGTTCCACAAAAAATAAAATAAAATAAAAACTATATTAACTTGTAATTTTCATGTGAATATAGATAAGACAAGAGCAGCGGGTGTATTAGGCCGTTAGAAAGATGTCCACTCTCTCTAAACATAATGTGGATGTGATTTTGAAAACAAAACAAATTATAAATAAAACTAAGACTTTTTTTAAGTTTTCAGAATCATCTTCTATGTTTCTTCTAGTTGTCTAGATTTTTGAACTTTTCTTTTTTTTTTAAATGAAAACTATTTTGTTCCTTACTTTTGGAAGACTGGACTGTTTACTGCAGCAGAAATTGAAAATAATACTTTCTAGCAAAGTAAATTCTGAGAAAAATGGATAGTAACTGTCAATGGAAATGTTTATATATTTTGATGGGGCCAGTTCTAATTTCTTTTTAGATGAGTTTTGGAAAGTATTAAGGAATTGAGGGACAGTCAGTTTCCTTGGGACAGTTAGTTTACTTTGGGTTTAGAGTGCATTTATTATATAAAAATTCAAATGAAGGGAAATGTGTCACTTCAAAAATGCCATGTCTACTATATAACAGTATATAAAATTTTTCTTTTTCTTCCACTTATCATAATTACCAAGGAATTATAAAAAATTTAAAAACTTACTTTGCATATATATTTTACATTTCAAAGTAATTTATAAATTAGGTTTTGTTTGAGATGTGAAGTAAAACTTTGTAAATAATACATGTTGGTATGTGAAAGAATGTAAAGTTAAAACATGTTGGCATACTCTTAGTTTCCCGAACGAGAAAATGACTAATCTAAATTTCATTTCAGAATAAAAACCAAGACAAGCCACATAAAAGCAACCTAAAAATTAAACTGTCATCATATTATTTGTTTTAAAACTATGGAATAATATAACTGAGGAAGATTTCTCTCAAAATTGTTTTTCTCAATTTCAAGTAAGTAATTTATTTTGGTTAATATATTGGGGGTGAGGGAGGTGGGTTGATCCTTGGCATTGAAGTTGGTAATCCTATTCATCTATAAGTAACAACTCAAATATTGATCTCTTTAAAACCTCTGTAACTCCATTGCCCACTCCCAAAATATTATCTCCTTGGTTTTTCTAAACCCTGAGCCCCCTTCAACATTGCTATTACAGGATTTAATATCTAGTCTTGTGTTTGTCTGTAGGAATAGTCACATGGCATTACCCTCATGTATCTCCCTCTCTCCATCCTGTAATGCTCCTTCGTTCCATTGCATTATATTGTGAACAGAACTCGGGCAAGTTATTTTACCTAATTCTGTGTGCCTTAATTGCCTCCTCTATAAAATGAGTTTTAATGATTTCTCTTCTAGAATTATTATGATTGAATAAGATAATAAGGAAGTATCTGGCATACATAGTAATGTATACGCTACTTTTGAACCCTTTTTCTCCAGAATTTGCCAATTTACCTTATATTACTAAGTGCTTTTAAAATACTTAAATTGAAATGAATTTTTATAATTGGTCAGTGATTCATGGCTGAATGCCTGTTTAAGACACTTTTAAAAAATTGGATATGCCCATCCAGGCCTGAATCTTTTTAACTGTTGGTGAATATACACAGGGAGATATCCAGGCCTGATCTCATGCTGCAAAGGTTAAATGTATTTCTCCTGAAAAGAGCCTAATTTTCCAAGAATACCAGTAGTTTAAAAAAAAAAAAAATCATGATAGAACATGTTGAAAGAATATGCACCAAATGTCCCAGTAAAAATGATAAGTCAAAAAGATCTGTTTCTTCCTTTTTGTTTTTGTAAATGTATAATCCAAACAATAGTTGAATCTTTTGGCTTTTAAACCTATATAGGGTTGTTTAATACATTATAAGACAAATTATTCATTATTACTTACAGCTTTAGTTGTCTTCATCATATATTTTCTATATGTTTTCCTGGATTGTTTTGTTTTTAATGACTTTTTTTAAGAAGTCAGATTTTCAAGTTAATTTTTATGTATCACACCTTCATTGACAATGTTTAGGATTTTTAAAATAGAAACCACATACAGTACTAATTAAATGGCTTTTTTATTATACTCTTTTACCCATTTTTCTGTTGAGAGTCTTGATCTGTTGATCCTGAAGAGCTCTTTATATATTAGGAAAATTGGTTTCCTGAATTGAATCACAAATACTAACTTGGTTGATATGGTATATACCTTTCATTTAAATAGTGTTTTTCACTTTATAAAATTTTTTATATGTCAAAGCTCTAAAATTACATTTAGATGAAGTTGTATTTAAGTACTAGGCATGAGAATGGAAGGAAAAGACCTGGCATTACCCTATCTTATTTACAGTTTACTTTTTAAAGCTGTATGGCATAAAAAGCCAAGTTTCAAAAGGATTCTATCTTTATTTTCTTCTTTTAGTTTGTTTCTATCTAAGAAGTAGGGTCTTCTTTGGAGGACTATTTTAGATTATTAGCTTGTATAAGAGGTACAAAATACTTTTTATCAGTTAGATAAATTATTAATAATGTTGCCTTGGGTCTTAAAATATTTCAGCGTGACATGACATGCCCCTCTCTTGAATAAATAGTTCTCCACTCCTATCTGTTGCAGCTCTGGGAATTGAACTCAGGCCTTTACAATGCTAGGCAGGCCCTCTCTCTATCTTTGATCTACACCTCCAGCCACTAGTGTTTGTGCAAACTGTTTCCTCAGTAATTCAGATAAATGAATTTAGTTAATTTCTGTTCTTGTTTTTATTACATTGTCATCATCCCTTTACGTCTTTTCTGATGCGATTCACACAACGGATACTCTGCATCATGTAAGGTACCATAAGCATGTGGAACAAAACTTTTTTTTTTTTTTTTGGTGGGACTGAGGATTGAACTCAGGCCCTTGTGCTTGCCAGACAAGCACTTACTATACTAAGCCATCTCCCTGGCCCCCACAAATCTCTTATGTTCATCATCATCCAAGTGATTTAAAGTTATTATGTCTCTTCATTATGTGAACACAATTCTATACAAGCAGATAAATTACAATTGTTTTAAAAAATGATCACCAGACCACATCAGGCTGGCTCTGTTTTGGTTATTACATTTTAAAAAATCTTGTTTAATATTAGCCTTGCTGAAAAAAATGCAGCTGGCTGTTCTTGATTTACTTTGAGAGCTATTGTTCCAATTGCATATGGCAGAAAAATGAGGTTTTTTTTTTTCTTTTGTATTTTAGGGAAGGGTCTACAGGGTGTTCAGGGTCTCACTACTAGATCGGACTCATAGCAATCCCCATGTTTACAGCCTCGCGAGAGCTGGGATTACAGGCTCATGCTACCACGCCCAGTCTTAATTGCTGTCTCAGTGTGCCCTGGGGGTGGGCCTGGCACAGTAGGCCCTGAGATTGAGCCCCCGGCCCCTGCACCTGCTTGCAGATGCTTTAATCTGCTGAGCTATTTGGCCTTCCCAGAAAAATGAGATTTTGACACTTTTTTTTGTATATTTTTTATTTTTATGATGTGTCCATCAGTGGACAGACGTCAGCTAATTTGGCCATTGGAAGAAAGCTGCACAGATGAAACTCAGTGATCCTCCTGTCTTGGCTTCCCCATTGCTGGGATTACAGGCATGCACCACCACACCCAGTTTCAGTAGCTGGCACAGCATATGGTGCTGGGGATGGAACCCAGCTCCATGTGCTTGCCTGGCAGGTGCTTAGGCTGCTGAGCTATTTCTCCAGCCCCCAAAATCTTAATGTTTTAATTTGTTCTTTTGTTTCTATATGCTTGGGGATTTATATTATTATTTTTGTTTTTTTGGTCTTTTTTGAGACAGGGTTTCACTATGCAGTTCAGGCTGGCCTTTTACTTTTATTTTATTTTATTTTTTTGGCGGAACTGGGGATTGAACTCAGGCCCTTGTGCTTGCCAGCGAAGTGCGTATTCTACTGAGCCATCTCCTCAGCCAATAGGCTGGCCTCAAAACTCTCAGCGATCTTCCTGCCTCAGCCTCTTGAGTGCCGGGATTGTAGGTGTGCACTACACTTGATGCTTTGTACTTTTAAAATAACTTTATTCTCCACTTTCTTTTAGTTTTGTGTTTTATAGTTTAAAATATTTAATGTCTTTTTGTTTTAAAAAAGTATACCTAAATCATTTATTTTATTTTAAAGAGGAAAAAAAAGCAAAATTTGAAAACAGTAGGAAGGTAACAATGGTTAATAGTTTGCATATTGTTATCTTTAAATTAAGAGTACAAGATATCAGCATTTAATTGTCCAAGGTTAGCACAACTTACTTCTCAGACAACTAAGAGAAAGTAGTATGTCCTATCTTTTATGAATATATACATATATGTATATATATATTTTGCTTTTCTGTTTTTCCGTTCTCCCATCCTGCTTTTTCTTTCTTTTTGAAGTTTCTTCCCATTTTATAGTATCTATTGTACATTAAAAAATTTTTTTTTTATTGTATATTTTGGATCTCAAGCTTCTCACACTGGGGAGACAATACAGTGTTTATACACCTATGTATGGTTTATTTCATTAATGAGTAGATTCTCCAGTTATATCCATTTACCTATAAAAGTCTCCAGTTTATCCTCCTGTATGGCTAAGTAGTGCTCCATTCTATAAAAAGGCTTCATCTTTTTTATCCATTCCTTGGTTGATGCACATTTGGCTTGTTTCCAAGATCTAGCACTAACAAATTGTTTTACATGGGTGCACATATATTGCTGTGGTGTGTTTTTAATTCTTCTTCAAAGATGTATATAACGGGAATAGCAATCCTAGTTTTTGAGTAATCTCCACACTGATTTCCACTAAGAATCAAGGTTAAGTGGGTTAAGTGGGACCTGCAATCCTAGTTTTTGAGTAATCTCCACACTGATTTCCACAGTGATTGCACAGTTTACACTCCCAACAGTGGAGAAGAGTTCCTTCAGATACATCC
The DNA here is from genome assembly GCF_000260255.1 of Octodon degus. NCBI lineage: Eukaryota > Metazoa > Chordata > Mammalia > Rodentia > Octodontidae > Octodon > Octodon degus. The sequence goes on along the minus strand of NW_004524666.1, from coordinate 11,018,663 downwards.
TTTTTAAAAACATAAACATGAATGTAGTTATAGATGTGTAAGTATGAAATTCAAGAATATGATAAAATATATTTTATGTAATACAGGTTTAGAATCCATTATTCAAAATGCTGGAACCTGAACTGTTTAAGATTTTGCATATTGAAATGAGGTATCTTGAGTATAGGACCCGCATTTGAACGCAAAATTCTTTTGTGTTTCACAAACGCTGGAAGGTAATTTTATACGGTAATTTTTGGACAGCTATTATAATTCTAATTCATCATGTAAGGTTAGGTGTGGAGTTTTCTACCTGTGGTGTCCTATTAAATGTTTATGATTTTGGAACATTTCAGGCTTTCATAACAGGATGCTCAACCTAATAAAAGAAATATAGATTAGGTTAGCTTCCCCCCCCACACATACCTGGGGATCTGGCCCATGTGTCTACTCTTGTAGGCGCTTTAATCCACTGAGCTATTTGGCTGGCCCTCCCTTTTTTCTTTTTTAGAGCTTCATTAAAATCTTAGTCTGCAGATTTGCTGTTGTTTTAGTCCTTCCTTGCATTTTTAATTTATCTTGATATTTCACAGAAAACTTATTTTCTTGTATCTTACTGAGAGCACATGGCAGATACTTTGTTTCCTTTTATAAATAATCACAGTGTTTGCTTTTTTCTTTTTCTTTTTCTTTTTTCTTTTTGAGACACAATCTCCCTCCCCATATGGCCTAGAATGACCTTACACTTGTTATGTAGCGCAGACTAGCCTCAAACATACAATCCTCAGTGCTTAGATTAAAAACCTGTGCCAACATGCCTGACTTTGATATTTTTAATGTTTATATAGACTCTACCCCTTGTTTATCCATCTATAAACAAGAGATTAATCAAGTAGATAGGGAATGCCAAAGCTACTTTGTCATCTTTCTTCTAAGTTGATAGAATTGCCTCCTTGATAGACAGTGATTGTACACAGACTACTGAAATGAAAGCAGTTATCCAGTGTACCACTACTGAATTAAAGTTTGTTTTCCCCTATTCCCACTGCACAATTGTCTGGTATCTGGGAGCCAACGTTAGTGAAATCTTGGGAGAATATCCCCTCCCTTCATTTTATATCTCAGCGAGTGGGATGTTAGGATCAGTGTGTGCCACACTTAATTGATAGTATTTTTCATTTCTTAGTAGTACAAAAATTGTGTCTTAGAATCATTGACATTTTAGATTTAATGAAGTATATTAATAAATTTTTAGCTTAATATTCTAAATTGAATATTTTTACTTGTTAGAAGTAGAGCATTAATGTTAGCCCTTCTTTCAGAACAGTTTTGGCCTTAAGTCAACTGTCTTTTAGTTCCCTGGAATTTTAGTCCCTTGTTAAAAATAGAATGTCAATTGTATTACAAAAAACATTACTAGCAGTAAAAGTGACTCATAATTAATAAATTACATAAAGATGAGAGAAGACTGGATGTTGTTTCATATCTTACTAGGAAGTGTAGCCAGTGTCTAGTGTGTCCAGTTTGGGTTATATGAGTCATAGTGTCTATCTAAGCCAACAGTATATGTATGAGTTTCGGATTTTCCACATCTTCAAGACCATTTAGAATGGTCAGACTTTGAATTCTAAGCTAATTCCTCATTTAAAACTCTAAATATCTCACTTTGGTTTGTACATTTTCCTCACCATTGAGGTTAATTTTTGTTTAACACTTGTACCAAACATAGAAGAGAGTATTGCAGTTCAGACTTGTCTGTTCTTTCCTTTTGTCAGCTCCCCCTCCCATGTATTTTAAGGCTTTCTTAAATCAAATATACTGGGATTTTTATGTTGTACTGAAGAATTGGTTTATTTTTTGTTCCCAAAGTAGTATTCCTTGTACAGTCCTTTTTCTTATGTGTTCTTTGTATATTACTAATATAGATGCTTCAGCTTTCTTTTGATTAATAATCACATGGTATGTCAGATAAAGAACTGTCATGAATGTCATAGATGCTGGCAATAGACATCACATTCCTGGGTCAATGTATATTTAATAAGAAGGAACTAAGGAGATGGTTGCAGGACAGATACTAATCTGAAGTGCCCCAAAATCTTTAGTGCATCCTATGAATACACAAAAAATTTGCAAGTTTTTATTTTTCAGATTAAGAATGCTCAACCTATATATAACAGTTAAAAAGGAACATTACCTGAAAGGAAAGGAAACAGAAAAGATGTTCTTCTGGTTTTTAATTTTTAATTTACAGCAGTTAAATTGTATCACATTAAATCTTTCAGTAAATACAATTCACGTGTCTATAAATTTAATCATAAACTTTATAATTGAAATCCAAACCTTAGTATTGTGGACTGGTGGCGCATTAAAAAATCTGGGAAAAAATTGTTTGAGAGAACTTGTTCAATGTAAGTAGTTTTTTGTGGCCTCAGTTTTATGTTTTAGGATTCTTTATAGTGACACATTATGCCCTTTCACAGAGAAGAAAATGTTTTGACTCATGCCTCAGTAGCTGGCATATTTTGAAATGGGGTTGTTCGCAGGTTGATATTGGAGAATAGACACATAAAAAGACAAAGAGCTAAATGCATGAAACATTTACTTTGTTGGCAGAAAGCCAAGTGTATAGATTCTTTTACAAAATAGAAGTAAATATGATCAAAGGGAGTTATGTGTTTAAAGTGTTAAATTCGAGGCTACATCTCCAGCGTACACTCCATTACAGGGTCAGTCTTCATTGACAACTATTACTTTTTCTGGCTCTGTTTTTGTAGAATAGGAACAGGAAATTGTAGAGTAGAAACAGGAAATTGTTTTTTCTCAGATAAAAAGGAAGATTCTCAGGGCTGGAGGTGTACCTTCATGGAACTGTGCTTACCTGAAATGAGTGAGGCCCTAAACTTGATCCTGGCCCTGCAAAAGAGAAAAAAAGAAAAAGAAAAAAAAAAGACAAAATAAAAACTAATCATATGTCTATACAAAAAATAGTGAAAATAAATAGCATTCTATTATATTAATCTACCTTTCTCACTTTTCTTTGATTTAGGACTTATGATATTTACTGAAGAATTCTTTTGTACCTAATCTTAAACAGATGACAACCCATTATGTGTAAATTATGGATTTTTAAATCCATTCTCTATCCTCCTCCATTGTTACTACTTTGAGATGTATTTGTAGTGCTGGACAATGAGCCTAGGACCTAGTGCCTGCTAGGAAAGCTTCATGCTGCTAAGTAACAGCCCTGGCCCAATATCTCATTATTCTGCTTAGGATCATCATAATCGCTTTCTAGCTTGCTTCTGACTTTACCTCTGTTCAAATTTAGCACTTGTATTGTCACTAAAGCAATCTTTCTGAAACCCAAGTTTCTTCATGTTACCATACTGACAGTGGTATAGTACCAGAAAATAGGTGAAAAAATACCAATAACCTAAATATTAAAAAATGAGTAGTGTTTGCCTCTGTGTGCTGTGTAAGGTCTGTGCTGTATAGTGATCAAGTCTTAGGACCAGTAGAAGGGGAAAATATTCTTTTTCATGACTAGGTGGTGACAGGCTGTACAATAGTTTGTACAGTGTGAACCTTTTAAAAATGTTTCTAATGCAAACATATAAGCAAAAATAATAACACCAAAAAGTGAAATCAGTTGGTGGTAGATAAATATTTTTTTGTATTCTTAAAACAAATCCATCTACTACTTTATCATTAAGAAAGCATTAATAAACAAAAACATACAGTCTGTTGACATTGTTTTCTTTCTTCAGGTTGTCATTAGTGTCCTGTATTCTAGAAGTATTTCTCAAGATGTAGTTAATGGATATACTTGTCTTCACATAGTATTCTTACTAAAAATACAGATTCCTGGGGTCATTCCCAGTTCCAGGACATTAAAAACCTTTAGGGTTTAGGGAGTACTATGGGTGATTCTTATGCAGTATACCCTAAAGTTTCCAAACTAGCTTACAGGAGAAAGACTGAATGCCAGATAAAACTTCATTTTCTGCTTTTTCTCCCATGTATAGGATTCTATGTGAACTTGCTGTTGGTCAGTGTATATCTTAAAGCTTTATGCTATTGTAAGTGTGCAGAGTATGATGCATAATGTCTTCATCCATTAAATGTCTGAATGAGTGGATGTATGGATGTATGGATGCATGCATGCATTCTGTTCCTGTTAGAAAAATAGTCTTGTCCATTTGGTGAATTTTTAACACTTCAAGACTGTCCTGAGATTATCACCTCCATTGTGAAGCCTCTCCTGATAATCAGGCCTTAGTGCCACCATTCTGTTTTGTACTTCTGGTAAAGAACCTAGCACCTGACTTTTTAGAAAGTATTTTTGTTTGCTTGTTTGTTTTTGTTTGATTTCCCTTATTGAGTCTGAGTTTTCTAAGGGCACATGTCTGTGCTGCCAGTCTTAGTTTCCTCAGTGCTTGGTGCTTTTATTATATAATAAAAATTAGGAAAACTTACAGAAGAATGACAAATACGTCATTATACTTATATGAAGTACCTGGAGGAGCCAAATTCTTAAAAGAATAGTGGTTACTACAGGATCTCAGGATAAATCCTGAGGGGATTTAACTGACCTTATCAGATCCAAAAGCTACAATTCTTGTTGCATAGGTCTTGCTTTATCTTGGTCTTAACCATCCAGCAGAAAAGTATAAAAACGAAGTGTAAGAAGTAAAGCCATGTTGTTATGTTGAGCTGTAGGGGACTGAGGTCAACAATTTCTGACACTGCAAGTCAAGGGGAAGACCCAATACTATTATGGACTACTGGACTCTTTTAGAATATTTTGCTGAATTAACACACCTATAATATTCAAATGATGGAACTAAACAAAAGATATATAAATGAATGTCCATTTTGTATCTGTGTATTCAAAATGTTTAGGATAGATATATAGTTACATTCTCTTAATGAATGGAGGGATTTGTTGTAATAGTGATTGTAAATAGGATATTATGTCTGCATCTTGTACAGCAAATAACCACTAGGAAGAATGTATGCAATGTGTTAATTATTGAAACTGTCCTACCAATTTGATTTGAAATTGTCTCATTGCTATTTGTCTCTCAATAAAATTATGGGAAAAAAAAAGAATAGTGGTTACTGGGCTGGTAAGATAGCTCAGTAGAATAAGCTTTTGCCTGACAAGCACAAAGGCCTGAGTTCAATCCCCGGTTCCACAAAAAAAAAAAAGGAAAAAAAAGGATAGTAGTTAGTAGGAGTTGGGTGGAGAAGGAATTGCATATTTCTTGTTTCAGTGGCTATGGAGTCTGGGATTGTGGAAAAGTTCTGGAGGTGTTTAGTGGTGAGAGTTGCACAACAGTGTGAGTATACTGAATAGTACTGAATTGTATACTCTAAAAGGTTAAAATGTAAATTTTGTATTATATATATTTTATGGTACTATAATTTTACAATAGATAAAAGCCATAAAGATAAAGGCCTCACTCAGCTTTGTTTCCTATAGTTCCTAACACTCTGTTTTATTGTTAAATTGGATTTTTTTCCCCCCAAATGGTAGTACTTCATGCTTTAAAATGTTTGAAATTAAGTGTACAGTTATTAGCGTGTAGGAAATTCTGTAACAAACTAACATTTGTAAAAGAGGAGACGTTGCTTATAATAAATAAAATATTCTTGTGGTGTAATTGAAATTTTGCCACTACGTACTAGTGACAAAATAGACTTAATAGGTATTATGAGATTTAAAGTTTAAACTATCCAAAAAGTCTTCCCCACCCCTCTGTACTTACCATAGAATTGTCTTCCTAAAAAATCAGTCATCTCTTATATCCTGAGTATGTTTTGTAAGTTATCTCATTTGAACCTCTTCTAGCTCCATGCAGTAGAGGCAACTTCCTGTAAGGAAAGCATATATGCTGAATACCAAGATCCCCCTTATCTATAGAGAATATATTATAGGACACCCTCCTCATGGTTACTGAAACCACTGTAATACTAAACCCTGTGCATTGCTTTTTTTAAAATATGTACATGCCTATCATAAAGTGTATACTTTGGTACTTCTAGAAATTTCTTGGGCTGTATTCTGGGACATTGCTAAATTATTTGGGAGCACTTTAATACTGTTAAGGATTATTATTACTATGCTTTGTTTGGTGGAAGCAAAGTAAACTTCGGGGCTAATTTTGCCCTGTTACTGAGATATGGTTAATCTACCTGTCTTGTGAAATCTATCTGCCTTTTTCTCTTCCCTCTTTCCTCTCCTTCTTTTCTCTCCTTTCTTGAATTATCTTCACCACAGTATGAGTTTGTTCCCTCTGCTCATTTTGTTCACTGACTCAATCAAGTTCATCTTCTAGCTGAACTACCAGGCCAGTTAGGTGGAGAAAGAAGGTGTTGAGGCAAGGAGGGCAAGTAATTGAAAAGCCATTCCCCCAAGAAGTGGAGATGCTTGTTACAAAGTGCATTCTGCTAGGAAGCTGATCGAGGAATGCTTTCTATGGGGGATTGATAGGTATTTTCAGACTGTTGTGTGGCCAATATATTACACAATGGATAGATGAGAGGATAGCTGCTCTCATGCAGATCAGTGCATGTGAGGTTACATAGGGAGTCAGGCATGAGATCTGGTCTCAGTGCTCAGCTTCACTTTGAGTTGCTGCTTTGCCTACTTTGGGTAGAGCTTTACAAGTACAAAGTCTGCTTGCAGCTGCTTTAATCCGCTGAGCTATTTGGCTGGCCCTTGTGATAAATTCTGACAAGCTTGTCCTTCCAACTTTGTTTCCCTACTTTAGAGATCTTATCAGTTTTACTTGTTTTTTCCTCCTCCTCCCCCCCCCCTCCCCCTCCTCCTCCCTTCCCCTCTCCTCTTCCTTCTTGTCCTCTTCCCCTCTCCTCTCCCTCTCCCTCCCCCTCTCTCCTCTCTCCTCTCGCTTCCTGGAAACTAATGGGGAAGATTTGGAAAAGGCCTTACTTTGTTTCTCAGAGATTACTGTACTACATGTGTCCTATATACAAAGCCAATGTCTAAAAGCATTTCATGTAGTTTTTTAAATTTATTTGTGGTTGTCTCAGGCAGAGGGTAGATCCATTCCCTATTTCTACATCTGGACTAGAATCCTCTACTCATTTTTTAAAAAAGATTCTGCTCAAATCTGCCTGGTGTGATGGCATACACATGTAATCCAAGCACTCAGGAGGCTGGGGCAGGATGATTGCTGTGAATTCAAGGTTAGCCTGGACTACATAGTGAGTTCAAGACCAGTCTGAATTATATAGCAAAGCTCAGTCTCAAAAAAAAAAAAACAACAAAAGTCATGTTTGTTTTCCTAGGCAGGGATTACTTGATTGCGAAGAACAGAAGCATTTTCCAATAAAGCTCTGGAAAAGGTTTATTACTACAATTCAGAAAAATCTCAGGTCTTTATTGCATATATAAACAGGTCTCACTTTTTTCATCTTTTTGTCTGTATACAAGTTTTGTCCACTAGGTTCTTTCCATTTGCCTTTGAATCTCACCTATGAAGGGTACTATTTTTAGCTCTGACCTTAATGTGACATTTCAGCTCTGGTTCTTATACAGTACTAAATAGTCAGATTGATCATTTATGTGACTGGTCCCAGAGAACCAGAAAATTAGAATTTGTTGTAGATTAGCGGAGTTCAATACAGTGATAACAATGCTTTATAGCTAATCGTACAATTAAAATTTTTAAACTTAAAAGTGAGACATTGTGAAATATAACCTATAATTTTGTTGTAGGAAGTTAAAGTCTATTCAACAAATGATGTTTATGCCAATGTAATACAAACATCTTATTTGATAAATAATGATTCATCTGTAAATATTAACAGAGGGTTACAGAAAAGCCTGTACTCTAGGAGAGGTGTAAGGAAACTCAGGCCTTGCACACAGTAGGCACATACTCTGCCACTAAGCTATACCTTTGCCTTGTTTTTATTAATAACATTTTATTGAATGATTCTTCCTATTCACTATATTATTACCAATGCCTGTTTTCATGCTTTAAGGTGAGTAGTTGAAACAGAAACTGATACACTTGCCTCAAACATTGTTTTTGTCCTGTTAGAGAAAAAATTTGCTGGCTCCTAATTAAATATACAAAGTTGTCTTTCTTTAAGCCCATAAGATTTTTGTCTTAATTATTTCTGGTTATTTTTAGTAAAATTGTGCATTTACTAATAGCAAGTGTTTGAAAGATGAATTTAAGTATCTCACACAAGAGCATCTTAGTTTACTGTTCTTTCACAGCACATGTGGTGTGGTAGTTGGCAGGAAGCCAAAGGCCAAGTACAGGAACCACCCATGCATGATTGTCTTTTGCAAACCATTAAGTGTTTTTGTTTTGTTTTGTTTTAATTTTGGTAATGAACATATTTCTTTTCTTCAGTATATTAAAGAGTATTGTGCTTTAGGATATAGGTATAGTTGAAAATTAACTTTATTTTTTACGTAAAAATTCAACTCAAGTATAGAAAATACCATTTGAACGTAAATGTGCTTGCGAGGTTAGTAATATAGTTCCTCTGTCTTCATAGCTGACATTAATCTGTTAAGGTAAGGAGAAATTGTTCACAAATTTGCATGAAGTTATTCATCCTTCAAGTCTCTGCTACTATAAAAAGATTTATTTTCATTTTTAAGACATGCCTATGTATTTTAAATGCCACAGCCACTACTGAGTATCAAAAGCTGGATCCTCCTCCTGCTTCACTAGAGGAGATTTCTGTTGAAGGGAGGGAATCTAAGAAAGCAAAAGGAGAGATCTGTTATTTGGGAGTTTGTGTAATTAAAGTAGTAGTTCAGCTCAGTCTGTGATGCTCCTAGTTTTCATTAGCATAATTACTAATAGTGCCAGAAAGAAAGAGGCCAAGAACCGTATATGGTACCCAAAGTCAAGGCTTTGTGATTTGGAAGTGTATTTTACTAGTCTCCTAGGTGTTCTTTAATTCGGCCAATTTCCCTATTTTGATTAATAGTCACACTTGCATTCCTTTTTTTTTTTTTTTTTACACTTGCATTCTCTTTAATGCTTTTTCTTCACATAGATGTCTCAGCATTAAAGTTTCTATTTTCCTTCCCTTCCAAGGCAGATTGCAGTGTTCTTTTTCCATTCTCATCTTATTATCAGCTAATTTCTTAAAAGTAATAAAAAAGTAATGAGACAGTTACTTGAGTCTTTGGGTTAATCACTGCCTCTCATAAGTCTCTGTCACTTGGAGCACTATACAGAGAAGAAATATGATGAAAGGTATTAAATTATTTGTCAGTTAAATAAAGCAAACCTTAAATATTATCCTAATTTGTAAATATGGCAAAGAAGAAAAATTGAGTAGATGATATTGTAACCCCCTGGAATTTATTTTTTCTTTTGAATGAGTCTTAATTTCATTAAAGTCTGAATTGGAGGAAGCATGCAACTAGACCTCTAAGTCATATTATCTTAGTTATGTTAAACATATTTTTACATAAAAATAGTTCATAGAGTAAAAAAAAAGAAGTGATAACTATAATGAAAGAATTACTAAATGTTTCTAAAGATGACACTGATTAAAAAATAGAGAAAATATAAAAATGATGGAGACCTTGAATGAGCAATATAGGAAATAGAATGCATGAAGCAAATTCAAAGAGTTATACATGAAATTAAAAACTCCATTAAAAGTTGGTGAAACTGTTTGAAAGGAAGTGAAGATAAACTTTCAGACCTTGAGGACACCATTTCAGCTAGTGAAAAGGTAGGGAAAGGTATCTTAAAAACAACAAGGATCCAGAAAATAATTCAACAGCTGCAAGGTGATGCAGAGTTGAACAACATAAGACTAACTGGCATCAATGAGAAAGAGGCAACACAAATGACATAAATTTCTAACTAAACTGCAGTAAAATAACTGCGATGGTGCTCCTTTTTGTGTGTCCACTTCCTCTCCTTCCCTTTGACCTGATGTTCAGGTCCTTCTGTTCAAGGAAGCAAATTGGTTGGCAAATAAGTGATAGTAATAATCCAGGTTATCTGACTGAATTAGGACCACTCGAAAGTGTTTCTGAAATCTTCCAGTTAATCTTCACTTTCATGATGATGTCAGGGTCTTGAATACTCTAAATATTTATTATCAGATTCTGATCTCATTTCTACTTGCAGCTGAAAGTGAGATCAATTGCCGTCTATACATCCAACTCTTTGGGAGTGTGGGTACTGTTAGGGCTGGGTCTAGATGTCTGTCTAAGGCCTCATGTGGTCATAGGTGGGGCTTTTCAGAGGTGGCTAGATCTAGAGTGTGTGATGGTAGGACAGGCTGGCTGCTGTTGCTGCTTACTGCTTGCTGCTCTGGTACTGTCCTATTCTCTGCCTTTGCCTGCCATGAAGTGTTTCTCCCCTGTGATGCCTCTGTGCCGTGCCATCCTGCCTTGGAGCCAGCCAACTATGCACTGCACCTCTGCAAACTGTGAACCAAATAAACCTCTCTTCCTTTAAAAAAAAAAAAGTTCATAGTACTTTGCAGAACCTAAAACCTGAAGGTGAAACCTGAGTAATTTTGCAGTGGCTATTAATCAGACCACTGTCTATCCTTGATCTAGTAGTGACTGGCAGTCGTGAAAATTTTATTATATTATCTATTCTTTGTTATATAAAATTCTGTATCTTGTTCTGATCACATTAAAAAAATTACATATTTGGTATAGGGTCTCACTATAAAGTTTGGATTTGTAGTGATTCTGCTGTTTTAGCCGGGTTACAGACAAGCGCCACCACACCAGGTCTCAGTGGCTGGCGCAGCACACCTGGGGCAGGTCCAGCATGGCATGTAGTACCTGAGATCAAACGCAGCCAGGCACTTAGACCTCTGAGCTGTCTCTGCAGCCTTCTGATCACATTTTAAACTGACATTTTATAACTATAAACTGTAAGCCCACAATTACGATTTATAAATTAAATAATATAAATCATTTGGTCTCATCTACCTATTGATGTTATTGGAGAATTAGGACTATAGCTCAAAGACTATTTTCACCCTTGATTTGTTGTGGAAACATTTAAAATTTAGCGTAGTTCAATATACAACATTTCATAGTTACACTATTATTTCACTGTGCTCTTGTGAGCTGGGTGTCGTTTTGGAATACCTAAAAATTCAGGAAAACTATTACAAATTATAAGAGGGCTTTGTTGAGGCTTACCTGAAATATAATAGAGCCATAATTTTCTTCATAGCCACCAAATACGTCAAATTCATCTAGTTGCTTAAGCTCCAGGGATTCATTTAACTTGTGCTTAGGGGCTTAGTACCTATGGGGAGAGGGTTGTGGTACACATAGTAGGATAGTATAGTCAAATGACAGTTTCATTCTCAGTGCTCTCCTACTTTTGGGCCTTCAATCTTATGGTGTTGACTAAAGGTAGCTTGAATGGTACCACCATAGATTTCCATCACAGGAAAAAAGTAGCATTTGTTAGTACAGAAAAATTCTCATCTTTAGATCAAAATAACTAAACTGGTTGTGGCTTGGATTAAACTTAAAAATTTGGGTTGAAGAACTGTCTTTCATGTTACATTTTCTAAGTGGAGGATTAGAAATGTATTATTTGACAGACTTGATACATGGAAAACTGAGAGTTGAATAGAAATGTTAGAATTAGGCAAGTATTCTTGGCAGTGTATAAGATTAACCAAGAGAAGCCAGGCATGGTGGTATATGCCTGAAATCTCAGTACTGGGGAGGCTGAGGCAGGAGGATCAATGCAAATTTGAGACCGTTCAGAGCTACAAAGTGAGCTCAAGGCCAGCATGAACTGAACATGAGACCCTGTCTTAAAAAAGCAAACAATAAAAAGCCCAAGAGTTATCAGTGAACATGTAAGTTGTTTTCATGTAAGAGAGAAGTTACAGGATAAGTGCTCAGGAGACATTATTTGAGAGATTCCTAGATTTGGATTCACCATTGTCACAAGGATTACAAAATAGTATGGCTTGTGGATGAAATATCATTAAACAGATATTCTTAGATTTAAGATGTTCGCATGTGATTGAATGGACCTTTAATGTTGTTTTTCCTTTCCTGTTATTAATTCATTGTAAAGCATGATAATGGTGAGTTTTTTTTTTTAAATCAATATATGTGTTATAATCAGAAACATAGTACTTCTTTACAAATCACTAATTTATTTGATAAAAACATGTCCCACAAGTGTTGTTTTTAAGCCTGTTTGAAGTGATGCCTTGGAGAGTGAAAACAGCAGACTTAAGAGCTTTAGGGTTTTATGGTCCTCACTCTTACTGAGTTAACAGTATAACTGTTACTTCTTTTTTTTTCTTTCCTTTTTTTTTTTGAGGAGGTGCCACTGAAACAGGGTTTTGCTATGTAGTTCAGACTGACCTTAAATTTATTATGTAGCCCAGGATGGTCTCAAACTTGCAATGATCTTCCTGCCGTAACTTCCCCAATGCTGGGATTAGCCACTGCACCAGCTGACAATGTAATATTAAGCACTTTGAATCTTACACTTGAAATTGAAGAAAGTTTGCAGTGCTACTTATTGAGCACAGGTTTTTAAGCTATGACTTATTTTTCCATTCTTTTGATTGGTATACATTTATTTTGTTGCCCACCATTGCATATTTCTATTAGAAGATAATACTACTATGAACCAATGTAATTTAGGGGCCCTGGTGTTACTTTAACTGTATGTGATAGTACCAAATTACTCCTAAGAAATTACAGTTTTGTTAGTAAAATGAGAGCTCTAATTGCAGTAGTTCCTTACAAACATTTGACACGATTAAGTTGCAGAATTTGTTCAATTAAAAGTTTGTTGGCTGGGGAGATAGCTTAGTGGAATAAGTGCTTGCCTAGCAAGCGTAAGGTCCTGAGTTCAATTCCTGCTACCACCAAAAAAAAAGTGTCTTGATTTTAGTTCACATGTCCTAAATAAGCAGTAGGGTTGATCTGTTTACATGTATTATTGGTAATTCTTTCTTCTATTGTTGAAATGGCCCCATCATATTTGTCTATTTTTTTCTGTTAGGTTATCTTACTGGTTTTTAGGAGCTCTATAAATATTCTAGTTGCTGAATTTTGTTGTTGTTGTCGGTTAAATACATTGGAAACACCTTTTTATCTTTTAACTTAGATTATACCTATGGCTGTTTTTAAAAAATGTTAAAACTTTTTGTTGTTTATGTTCTTTATATCTCTTTTAAAAATTAAACATCACTTGATAATACTTTTTTTTTTTTTTTTTTTTTTGGCGGAACCAGGGATTGAACTCAGGCCTGTGTGCTTGCCAGTCAAGCACTTACTCTGCTGAACCATCTCCCTGGCCCCTTGATATACTTTTTATCCTTCAGCTTCAATCTATGTGGATTCGTTTCTTCGCTAATATGATATGAGATTGCAACCTTTTTTCAGTTCAGTAGTAATCAGTTGACCTAGCATTATGTAACTCATTCTTTCTCCACTGATCTCTAGTGTTGTGAATCTGTTTTTAAAGCAGTATCTTCTGATCTTACAGATTTTTGAGGGCCTGCGTACATGTTAGATTTTGAAGTTGGTTATGATTGCTTTATACTCTTTGTTTACTTTGCCAATATTTCACAGAGGGACCAGACCGTGGATGATCATGGTACTCAGTTTGGTTTGGAATATTTAAGACCTTTAACCGAATGTTGAGTTGTGTTGGACAAGTTGAGATTCTCTAGGCCTGGCAGAGAACAACTAGCTGAATTGTCAGAAATCTATAAAAATTTTGTCTATTCAGATGTTCAGATCTTCTTGAATTCATAAGTGTTAAGTAGAAGCCCAAAACGGTCAAGAAAATTGATTGATCTATGGCTAAATTATTGGCCTGCTGAAACAGAACTTAGACCTTTTGAAAAGTAAATAAAATTGATCAAGTATCCAAAATGCCTAGCATCCATTTAAAAATTACTAGATTTTAAAAAAAGACTAGATGGGTAGGGAAGCAGGAAATTAATTTATGAGAACAGAGGTTACAGGCATGTATCACCGTGACCTTCAGGAAAATGTAATTTATAATCTGAGAAAAGTTTGTCCTTAAAAACAGACCAGGATGGTCCCAGAGTAGCTTAGTGTTAGAGCATACACTTGGCATATGTGAAGCCCTGAGTTCATTCCCTAGCACTGGAAACTTCCAATTTAAAGCTTACAGGAAAAAAAATTTTTTTACATGGTGCAGTTCACTTAAAAGTACTTTATAAATGGGTATAAATATGTCCAATAATTTAAATGAAAACAGGATAGAGAAAACCTGTATACAACAGTATGACCCTTAAACAAGGGTCACTCTTATGCATGAATATATAGGCACATAATCAAATTATTGACAGCCAATGATAAAGGTCTTTGAAGCAGCCAAGGAAAATAGCACAAACTACACACCAGAGCAGTTATCATAAAAATTACTAATTACTTCTCATTGGAAATAAAACAAGCCATTTCTGAAAAAGAAGAAACCTAGAGTTCTCCAACAAGTCGAAGTATATTTTATTTTTTATTTTTTGTGTATCTGGCATAGGGTCTCACAGTGCAGCTTGGACTCCTAATGATCCTCCTGTTTTCAGCCTCCCCAGTGTTGGGATTACAGGCGTGTGCCACCACGCCTAGTTTCCTGGTCAGCTCAGCTTGTGCGGGGGTACGGCTCCCACGGCATGTGGTACCAGCGATCAAACCTGGATCCCTGTGCTTGCTTAAGCAGGCGCTTAGTCCACTGAGCTATCTTGCCAGCCCTAACATGTATTTTAAAGCTAAAGGTCTGCTGATAAAACTCAGGGATATAGCATTAGCCTCATATAAACAAGTCCCTGAGATTTGAGTGATGCCACTGAGGAAAAGAAAAAGGTAAAGATATTTTTGAACAAAAAGTACAAGAGCTCATTATATACAGAAATGAATGATGAAAAATGTTAAGGATGCTGTTCTGTGTAATGGAAAATGATGATACAGTACAGTATATAGAGACTCAATATGAAAGTACTGTACTCCAGAATGTAAGTACGTAGATGAATATAAAATACTTTTTATTTTTCATTTCTTTAAAAGAGAATTCTTCAAAGCAAAAGTATTGTTAATCCATTATACAGCTTATATTATTGAAGTAAGCTTTTTGAGGATAAGAACAAAAGATGAGGAAAATGCAGTAGACTAAATCCTATAGCAACTACTATAAAGAGCTATCTCTTTATAATCTTGAAAAACTCTGAAAGATTAAAATTTAAAATTCAGTCTAAAGATTTTTCAGACCACAAGAAAACAGATGAGTAAAAAAATGAGAGAAGAATAAACAGGAAAAGTAGAAAAATACTGTATCATGATATACTTGTAAGCCCAACCACATCAGTAAACACTGGATTTAAGTGAACTAATCATTCAGATTTTGAAAGGAAAAAACAATTATATGCTCCTTATAACAATCATAGAAAATATAAGATTTATTTATTTTTTATTTTTTTACATTTTAGGGAAGGGTCTATAGGGTGTTCAGGTTCTCACTACTAGATTGGACTTGTAGTGATCTGCCTGTTTACAGCTTCCCAAGTGCGGGGATTACAGGTGCACACCACCACGCCCAGTCTCAATTGCTGTCTCAGAGGGCCCCGGGGGTGGGGCCAGCACAGCAGGCCCAGGGATCAAACCCCAGACCCCTGTGTCTGCTTGCAGGTGCTTTAATCCACTGAGCTATTTGGCTGACCCTTCATAAGATTTAAAAGTAACCCTGGGAAAGCATCATGCAAGGAGAAATGACAAGTATAGTAAATATGGCAGAATATATGTCATTGTAAAAAAAAAATTTCAAAAAGGTAAAAGTTCGAATTGTCAACTTGGAAGAACTTCAAAGTACTTGATGTAAAACTGACATTGAGTGGAAAGGAAGGGAGAACTGAAGGAAAAAGTATACACTAGTGTTGGGGTTGAAGACTTTCATACTTTATATTTGTTAAAACACATAAATAGAAAATTGATAAAAATTTAGAACTGTATCAGCCAACTGAATCAAATTGATATTTAAAACTGTATACTTAATAACTATGCATTGTTTTCAAGATCACATGTGACATTTGCTGTGATAAATTATACACTGATCATAGAATAAGTTTTGTTAAAAAATGGTAAAAGGATTGAGATCACACAAAGTATAGTTCATAACCACAGTGAATAGAAATAAAAAACTTATCTGTTCAAATATCTAGAAATTAAGCAACAATATTAAATAACCTTTGGGTCCAGGAAAATTAGGACACTTTCTAAACACAGATCAATTTATATGCCATAGGTAAACAATAGAGAGATATTTACAATTAAAAGCCCATATTAGAAAAAGAAAAATTTCACAATCATTTGTTCTGTGTTTCCACTTTAAGAAATTAGGAAATCAACAAATTAAATCCAAACTATGAAGAAATGGGTCCAATAGTCATTATGTAGGCTAGTGATGTTGAACCTTTTAGAGACTGAGCATTCAAACTGCAACCACAAACCCACTTACAGTGCCAGTGCTACAATTACGCTTGAACACTGAGGTTTTAGTTTAGAAAAAAACAACTTAGACATTAACATCTTTTATTTTAAGAGAAAATAACACTTGTGCCATAGGTTTGCCACCACTAATTAGGAAAATGGATAGAAAATAGGAAAAAAAAATTCCTTTTAAAAAAGATTATAGGCCCTTACTCATGCTGCCTTTCTTTAAGACTGTGTTGAATGTGCCAGTGTTTGTAACAAGACAATAAAAAAGCATACATAATAGGGAGAAATAAAACTTCATATTTTTAGACAAGATAATCATCTACATAGGAACTCTAAGGAATTTTTTTTTAAAAATCCTAAATTCACTTATTAGCAGACCTAATAAGTAAATTTAGCAAGTCTATAGGAGGCAATACTATTATTCAGACATGGAATTTTATTTTTTATTCACTAGCAAATTTAGAATATGTGATTTTAAAAGTAACTTTTATGGATGCAGGGAAGAACATAAAACACTCAGATGAATTTATCAAAGCACTCACAATTGTGCTGAAAAACTATGTAGCATTGCTAAAAGAAATTAAAGAAGACCTATAGAAATGAATATAGTTTACTTTTGGACTGGAAATACAAATATTTTTTGGCAGTACTTCCCAAATTTCTAGAGTCAAACTTGTTTGAATCAAAGTACGTATCACAGGGGCCAGGGAAATGGCTCAGTGGAAGCGCAAGGGCCTGAGTTCAATCCCCGGTTCTGTCAAAACAAAACAAAACAAAACAAACAAAACCCAAAAAACAAACAAAAACAAAACAAAACGTATAACAGGGCTGGGGAGATAGCTTGGCGGTCTAAATACCTGCGTGACAAGTGCAAGGAACCCAGGTTGGATCCTAAGTATCACATGTCATGCCAGACCTGGAACCCTGGCCCTACTGACCACCAAAACCAACAGAAGTATCACTATGAATGAGTCTGAGCTGTGTAGCAAGACCATTTAAGAAATAAATAAATGATTTTTAAAAATTAAAACAATACAAAACCAAATATTTATCACAAAGTATTTTTATAACTTATTCTGGCACTTTTTTTGAAAATCAAAGAACCTACAGTAGTGAATATTATTTTGAAAAATAATACAGTACAGTACAGTGCAGTGGTAACTTAGTTCATGAACTTGATTCTTTCTGTGATTCTGGTTGCAAATCAAGTTGACCAAAAAATGAGCCAAATTCAATGGTTAGGTTCATTGTTGACCTCACGGGGAAATTTGATTCAGTTCTTATACAGTTGGGTTTTCAACCAGAATCACAGAGAGGATTGACTGTGTGAACCAAGGTACCACTGTAATAGTAGCAACTTTAGGTTTGAACTCCCTGGTTTCACGCTTACTAAGGAATAGTAGTAATCAAGACCCTGAAGATTTAGTGTAATAATAGACAAGTGAGAAGAGAAAAGCCACTACTAGACCCTCACATAAATAACCATCAATTCATTGAGAAATTATTTAACATGAGTAGTTTTGAAACTCCTAGCTATTTTATGGATATAAGGGTAGTGCTCTACCAGTACTTCATCTCAATTAGAAAAATTAGATATGTGTCATGGATCTAAATGTATAAATTCAAACTAAATCTAGGGGGAAAAAATCTTGCAAAGGAGTTTATTTTTACAAATGGGTAGAAGAAAAGGTAGAAGCAGTGAATTTTTTTTGGTACAGGGTATGCAGCTTGGACTTGTAGTGATCCTCCTGTCTCAGTCTCTATGCTGGATTACAGGCATGTGCCACCACACATGGTTCCAGTTGTTTTCTTTTGGTGCTTAAGAATAATAAAATATTAAAAAATGAAAGTGATAACATAATTAGGGGCTTCTGCTCATCAAAAGATATCATGAAGGCTAGGCATGGTGGCATATATCTGTTATCCCAGCTTCTTGGGAAGCTGAGGTAGGATGATCAAGTTTGAGGCCTATCTGAACAACTTAGAAGACCTTTTCTCAGAAACAGTGTTGGGGCCAGAGAGGTGGCTCAAGTGGAATAAGTGCCTGCCTGGCAAGTGCAGAGGCCTAATTTCAATCCCTGGTTCTGCAAAAAGAAAATAAATAAATAAGAAAGAAAGAAAGAAAGAAAGAAAGAAAGAAAGAAAGAAAGAAAGAAAGAAAGAAGAAAAAACACAATGTCCTGAGGAGGAGCACTTTGAGTACATATATTTGGGAGTCAGATTTTTCACTACTGGGCAAAAAAACATACAGAAATGGGACAACCAGAGTATCTTTAGGGTGTTGAGTTGGAGTTAGAATTACAAGATATTTCAACTCATAATTTTTTATAGACACTGAGAAGGATAGAAACAAATAAAAATGGCTGTCTGTATTGTTAAGCTTAACCTGGACATGACTTTCCCAGTGAACGTACTATTCTTAGCAAACTGCAGGCCCTAGCAACATGCTGTCATCAGCAAAGGACAGAAAAATCACAAAGAGGTCCTGCTGTCCTGGGACAGACAGGACAGGATGTTATAAAGATGAGATAAGCAAGCAGAATGCTTGTCTCACTGCCAGAACCCCTGATAATATCTACACATCACCTCATGACATTCTAAGAACCTTGACCACAGTTGCTCAGACCCCCTGACTTGATCATATCCCTCCTACTCCCCTCACCTCACATGACCTCTCTTCCCAGGCCTTGTAAAAATCCCTGCTTTCCTTCTCCCCCTTGGTCTGCTTGCACCAAAATACAAAAAATTTTGTGCTACATCACCTTTACTAAGCCTGCTTGGGTAGTGTCTTATTCACATCATTCTTTACATGTATGTTTGTATATATTTTTCTATTTCTGTGAGTTTACAGGACATAAGTAGCAGTACTCTGGAACAGTGAATAAACTTAGCATACAGACTTCTAAACGTTATTCACTAATGCTATAGCTAGGGCAGAGAAAGTACAGCAACCTAAAACATCTGATTCCAGAAAATAAGAATGTTCAAGGATGGAATGTATCAAAACAATAGAGGAATCCAGATTCGATTTAGACTTGTAAGGAAATTAGAAGTTGTTACTCCTGTCTTCATGAGAAAAAACTGCACAGATCCAAAGTCAGCAACTATTTTCATCACAAAATTCGAGTTAGGATAAATAACTGCCCTAAAAGCTAGAGATAAACATAGAAAATTAATCACAACTTCTGTAGAATAGAAGCCAATACAGCCAGAAAGGAAAACTTACAACTGTGAAGAATTTCTGGAAGCAGAATATGGATCTTCATAAAGAAAGGAAGAGCATTAGAGGAGTTAAGTGAAGGTACATTAAAACCTTTTGTTTCCATATTAGTTAACAGATAATTGTTCAAAATAATACCAATAATGCATTCAGTGATTATATTTATTGATGAATGAAATGAATGACAGAAATATAAACCAGGCATGGTGGCACATGCCTGTAACCCCAGCACTTGGGACATTGAGACAGGAGGATCTCTGTGAGTTTGAGACTAGCCTGGGGGCTATAAAAGTGAGCACAGGACCAGCCTGAACTGCATAGCAAGACCCTGTCTTTTAAAAAAAAAAGTATGGAAGGGAAGGATTTAGAATACTGTAATAAGTTTCTACACTTTCTGTGAAGGAGTACAATATAGTATTTTTTGAAAGTAAATTAACAGTAAATATATACTGTAAACTTCAGTGCAATCCCTTTTGAAATTTTCAAATTATAATGCTTTAAAGATGTACCTCCACTCAGTTATGGTTTACATTGTTTTTGACAGATACAGTGAGTTCTTTCTGGTGCTTGTCTTGGGACTAGGAAGTTTATATTTGTAATCCCATGGAAAGTTATTGGAATTTTAGTGAGTTCATTTTAGTCTGTCACTTCCAGTACAACCTATGGCAAGAATAAAAACACTAAGGCATATTTGTGATTATGGGGAGCAAAAGGATCCCAAGTCCAGCCATGATGATGGCTATCTAGAACAAAGGCTTCAGCCCAATTCAGAACCCGGTTTTGTTCATTCATGAAGAAAGGAATATGAGCTGAGCTAGGAAGGAGGCTTACATTCACCTCTGCAATATGCAGAGAGAAGGATGTGCAGAAAGAGTAATCTGCATTATACAATTGAGATCATATCTAAAGTTTTGGGATCAGTGCTTCAGCTCTGATGTATAATCTTTCAAGCCCCTGGAAGTCATAACCTTTATCTTGAGGCTTGATCCCAGCCAACAGCATGGAGCCTTGTCTCTTCATCCTGTCTTGACCTGACTCACTCTAGGTGGCAGTGGATGGGGATTTCAGAAAAATGCCTGTCATCTTCAAAGACTACCACCAGCACCTCTGCTAGGCTAGACTGATATGTATTGAGTCAGTTGAATGGATAAGGAAAAGTCCTAGCCGGCTCTGTACATAGCATACATGGAAATAGGGTCAGGCTCAGCCAAAACAGAGATAATTGCTCCTCTTTCAAGTAGAGTCATTCAGGTGGTCGTCCACAGACAGGTTTTGGTGGATTGTTTCTGCTTAAAACTTTCAGATTGGGATTTTAATGATTTATCACTTTGCCTTCTTTAGAACCAAATGTAAGCAACTATTTGTTTTTGATAATAATTATTTTCTATAAGTGAAATACCCCTACAAATTGATAAAATGATGTAATTCAATGTTTAAAGATACTGTATTTATTGTTAAGGGAAATACAGATATGTAAGTGGTTTTGGTGGCTGTTTATTGTTCTTTTTTTTTTTTTTTTTTGTATTTTAGAGAAGGGTCTACAGGATGTTCAGGGTCTCATTACTAGATTGGACTCATAGTGATCCACCTGTTTACAGCCTCCCAAGAGCTGGGATTACAGGCACGTACTACCACACCCAGTTTCAATTGCCACCTCAGCACACCCCTGGGGCAAGCCCGGCACAGCAGGCTAGGGGATGGAACCCCCAGCTCCTGTGCCTGCTTGCAGGTGTTTTAATCTGGTGAGCTATTTGGCTGGCCTGTTTATTGTTCTTTCAAGTCGTGATTTACATAAGTACAATGATTTAATGAATTGATTCTATTGGTACATTCAAGTTGTTGCAATATAGACCTCTGAAGAAAAAGCGTATAGAGGTTTAAAAATGATCTAATAATCTTATTGTGCTATCATTCATATAGCATATGATTCAGTGTTCTTTTACCATCTGTATAGTTCTGTAATCTTCATTATATTTACTGAGTTGTGCAACTATCACCACAATAATTTTAGAACATTTTATTGCCCCGAAAAACACTCTCATGTATCCAGTAGTAGTTGCTGCCCATTTCCTGTTAATTCACTAAGTCAAAGGTGGTGAACCTGTGGCACCCCTGTTGTTTTAAGACAGAAAATGTTAATGTATGAGCCGGGTTTTTTTTTCTGAGCTAAAACCTCACACAAGATAGCTTGGATAATTGCACTGCTGATTTCTACTCATCTATTGAATGGAATAGTTGATGCTTAAATGTGCTTGTTTTAAATTTTTTTGACCAATTTTGCATGCTTATATCTGGTAATCTGTGCAGCCAATTTGAAGACAACAATATACAACTGTTGTTGAATTTCATTTTCTTTAGTGAAACTCTGTTTGCTTGCTTGCTTTCTATTTTTTATCCTCTTTGAAAATAAAAGCAATGTAGGGCTGGTCAGAGAGCTCAGTGGACAAAAGTGTCTGCTTAGGCAGAGCTCAGCGGAGTGCTGTACTGGCTCTCCCCTCAGGGAGTACTGAGATGTGATTGAGACTGGGCATGGTCACGTGAGCACTCCCAGTGCTTAGGAGGCTGAAAATAGGAGGATCACTACAAGTTGGATCTATGTAGTGAGACCCTAAATACCCTGTAGACCTTGTACCAAGTACTTAAATAAATAAAAGAGATGAAAAAATAAGGTAATAATTTTATTTAAAAAATACAGGAAAAATTTTCTGTTGATTATATGTTGAAATGATAATATTATTAAAGATGTATCATTCTCAATAAAATATTATTAAAAACTAAACTAAAACCTCGGTTTAGCTTTTTAAAAAATTATTTATGTGTTTATTTATTGGATATAGGGTCTCACTATGCAGTTCAGACTCATAGTGATCCTCCCCCAGCACTGGGATTACAGGTGTGCACCATTACACCCTGTTTCAGGGCCTGTGTGGAACGGGGCTGCCACTGTCTGCAGTACCAGGAATTGAACTCCAGTCCTTGTGCTTGCCAGGCAGGTGCCTAGACCGTTGAGCTATCTCTCCAGCCCAAAAACTTCACTCCTGAACTAAACCAGTTTTAGTTTTTTCTTAACTAAAACTTCAAGTTTAATTGCAGTGTTAGCACTTGTGATAAATAAGTGGGGTTTGGGTTGCATTTTGGGCACTAGTCTTTAAACGTTTTCCCTCAACTGTAGCAACTGATGATTTCCTTTCTGTCTCTTAAAATTTCCAAAATTTAGACATGTCACATAAATACACTCATTGAACATGGCCTTTTGTGTTTAGCTTCTTCAACTTAGCATATTTTCAAGTTTTATGTTATAGTGTATATCAATATTCTACTACTTGTTATGGCTGGGTACTATCCCATTGTATTTGGTATTTTGCATTATGTTAATCCATTCTTTAGTTGATGGACATTTGAGTTGTTTCTACTTTTGACTGTTATGAAAAGTGCCGCTGTGAGTATTCATGTACATGTTTTTATGAATATATATTTTGTTTAGTACATAGACATAGGAATAAAACTGGTAGTCATAAAATAAGTGTATCTTTAACTTTTTGAGGAGCTACCCAGACTGTTTTTTAAAGCACTTGAACATTAATATTTCCACTAATGTATGATGTTTCCACCTGTTACTGTGACACCCATTATTATTAAATAGTTTATTGTAATGATTCTATTAGATGCAAAGTGATATTTCATAGTGACTTTGATTTTTGCATTTTATTGATAGCTACTGATATTAAGCATTTTTCATGTGTTTAGATAGATAACCTGTGTTGTGCCACTGTTACATCTTTGGGATGAAGCCTATGGAGTCATAGATAAGTCTTTTTAATAATTTGCTGCATTCACTTTGCTGGTATCTTGTTGAGGATTTTTACATACATGTTCATTAAGAAGAGTGATCTGTAGCCTTTTTTAGTTGAGTCCTTGTCTGGTATTGGAATTAAGATTACATTAGCTTCCAGGAGTGAGATTGGCAGTACTCTTAAGTTTCATTAAAGAGTTTTAGGAATATTGGCATTAGTTTTTCCCTGAACTTCTAGTAGAATACAGGTCTTGGGCTTTTCTTAGTTTGTAGGTGTTTGTTACTTTTATCATTTCTGCCTCACTTGTTTTTAGACTTCTATTTTCTTAATTTGGTTTTAGTAATTCTTAAGTATCTGGGAATGTATCATTTCTTCTGAATTCTTAAATTTGTCAGATTAAGGTATTGTAAGTAGTTACTAATAATGTTCTAGGTTTTGGTAGTGTCCATTGTGATCACATTTTTTGTTTCTAGTTGCATTGATTCTCTTTCCTTTTTTATTTTTGTGGTTCATTGATTCTTTTTCTTTAAGTCTCAGTTTCATACATTTTTGCTTTAATTTTTAGAATTTCCTTCCTTGTACTAGCTTTGGATCTGGATTGTTTTTGTTTTTCTAGAACCCTGAGGTATTCTTTTTCTGATGTATTCACAGGTGTAAGCTTCTCTCTTAGGGACGCTTTCGTTGTGTCCCATGGGTTCTGGTGTGTTTTACTGTTTCTAGAAACTTATTTTTTGATTGATTTCTTCTGTGATTCATTAATTATTCAAGAGTGAATTTTTTAACCTCCATATGTTTGCATAATTTCTGTGGTTTCTTTTGTCCTGGATTTCTAGTTTCATTACACTATGGTCTGAGAATATGCATGAGATAATTTTGATTCCTTTGTATTTATGTTATAGAACAGTATGAGGTCTATTCTGGAGAAAGTTCCATGTGCTTTTGGGAAGGGTGTATATTCTGTTGGTGGTGGGTGGAACACTAGATATCAGTTAAGTTCATTTGTTGGAAGATGTGGTTCAATACTGATGTTTTTGGTTCATTTTTTTTCCTACTTGTTTTATCTATGATATTGGAGCATTGAGGGCTCCCCATTATAACTACCATTTTGTTTAGGTCTGTTAGCTTTTTATTCATGTATTGTTTAACTCACTGATCACTTTATTAAGTACATTATCTGTTTAGTTATATTGTCTTTGGATTCACTTACCACCTTATTAATCTGGTTTATTTTATTTTTTATATTTTTGGTCTCCTTTTTTTGTCATGTTGTATAATTTTTTTTATTTTTTAACTTTCTCCTTGAAAATGCTCCATGATTTAGCTTTAGAGAAGTAGGGGGTTTTGTCTCCATATATTTCTATGTGTGTATATGTATGTATGAGCATACATATGTGCGTATGAACACATAGGCATTGAGTGTTGGTGGTCGATTATAGTGGAGAGACTTCGTTGCTAATGTGGAGCTCTCTTTAGTTAGTGTTTGCTTTCCAGTGACAAGGTCTGGGTGTGGCTAGTTTTAAGTCATTGCCTCTGAATTTGGGGAGGTTAGGGTAAATTGTAATTGGCCCAGCACTCATTTTTCTGGGAATGAATCACAGCATTTTTGATGACATAAAGACAAATCATATGTAGGCATATGCTAAAGATCAATTAATAGCAAAAGCTTTACCACCCTGGCAATCGCAATGAAGTCTGCAGCCAAAGGCAAACTGGATGTTGACATGCCATAAGAACCAATAGAAAGTACCACTGTACAGTCTTTTTCTTTTCTTTTCTTTTTTTTTTTTTTGCAGTACTGGAGATTGTACTCAGGACCTTGCACTTGCCAGGCAAGTGCTTATTCTACTGAGCTATTTTCCCCAGCCCCCACTGTACAGTCTTGACAATAGAAGAGACTACAATAATAATATAAACATAAAGGCAAACCAAATATTGGCAAACAGTAAATGGTTACTAAATACAACTCTATCACCATTGTTTATAGACAAGGACTGAACAATACTGTAGAGTCAAATAAGTATCAGAAATTTAATATATTAAAAATGTAAGGAAAAAATGTAAGGGTTAGAAAGGGAGGAAAAAAGTAATGTTTGAAAGCTAAAACAAGATGAGAGAAAAATAAAATAGTAGATGCTATTGAGTAAAAAGAATGTTAATAGAATTAGATAAAAGTAACAAGGGCAAACAAGAAAAGAAATTTAAAAAATAAAAAAATAACCCCCCCCCCTCAACACTCCAAAACCTAATGAAAAAGAGAAATGAGTTCAAAAAATTTGTCCATGTTGTTGAATGTGGACAGATCTTTACAGCATCTGCAGTGTTGGAATCCAGCTGATGAGGAAGAGGAATAGTGAGTCACTTCTAAGACCTGTTTTGTTTCTATACTTACATGGTGTGTGAATCTGGCCCTGCCTTTCTGCAGGGTATGGTTGGCCAGTGATATCCATTGTAGGGATGAATTTGTCCTCCCAGTTTCTGTGACCTGTGTGTGCACCTAGGTCACTACTCTCTTCACCTAGGTTTGTGGTTTGTGGATTTGTGAAGTGACTTGCACCCTGCCCTAGAGGCCCTTGTGTCTCTACACCTGAAGATTTTGAGAACTGCCTAACCCACTGTGTATCCCTGATCGCACTGGCAAATCAAGAAAGTATACTGACAATTGAGTTCTGTGGTGAAGGCTTAACATAATAATACTGTTCTAAATTCTGGTGTTAGCTACAAATGGAGTATGCAGGCTCCTCCCCTTCTACCAGACCCAACACAAATTTGGGGGTTCACATAACCAATCCCCTTCATATGTAATCAATTGTTAGAACCATCACAAAACTCAAGGAAGTACTATACTTATATTTTATTACAAAGAATTCAGAACCCAAATAAAGATGTTTATGCAACAAGGTCTGGAAAAGTTCTGAGCTCAGGAGTCTTTACCTCTGTGGAATTGAGGTTTGCCACCATCCAATCTATATTGATGTTTCCCAAGCAACAATATCCTCCAAACCTTGCTATTCTACAGTGTTTATTAACATTTGTTTATAAAATCATGATTGATCAAATCATTGGCTGTTGATAACAACTAAACCTTCACCCGTCTGCAAAGGTAGGGCAATGGATTTGAAAATTCCAAGCCTTTAATTCTACAATTGATTTAACCATTCTCCAGTCCCCTATCCCGAAGTTAAGGTTCCCATTTAAGAGTCACATCACTAGTATGAAAGTTGTTTCTTATGAAAAACAAAAGAGAAGGAAATATCTTAAACATTTCTGAGAGATTGCTAAGGCAGAGGATTGAAATCCCTAGTTTTTGTTTTCACAAATGCTTTTGTACATTCTCTCCATTATGCTTAGTACTGCCAACTAGGTAAGTGAAGGTAAAAGTGTGAAAATTGATGTTCCCTGTTGAATAAAGTTTTATGGATTGTTATAGTGTGCCTTATTTATATCTAGTTTTACATCTGCCATTTTGATGTTCTTTTTTTTGATTCTCCATTTAAGTTGAAAAGATATTTTATAGTATACTATTTTAATTTCTTTATTGTTTCTTTCACATTTTTAAAACGTTTTCTTCATGTTCACTCTGAGGATTACCTTGGTATCTGAAAGTTTAGGATTAACTCCACTTGTATTAATATCCATTTCCTTTTGTTTGTGTGCTGTTATCAACATACAGATTAAATGTATCTATGTTATAAGCTCCTTAACATGTTTTTGTATTCATTGCTTTATGTATCTGTCTTTTAAATGAGCTGAGAAGTATTAAAAATACATTTGTGTTGTGTTTTCTTAGTTTTACCATTGCTCTTTGTGTGGATTTGAGTTACTATCTATTGTCTTTAGATTTCAGCCTCTAATGACATACCAGTTAGTATTTGTAGTGCAGCTAGAGATGAAATATCTGTCATTTTGTTTCTCTAAGAATGTCTTAATTTTCCCCCTACTTCACTTGGCTCTCTTTTGTTGTGAGAGGATAGTTTTGCAGAGATAGAAATCTTGATCTTCTGTGTTTTTCCTTTATCATTCTGTCATCTACTGCCTTATGAACACCCAAGATTTCTGGTGAAAAGCCATCTACAGATCTTAGTGAGGAAACTTTATTATAACTTGCTTTTTTGGGCTGCTTTTAAAATTTTCTTATAGCTAGAGATATAACTCTGTGGTGAAGTGCTTGCCTAGAATGAATGAGACCCTGGGTTTAATTCTTTGTATAGACAGACAAGTTATGTTTTTCATATCCACATCTTGTACAGCAGTTAACCACTAGGAAGAATGTATGCAATGTGTTAATTATTGAAACTGTCCTACCAGTTTGGTTTGAAACTGTCTCATTGCTATTTGTTTCTCAATAAAATTATGGAAGAAAAAAATTAAAATTAAAAAAAAGAATATTGAACATTATGAGCATATTTCTTCCTGTTCAGATGTGTTACAGTTTTCTTTCAAAAATACATATTTTCAATTATGTAACAATTTTGGAAGTCAAATTTCTTCCTACCCCCAGGGTTTGTACTGCTCATTATTGTTCCTGTTGATTTCTTCAGTAACTGTGCAGCACTATTTCTATATGGTCTCAGTTGTCTTGAGGTCTTCTCACAGCCACTTTTGTGGTGAGTTTGAGATTGACCAAAGATTTCTTTAAAGCCCTTTGAACCAGTAAGTTTCCTCCCTGTTTTTACGGAGAGGTTCTCTGTGTTTGCTGAGGGAGGAGTAAGAGATTCCAGCATTCACAGGGCTGTCCTGCTCATGTATGCCCAAGAACCCATATATGCATGGGCTTCTAAATTCCCTGAACAATTTCAGAGGTTTTAAAGGCCTCTTGTGTATATTTCATTTCTTAATTTGTACCTTTAAGTTTTGGGGGGCAGGGGATATAGCTCAGTGATGTAGTACTGCCTTGTAAGCATGAGGTCCTGAGTTTGATTCCCAGCACCAAATAAAAAAGCTTTTGGTCAGTCTCTTATTATTATTCCCAATTGGTAAAATTTCCACAGGTAGCTACAGTGTTAAGTAATTGCCATTAGATATTCTCAGCCAATACCCAGCGTATAGGGCTCTTCAAATAGAATGACCTGAAGACAGGTTCTGACAATATCGTAAATTTTTAGCAACTTCCAGGCTAGTCAGATGGTGACAGTTTTCTGGGGAGGGGGATTTTGGGAGTTCCAAATTGGTTCTGTAACCAGTGTTTCTATAGAGGATCTACAGGGCACCTTCATAAAATGCAAAATCTAAACAAGTCAGAATTTATGTACACATACACACAACTCTCTCTCTCTCTCTCTCTCTCTCTCTCTCTCTGTCTCTCTCTGTCTCTCTCTCTCTCTCT